>NC_132943.1:12903125-13215000 GCF_034638445.1 Ciconia boyciana
GGTGTATCTCAGACTTTTTATACGCTAAAGCTTTAAAGATACCTAACGGTGGTTATGGTACTGGGAACATATGTTTCACTGTAATTCTGAATATAGAGATGGGAGAAGGATGGGTAGGAAGAAAAACACCGTCTGTTATCAATGAATATGGAATTGTGTGTCTGATTCTATAGGTTTTGCCACAACGTCTATGTCTTGATTAAGATCTGTGTTGTCCCATCATGTGCTACTCTCTCCTAAATTTTCTGCAGTGTGGCCTTAAAAGGAGGAGCTTGTAAAGAAAGAATCTGCTAAGGTGCAGTTAGCTGCTATTGTTTCTCTTTAAAAGCTTAGAAATACTGAGTGGTGGTTTTGCAAGAAAGCCTAGATGGTACTGCGTTGGTTGTGAGCGAAGGCTGTGAAATGGAATTTCTGGCGTACAGTAGAGGAGTTATTTCCACAGGATGCGTCTCAGTTAAGCGGAGAAGAACTGCAGACTTCCCTGTGCTGATCAGCAGCATATTCTGCTGGAGTTTTTACTTCTTAGGAAGGAGGTTTACAAGATCAAACCATGTCTGAGTGCTCCTGTTACCAATAATGTTGAAGTAATGAAGTCAAGTGGATTTGCTTGGACGGGACTTAAGATTCAGTTAGTATCGTACAGACCATCAACAGTCTCAAAATGCCAACAATTCTGGTCACTGAGCCAATGCTGTAGATAATATATCCATTTTTTGGTTTAGTAAGCTGTAGTTGTGAACCATTGGGAGGGTGCGTGGATGCAGCAGTACAGTGATACAGTTAGAATATGTGATGCAGGGAACTGTCAAATACAATCTGCAAAGATCTCTGGTTCATTCTGCTGCATGTTTTGTTTGTTATTTTTCCATTGGTTTTCCTGTCTCCATCAGGTTTAGAGTTGTTGAAGGCTGTTTCTAGAGAAGTAAAGCAAAATGCACATTCTTTGTCAGCTTTCTTTCAGTAAATGCACCATCTTCCGTGCATGGTCAGTCTTAGTTGGTAACTTCTTTTAGGAACAAAACCAGCCAGTAGGATGGAAAGGACTGAACTGATGAAGAGTAGAAGGGAGTCATTTTTGATTGAAGCCGCTCTTTTACCTGGAGAAGCAGATAACTAACTCCTATGACTGTACTTCAAATGAAGCTTGAGGCATTGGGTTTCCTATTAATCTCTCCTGTGTACAGCTGTAAGCTGAACGTGTGTGTGTTCCAAGTGCTGATGGAGAATCTAAGAGGACTGAATAGTTCCTGAGAGCCTCCTTGGACCAGTTAGTCACTGTGTGTAAACACATGCCAGCGTGTAAAGTTGTATTGGGCTATTTTTATCAAAATGAGAAGTTGTTATCAGAGAGATCAGAACATTCAATGGTTAAACTTTGGTAGGTGAAAATGGAAAGGAATACACTATTCCATGAGACAGATTGTTTGTACTTAGTGGCCTTTATGTTGCTATGATAGAGAAACATGCCTTGTATCTGCATGATAGAGATAGAAATAGATATACGTGCCTTGTTCTATTTAAATACATAAGATGTCAGACTCAGAGGATCAAGTGTTCAGCTTTCTCTACTGGCATTCCTTTCAATGTAAAATTTACCTGATCTGGAGAAATCTGAGGTTAATGTACTGATACAGAGGAAGTCTTACAATGAACTCTATCTCACTTGACAATTGAATCAGTGCAGCAAGATTTTTTTTAGTCCCTGTTTTGTCTTAGTTTTTTTTTGCCAGTGTCTCACTGGGTTTATATCTGCCACGTTTTACCTGGGGAAACTGTCTCAAAAGCCATTTCTAACACCATGTTTACAAAGGCTCCCTTGGAGGCACGAGAATGTTGGCAGCAGGAAAACAAGCCAGAAACACGACTGTATCTGGAAATGCACTAAACCTGAGAGTCTGCCAGCACACAAGCCCACTGGATTTATTGCTTAAGAAAGGAGAATCCTGAACAGGAACAAGCATCCAAGGAATGGATTGGCACATCGTTGCAAGGGAAGGCATAAAGTCTCTCGGGTATAAATTCAGTAGATTTATGTTCTTAACTGCAGTACTGGACTTGATGATTAAACTCTGTCCTCTTTTGCAACGCCATCCTTTGAAGACTTTGGATGGAAAAAACCTGTGTCCGTATAAACTTCCTTTCGTGCTGCCATTTTTTCATTAGGAGCCTCTCTTGTTTTTACCACCAAAGAAGCTAAGTGGATTTTTTTTCTTGTTTACTTCCTTGTGTGGTATTATCTATGCCCGTAGTTTGGGGGTGTAGCTGAGCTAACTGAGCCTGCGTGGGTGAGACAGAGCATCGAAGAATCCAATACAGAGCTGTCATTCACATAAATAGTCCTGACTGTCCCAGCTTGAAGTCTTTATAGCTTACAGGGTGTGTCTGTGTAGAGAAGAGCGGGTTCCCCAAGCTTTTACAGATAGCTTTTCTGCCTCGGTGCCAAAACACCTTTCTGAAGGAAGCTTTCCTGGTTTTCACCAGGAAAAAGTGTGAAGTTGTTGTTAATATTATTATTAATGCAGAGAGCATGAAGATGCTGATGGAGGTGGAACACAGCAGGACTAAGCATGGTTCTCCAGGGCCGGAGAAATCTCTGGTGGTAGTTCTGCCACAGACTCCTTCTGCCATTTTGGACAATTTACTTGAAAATATTTACCTTTTTTGCTTTTGCTTATTTAGATAGTGAATTCCCCAGGCCATGAATGATCTCATTGTGATGATAGGAAAAGTTCGTGATGTTAGTTCTGTCTCTTGGTGCAAACACAGTATTGATATTTCATTATGATCCACAGGTGACTGTGAGAGAGCCACATTAAAGAGGCTCGGATTTGCGTTTATGGAAATGTTTTTCAGAAACACTCATTTTTGACCCTGCTCTGCTCCCACTTGAAGTCAATGGGAGCTTTGCCTTTTACCTAAATAGCAACAGAATTAGGCTCAAGGGGAGTGAATTTTAAAACGTTGCCTTTTTGCAAGATAGAGTCCTGATGGTTCACCTTGTGCCTGGAAGACAGCTCTCTGGTGATCTACTGATGTGATGGCATCCTTTTTATCCCCCCTTAATCTATCTCTTTTTCTTCCCCACTCGTCTAACCAGAACTCAGAGAACTATTCACTAGGTTACCAAAAATGTGGTTTTAAAGAAGTAAGTAGCACTTGACAATGCTAATTACACCCCTCCCCAAATAGTAGTTGCATTAAGAATGTAACTTACATAAAAGCCATCTCTCCTGTCAGTTTTAAATGTTCTTCTACTGGTGGCAAACAATAGGCTGCTTAAATTTATTCAGTTGGTTGCAATATCTAGTTATAACCTTTATTGATCTTTTATGTTACAAACTTATTATCTTATTTGCAGTAGGTGGAAGTACAAGTGCAGTGTGTTGCAGCATGCGTCTCGTGTCTGGTGGGTATGATACAAGAACAAACAGATAATCCTTGGTATTCCTGAATGTGTGTGTATTTAAATGTGACAGAGATGATCAGGAAGAAGTATGTGTTTCTTTGGAAACTGCAATTTCTTCACACCATTTAAGACAAAAATGAGGTGGAACAGGATAGTTTTTTGGGGTGTGTGTGATAATCTAGTTTCTGATATAGTTTTGACAGCATTGCACAATTATCAGTTACAGCTATGCAAAGCTTTATCCAGTACTTGGCAGCTGTGGTTGTAATTTATATTAATGACTTTTTCTTACTGTTTGTGACATGTATTGGACTGACCCCTCTGGCAAGTGAAGTTTAGCTGTATTTACACAGCACAAATGACACAGGAGCAAGGAGACCATCTCCAGGTGTCTGTGACATGATGTGTGCTCACCTTGACCTGGAACAATGAGCCCTGCAGCTTCAGTTTCCACACCCACTCAAGTCTTGGCCAGCCTTGCTAATAAGAATGCCAGTGTTTTTTATGGACAAATTGCCAGGGAGAAATAGGCCATCAGACCAATGTCAGAGATCAGCTGTCTGAGTCGTACTGCAGCTTGTCTGCACAGAGGAATTGCACCGGGCAATTCTGCTGCATAAAGCAGCCCTAAACCACTTGCTGGGATTTGGTATCCTTTTTCCATGTTGTGGGGTCATTTTCTTTCAGAGGAAGATGTAGTATAAACACACTTGAAGGAAAGTGCAAGACATTGTTTATATTGTGTTGCCAGCAGTAATACAAACCTATCCATTTCTCTTGACAAAGTGCAGTCTCTCATGAGTTTAGTGCATTTAAAGAACATACTGTGCTGTGCAGTGTATTAAAGGTTTCCATGGAAATATCAAAATGCAAAAGACGTTTGCTACTTTTTAAAAAGTTTTCTTGATGACCTTTGCCTATGAAATTTCAAGATTGGAAACAAGCGAAAAAAGTTAAAATCTGAGATTATTGGAGGTCCTGTAGTTCTCTGAATTGCTAATTTGCAAATGTGTGCTGTAAATAACTGTTCGCTATATTCAACCATATTCTCATTTAATAGGGCTCTGCTCATGTCAGTGGAGTTCAGCCAAACTCATCCTTTGTATGTGTTTAGTTAATCTGTGCTAAAAGCATCCTTTTCTGTGGTCTGCACTGAGGCTGTCAGCCAGTGTCCTGCTGTGCTATTTCATCCACTACTTGAATGAGTTATTGATCCACAAAACGGTGTTCTGTGGTGTAATTGTCCTCAGCTCCTTGACTCGGCCATTATAATATGGACTGGTCACCCAGTGTTAAGAACATGGGAAGCCCCAGGGTAGACTCAGAAACGCTGATTCAAATCTTGCCATGGCACAAAAGGTACCCAGCTAGTTAGGTAGGCTTGACTTTGAGTAAAGCTTTTAGGCTGCCCTGATAGGCTGTGTACCTCGTGGTGAGGCTGGTCTCTGCAGAATTCATCCCTTGCTTCCCCATGTTCCTCTGCCTTCACTTTCCTGTACCTGGAAAACACTTCAGTCGAACTTCGTTCCTGTACAGTGTTAGGATGGTGCAGGATGGTGACTGCAGGTGGGAAGCGGAGCCAGCTCTTAGGAGCAGCGTCCAAGATGAGCGAGCTCTCTGCGCTTTGCCATGTGAGTCTTCAAAATAGCATAGTTGTTTGAAATAAAAAACAACTTGGTAAGCTTTAACTTCAGCAAGTACCGAAGCATCCTGTCATTACTTTGATCCCTGTTGCCCACTTACCTCTCCTTTCTTAGTCGTATAGCCTTATATATTAAGCTATAACTTACTTCAGTTAGACACTGTTGTTATTTTATAAGCCCGCAGCGTACAGTAAGATCCTGGCCTGGCTAATGGCTTCTCTGCAAAACACTGATTCACATTTCATTTGTGGTGGTATTAAGGATCCCTGAAAATTAGGCCATATAACATCTGGCTAAATGTCTTATTCAGATATGGTCTTGCATATTATAAGACATGTTTCTTACTCTCTTAATCTATCTTATGTCACGATGCTTTATCATCTAACTTTTGCAGAAGTGTTTCTAATGGAAAGTTGTGTGGGCTGTGTGATTGGTAGATCTCTGCTGACGGCAGGAGAGAAGGCAATCACAAATGTATTACACATTGCGCAGTAACAGCAGATGATAATACACCCATCATAAAAACTGACCAGCTGTTTGCATCAGCACTGACATAACAACACCTCATGAAGATAAAGTGTGGGAACAAACAGTCCACTGCCATGGAAAGTGCTGGAGGGATGGAGAGTAATTATTGCTAGTTTTAATCTGTGGGGCAGTCAAAATGAATATGGTGACAAAGCAGTTAATTTTGCCTGGGAAGCTATCAAAATAATGAACCCAGCAGGAGCAGTTTGGCCTTGCTGTACAGATGTTTCATATGCCATGCAATAAAGAAACTGCAGGCCTGCTCAAAGCAGGGACAGTGCTTTGTCAGAAGAAATGCATACCAGGTCTGCTTCAAACTGGTGAGTTATTGGAAGCTCCTTTAGCTGTGACTCCTTTCTGAGTGCATGTTTAACTTCACAAGACAGAGCTATCAGGAAATACATTAACAGGCAGGAAAAAATGCTCCTCAGAATAATGCTTTACTATTTTTAACCCAATGATGAGTTCCAGAAAATGCTCAGAAAAAATGAACTTTGTCAAACTTAAGGAGCCCAGAGTAGAGTGGTTAGCCTGAAAGAATGATACTAGCTTAAAACAGCCCTGTTCATAGCCGCATTTAAAAGTGATGCTCAATGGTAACTGTGACTATTGCAATTTTAAAGGGTGAAAGTGAAGGGCAAAGGTTAATGATGGATTTAAGCTCCACCATTATTATTCCATCCTTTCCAAGGGAAGGATAGTGGATTAGAATCTACTCACAGCATTTTGCTTTGCCCACTGTCCAAAACACCATCTGTATAGAAATGTATTGATATTGTGGTTTTCAGCTCCTGTGAGGTTCTTAGTTTTTAGCAGCTTTTCAGTCAGCTGTGTTTCTCGAGCCACGTAAAGATCTTATGCACTGGTACTGCTGGCTCAGGAAGGTGAAAAAGTAAGAAGAAAAGGTTATGAGGAAAGGGGAGCCGACTTAAAAAGGACATTTGAAGATGGGGTAAGCAGAAGATAAACTTAGTGCAGAGAAATGGGGAAACTAGGAAAAAAGATGAGGAAGGAAGAGAGTAATCTAAGCATCAGGTGAGAAGTAGGATCTTGCTAGTGGGTGTAGCTAGCATAAATGTTGTATCATGCTGTCCTTTATTCAGATTCATAAAATGGAGTAGTGCCTTTTTAGCTCCTTTTTGGGTACATTCAGAGAAGTATTTCCTAAATAAATAAAAGACTAATTGACATATTTCCTTTAAAACCTCAAACTAGTAAGCAGGAATTTAACATTGCAGTTCCCATTTTACCGAAAGATATATCCTGCATGAAAATAAACAGACCAGTCCAGATTTCACAGGTCTTTGGAAGGCCTACCACATATTTCAGCACAGTTTAATCTTCATATTGATCTCTAATACCTTGAAGCAATATTTCACCTCTACAGAAACAATAGCAATCCTATTTTGGTGGCCTTCAGATTTGGCTGGAACTTAAACTATGTGAATGAGGCCTCTGGAGGACTGAATATATTTTAGGTATACATTGCTTGCTGTATTGAGTTTCATCATTTATATAGGGAGAACTACTTACAGTGATTTTTTGTGAGTGAATTTTTTAGATATCAAAACAACCTGGAAGTCACAAGTTCTAAAAACTTTGAAGTTCTCAAAAATAAATGTTGTTCAGAAAAATTTATTGGAGCCTCATTCCTTTTGCACCTTGGTCAGTTTTATATGTCTTGAAGTCGATTGATTTAATGTATTCAAATATTAGGAATATTGTAGCTGCTTGTCACTTTGAATGAGGATGCAAACTTACCACCTTCTGGACATAGAATAGAAAAGTCCCACGGCTGAAACTTCTTATGGTTTCTCATGGGTCTATGGTTTTAAAAGGTTCCTTCAAAATGCTTCAATTTTTTTGATTGATCCACACTGCTAAGGTCAAACATCATCAATCAGTTTTGATATCAAAAGAACTTTTGAACACTTAACAAACCCCTTTATCTCTCTCATAAATGTCCATTTCTCTCTCCTGTGATGTTTGTGACTTTTGGAGATGAAAGCTCTGGTCTTTTTATTGTTTAGAAAATGCTGTTTGATATCTTTGAGAAATTTGTTTGACTTTCAACAAGCTGCTGCTCTAGTAATCTAGTTAACCATATTTATACCAGAGTGGGCAAAAACCAGTGATTATATGTTGCATGTAAATGAGTGTTTATCCTTTAACTAGAGAATTGAAATTGTTTGATAATCAGGGAAAACTTGTATTTGAAGTTTTAATAAATAATTTTTGTTTTACTAGATGACTTCTATATAAGAAAAAGTTAATGTCAAAAATCATTTATTTCATTTAGAAAAGATTCAACAATATTTGGAATAGACTCTTTGAGATCAATTTCTAATCCAAATTAAATCCTTAATACCAATCTCTTTAATTTCAAGCCTTTCAGCTGGTTAAGATAGCAAAGATTCATAGACAACAGTCTGTGAATCTAAAATTAGTCAGGGATGGTAACAACTTTGGACAGGTAAACTTTTTGAGCATATGGAAGCCTTGTTAAGGGCTCACTGGAGTAGAAACTGTCACTGTTGTGCTGAAAGGATGATTTCTAAACACCATGCTGTTGTCACTCGAGTGCCTCAAGACCCTAACTGAAATCTGGGCTTTGTGTCTTCACTGTCAGCAATATCATAGAGAGAAGCTGTGTATGTTCTGGCATATTTATACTTAAAATAGAGGAGAGAGAGTATGATAGGCAGAGAGTGAAGAGATTTGCCTGGAGGTGCAAGTAGAGCTAATATTCAATACTAAATGTTCAGTGCCCAGTGCCTTATTTGTAGTGGGACTCTTTAATTCAGTGGTGCTTGTGAGGTCCAGTGCCACCTCAGTCCTGGTAGACCTCTGAAAGCTGTTTTTGTAGTCTGCTCCTTATTCATCAGGACATGGACATGGACATGGGAGAGTAGGGCTGTTGTTTGAGAGTTTTGCTTGTATTTCTCTCCAAAGGACAGATGGCAGCCAGTGTTATACCAAAAACCTCGGTGACAGTGAAATGCATCCAGGTGTGCCAGTTCTAGATGCCTGTCTCTATTTAGCCATAACTTTTTTTGTCTTTTCTTGTTTTGCTGAAGGTGCAAATTCCAGGTTCTGGTGAGAAGTAGTTTTCGCTTGGTGGACTTGGAAACCTGCTGATTTCAGGGTGTCCAAATTGTGTACTGAATCAGAATGAGAACTGAACATCTGTCTACCTCAAGAGAGATACAATTTTCTGGGACCGTTCTTATTTTTAACCATATTAGCGATAAATTTCATTAAGTATGTAGCTCAGAAAGGCTATGCTTGTGTATATGCAGCTTGCATATATGTTGTCCGATTTGCATAGGCAGGTGTGACTGTATTCCCTGATGCAGCGTTATAATAGTTTTTAATTGTAGCTTCTTGTTGTCCTTTGAGTGGCAGACTGAATGAGTCTGAGCACTCTGCATTTTGTTTGTAAGTGCCATTTTGTTGGCTCTTTTGGATGAAATCCTTGCCCTTTGACACTCCTCCAATCTCAAACTGCTACCAAAAGCTGTAAATGCCCTAGTTCCTTTTGTGGCTGCAGCAGGATTCCTCCAGCATAAAAGCTTCAGAGGGCAGTGATTTTGTAGGCAGGGCTGATGTGATTAGGCACATCTATAATCCATAGTGCCGTACGGACTCTGAACGCTGCTATGGCCCATAGGACATCCTTGCAAGATTACCATCATTTGGAAAGGCCCAAAGGTTGAAGCAGCCAAAGGAGAGCACAACCAAGAGTGCCAACAGGTGACACAAAGTCCCTTTAGTTTGCACTGTCCTTAGGCTCTGAATTCTGAACTGCTCCTCCTTATGGATGTAGAATGAAATCTTGCCCTTATTTCATTCCCAGAATAATGCGTAATGCTGCAAAATTACATCAATTTCTGTCCAAAACTATTGCAAAAGCCTTATCTGTGATAGCAGCCAGAGAGTACATCATTTAAAAATTCATCCTGTGCACACAAAAGGCAGGAGTTCATCTGTGTTAGCAGCTTTAAAGTGACTTGTATGACTTCTTTCTATTTAATTAACTTAGTGTTTAAGTGCATGTGAGAAATCAAAGTATTTTTCTCTGACACAAATTTTTTTTTTCCTCTAAGAGCTGGAATATTATTCATGTGATAAGCTGTAACAAATCTGTAATGAGAAAGATGAATATAGAACAGTTCATTAGTTTCCTTTAAGAGCACCAATACTGTAGATACTTGTTAATTTAGTCTAAAAAATGATTCTTGAGCTCTGTGCAGAGAAGAACAATGCAATCAATCTTGTGCCTTTGTGCAAGGTATTCTTTTCAAAGGCAGCAGAGCGCAGGATCCAGCTATTCTGTGTCCAGAGCTATATTTTTCCTTCTTCTCAGGTGTCAGTTGCATCCCCTGGAAATACATCTGTATTCAGTGCACATGTTGGATGTGAAGCATGTTGCTTCTCAAAAAGACCGTTTCAGTTTTTAATGAAAACAATCTTTTCATGTGCAACCAGTGATCACATTGGGTATCAGGGACAGGTGCAAAGCCCGCGCTCTATAAAACTTCAAATCTAAATAGCGGGTTGGGAATTTTAGAAGCTCAGAAGGGTTTTCCCCCGTGAGAGTCTGTGACAATGCCGTTCAATAATAATAATTAAAGGATAATGTTAGAAACCCACAGCTAATCTTGACAACATGGTATTTTTTTTCACACTCTGTGAGCAATTTGAATGCCATTCCTTTCTCCTCTTCAAAAATTATTTTTATTAGCATTTCCAAAATATACATTATAGGAGACTGTAAACATTACAGGATACCAATCTAGCTGTGATTTGATGCAAACTAAAATTGCCATCATCAGCAATAAGCAGAGAGACCATAAAAGGGAAATAAGCAGTGCTGCATATTTGCGTAAGGGCAAGGTCAAATGTGAGAGACATCCCAGCCTCTCTGCTGAGGAGGAGGAGGTGATTGAAAGGGTGAGGCACTGGGATTTCATCAGGCTCCAGTGAATGTTTGGAGGGAAATAAAAAAAGGCAAAATGCTAGCTCTGCTTAAAAGGGAGCATAATGCAGGTGGGACAAACAGCCAGTGTGTTATGTTAGGAAAGGTAAATTGATTTATGAAGGGGACAGCGTGACTTAATGTACAGGGGAAGGGCTTGTGGGAAGCAGAAAAACTTTGTGATGGGTGATCTTTGTTTTTGTGTTCACTGACTTGATATCCTGGGCAGGCCTTTTGATGCTGTTTTGTAGGGCAGGATGTGTGCAGTACGCTCCGTGAATGAAAAGTACCTTGGGTTGATACCCGATGGCACTGCCTGTACCCACAGTGCTGCAGCAGGCTGGGAAGGGCTGGAGTTTGCGGACAGCACTGCTCTGCCCACGCAGTTCATGTGCCTCAGGACTAGGGACCACGTCCTCGCGAAGGCACAGCTGCAACCCCTGAAGCTCACTAAAGCTGTAAGTTAGGGGTCCTCAAGCTGAACTACATATGCTGCTAGTCACATGCAAACCATTTAAAGGCAACACGCAGGACTTTTCCCACCCACGTGCCCTGCCACCTTTGCTGCAGAGGGTATGGAGAACATCTGTGTGGGCTCTGCGTCCCACTGTGCGAGGGGAGACAGAGGTGCCCGCTGCCACTGCTGCCCTACTGCTCCCACAGGCTTTTCTTCTGCATACCTAGGAAGGCCCTGGTCACAAGTGGCTATGATACTTTTCTTTGCAACAAGCAGATTCTAAGAATTAATGTCTCTCCACAGACAAAGTTTTGAGACACTTGAATTTGAACTAGAGTTTAAAGAAATCTGTTCTGGCATGGGACGAGGGAGATGCTTTCCTTCATCTTGTTCTTTCCTGTAAAACTTCAGCAAGTTTTTCTGCAAGGGGAAGCTGACCCAAGTGGTTGTTGCAAAATAAACTACTTCGCAAGAGTAATTTTCTTATTTCATATTCTGAAATGGGTATTGCACTTTAAAACTATGCCTCATTCCAGAATAAAGGCTTTGCGTAGATAAACCTTCCAAGGGAGAATAACCCTAGAAATACTGAAATTGGAATAACTGAAAAGGACACAGAGGAAAGCTGGGAAAGCAAATGAAACAGAGACAGCAGTCCCTGGCACAAGAAGCCTAATGCTCGGTGGACCGTATTCCACTGTTCATGCTCATACTGGTTTGCACTACAAAGTCTCTCAAGCATCCTGTAATACGATGATGAGAGAGAACCATAACAATCGATAATGCAATTATGTCTCAGCCTGCGATAGGTAACTCATCTAAAACTGCAATTTCATCTTTGTGTGCAGGTGTGCTCACCGATCTCTCTAGCTAGAGGCCCTGTGGGCACATTACCAGTGCTGTCTCTTGAATTTGCACTCGCTGTTTATTTGCTCACTGGATAGCTTGATGGTCTTGGGATAGTGGATTTAAACTCTTCTTTTTCTGAATATGGGATAAGAAAAATATTGGGAGAAGTGTGTATAAAATGGAATTCAAGGGATGTTTTCAGGTCATCTGTTTATGGCTGATTGATTGCTACTGCTCTTGAGAAACATGACTACCTGAAGACCTTTTTTATTTATGGGCAACCTCATCACTGCTTAGTTTGTGGCTTTATTTTACTGCACTTGTCATCCATCCTCCCACACCTCCTCACACATGCAATCACAGATACAAAATGGTTCTGTTACACAGACCCAGATTGCATTGCAAACAGATACGCTAAAATTACAGTTCAGCACGGTGCAGATGATTTGTAGCTACGGTGCAGTGGTCTATCATTTCAAGTTACTGTAAGTGTGTGCTGCTGGAGGGGATTTTAATTAGGGAGCAGTTAGGCACACCTCTACTGCCAGTGGGGACTGTGTGCATGTTGAGCTCTGTAACCTAAAGAAAGGATGGACCTGGACTCCAGGTGCCTGCTTTGTTGGCCTTTTAGCATCATAGGCACAGTGTGAGTGGCAGAGTGTGAGAAGGCAGAGTGGTATCCAAGCAGCTGCACCTCCATCAGTGTAACTCACCTTTTACAGTCAGAACCCCATTGCCAGACTCTGCAACCATCATTTCTTACCCACAGTGGAGAGCCAGGGATGTTAGGAAATAGGCTGGAAAATGCACAGCAGCTAATCTGGTTTTATGTGTGGCATGCTCAGATGGTTGCAGGTGGGAGGATCAAACCCGAAGATGCATTACAGAGAGCTTAGAGACTAGGCTTTCCGCTCACACAGATGTTCCACGTTCCTGATGGGTTTCCAAGGTCGATAGATTAACTTAACATATTTTCCCAAGACCTAGAAGAAATTACATGTTTAAAATGTGTTCACTGTCAGTTGCAAGGTCGAGCTAGCCTAGAGGAGACTTTAAAACTGCCACTGCTTGTGATGGACAAGGGGGTTTTATTTTGTAGAGCTGTCAGTATCTTATGTTAATTTGTTCTATCACACACAATGCCAACAAAAGATAAAAAGTAGAACTTTGAGATTTTTGTTAAATATATGTGTATTCAGGGGTCTGGGGAAGATTGTTGTTGATTTAATCTGTTTCTTTCAATTGTTTAATTTATTTTCCTACATTAAATCCGGATCTTCTGTGCTCGAGTACTGTGCTATAGTAATAATATACTAACTATACTGACAATGAAGACAGGTGATTGACACTGCCAACTTCTGTTGAATGTCTTACAGAGATCTGCACAAGACTTGTGTTGTTGATGGTTTGCTAATGTGAATAGATTTTCTTTAAACACTATAAAACCTTCTAATTAGCTTGTAAATAGAGCACTACATTTTGAATAAGGGAAACGTTAAATAAACCATAATATTTAAACCAGATTTTATTTCTGGCAATTACCCAGACTCCAAAGATAAATTCTGTTTTATTAAATTACAGTGGAGCCTATTATTGCTAGCCTTTGTATAAATGTATACTTACCTATAGTCAGAGAAAGATGGGCAGGAGAGAACAAGAGAAGGGTGAGGTGATGTGTCTAAGGAGGCAGGGCTTTCTTCTGAAAGAGAAGAGTTTCACTTCAATAATAGTAGTCCTTGAAGGCTGTTTGCTTTGCTGCTTTGCACTGACCTGACCTCACATTATCAGTCATCTTTGGGTAGAATTAATTCCTCTTCTTCCCAGATGAAGGTGGCTTTGAAAACAGAATAGCTCGGATAATCCTAATTCTTCTGGACCAGGTCTGGCAGCTGCAGTGTGTTGGCACCAGGTTTGCATCTGCTTCTGTCTCGAAGGAAGCTGGTGCACACGCAGTCCTTCTAACAGAGAGATGGTAGTACCTCTGCTTCCTACGATTTGTGTAGAGCCTGGTCATACTGGAAATATTGGATTGTTAAATGGGGAAGACAGGACAAGATGTAAAACGTACAGGTGGCTCCATCACATGCTTGGAATACCTCCATTGTCTCCTGCAGAGTAAGACCCTTCCTCTCTTAGAGGTCAGATACACTTGAATCAAGAAAAGTCTAAGTGCACGCTTCAGAAATGCTTCAGAGAAGATCTTCATTTCCTCCCTGTTCCTTAGGGAGGATGAAATGTAAGAATCTGTGGCATGTGGAATTTTTTACAATTGTAGCATGTACAAAGTATCAAGCGGGGTTAAGAAGGGAAAGCCTTTGTGCAATAGTGTAATTCCCCTTTCGCAACTCTGTTTGATTTCTGAGAAGTGGGTGTACCTGACCTGCCTCTCCACGCTTGTACAGACCCATGTAGGTGCACAAGGCTGTGTACAGGTCTGGAGGTGTGAATGTGGGGAAGAGGACCTGGCACTTTTCAGGCTCATTAGATGTTAAATAACGTCTTTGGAACAACCTGTAGTTTCATCAGAGGTTTTGAGGAGGAAAAGGTTGTCCTTGAAAATAATTTCCAAACATATTTTGAAGACATCATGTATCTGGAGGTAGGATTATTACCTGTTTTGTGTAGAGTTAAGTGATATCAGCTCATTGCACATAAAAGTAGTGTAGTCCTCAAACATAAATATACTCTAAAAAAGCAAGATAAAATACTGGAAGAACTGAATAGGACAACTGCAAGAAAAACATGAAGAAAATCTTTCCCTGCTAGAAAATTGTGGTTTAGAATCTGGGTTGCCACAGGAGGGAAAAAAAGATTGGAAAACACTTCTGTGATTTTTTTTTTTTTTGTATCATGGAACTTTCACTGAAATCAATAAAAGTTTGTTTTAAAGTTGCCTTGTCAGAAATGCAGACTAGCTGCCTTCACCAGTGTATGCCAAGTGTTTCTGCAACTAGAAAACAGACACTTCCTTCCCTGATTTCTCCCACAAAGAAATTTAAAACTTGGAGAGGTTTGGTTTTTTTTTTTCCTTTGTGGTCAGTCTAGTGACTATGAAGTGTCCAACAGCACGAATGCAGTGAGTGCGATTTGTTGATGTGAAAGATCTTTTTCCCTGTAAACTACTCAGCCAGGTGCAACCATTATCCTGCGGAGTGATACAGGCTGGAGTCTCTCCACACTCTCCATCATTTTCTGTTACGTATGTGGAAGTATCTGCCAACTACTCCACCACTAGTTTTGCAATTCATTTAAATAAATACATTGCTGTATTCTGTGTGGGCTGAGCCAATGCTTTTTTAGCTGAGCAGTCCCTTTGCAAAATTTTACACATTCACAGCTCAGCGCTTCTCACTCTCGTAGGTAACACCTGTCACGGACTTGTATGTCTAAACAGATGCCTAATTTTTCAGTGGAGTAAATACTAACTTAATCCCTGTTTCAGACAGCTCTTGCTTACTCTAGTGCAGAATAATTTAGGGTTAATATTGCTTGCTTGATTTGAGAATGAAGCAGTTGTTCAAGTTAGGGTGAATAATTAATTTTTGAGAGTTCTTCTAAAGGGAAGATGTTAATATTGTGAAGCCGCAGCTGATGTTACCAAAGCCATTCATGTTAAGAGAACAAATTGCCATTTGGCATGCTGAAAAATTAACCCAATTTACAGCATGGGTGAAGATGAACTCTCTCTGGCGAAAGCTATATTTAAACCACCAATGAGATAATTGTATCTTGGCCTTCCGTCACATCCTTATGCAGCACAGATGTGACTGCTTTTTCTTCATAAATTAATACAGATCTAACAACTTCTAAAACATTGTTTGTGCTTGTTTTTCTAGATTTTATGCATTTTTATCTGGGAGGTCTGGAAATATAAAAAATAAACAATGTAAGACATGCATACATAATGTGTCATCTAAGGATTAATCCACGAGATAGGCAAAGCAAAGCCAAGGTGTGCTGTTTGTACATGGACAAAACGTTGGGCGAATTAGTGCAAGTCTTGTTTCCAAGCAGGATGAGTACCCATTGTGGGTGCAGCTGCTTATGAACATAGTTAGTGACTGTGCAAATTAATCTAAGGGGAAGCCTCATC
Source organism: Ciconia boyciana (assembly GCF_034638445.1). Lineage (NCBI taxonomy): Eukaryota > Metazoa > Chordata > Aves > Ciconiiformes > Ciconiidae > Ciconia > Ciconia boyciana. Next base: position 12,919,080 of record NC_132943.1, read on the forward strand.
TTCTAATTTCCATTATCTTACATGGAAAAGTCAGGTAGTTGCACAGGCAAACTAGGGTCACTTCTGTGTGATGTTAAAAATAAGGCCTATGATCTTTGTGTCTTGCTCAACATAATTTTGAATGTGGGGTTTTTAACTTTATCTGTTTAAATCAGCTGCAGGATCTCACAGCAATTGCTACTCCTGCAATTGAGCTGAGCTTTCCTGAGCAAACAAATTATCCACCAAAACAATGTCTTTGTGTTTCTAATAGAACTGGGACAAACACATCTCTTTTGTTCCCCTGTTTGTGCATGATCTGTGTAGAAGATGACAGTGCAGAGCCGGGAATGGCTTTCATCTGCTAAAATCCCTCCACCCGCCAGGCTACAGGAAGATCCTGGAAGCGCCCACCACCCTGCACATCCTTTTGCCTCCCTGCTGCCCTGCCTTCCTCTGATTTAGGGAAAATGGCAGTCCAAGTTTGGTGTCCTGTGCCAGGTGAGAGCAGGGGGAAGGTATTTGAACCCCGTGGCATGGCATCACCAGGCCAGAGCTATCCTGCCCAGCTCAGCTGAGCTGTCACTGATGGTCACCGGCTGAAAAGAGAGTGAGGAGGGGTAGGACAGAGCCGAGCATCCCCAAAGGAACTGGTATTTGCTTACTGTCATGGGTTTCCCTCTCGCCTTTCTTTCCTCAGCTCTTTGGTCTCCCAGCTGCTCTTCCATCGGTGTTGGTAAGCTTGATGGCTTCCAGGAGCTCCTGAGCTGCTTCTCTTCACCAAGAGGGTCTGTCACTATGCCTGTATAAAGGTTGTGTTCAAGCCTTGCCCCTTTCTGAGACTTTCCTCTTTGGGAGAAACTGGCTGGTATTTAGACCATAGATTTATACATTGGTTGAGGAGAAAAGAAGTTATAATACATACTCACTTGCAGAATTTAAGCAGGTTAAATAAACAGATTATCTTCCCATGCGAAGAACAGTCCTGTTGGCTTAAGCAACCTGGGATGCAATTGCAAGGAAAAGAAAGATGCTCTGTTCTTACAATAGTATCCAGTCCTCCCTGCAACATGTCAAAGAGCACTTTCTGTACTCTGCATACCTGCAAATGTGCCCGAGACCCTGTTGTTGGGCCAGTGCTCACAGGCGGTATTTGTGGAAAGGGTTTTGTGGCATGTCATGTATTTACAGCTACAAAATGTTACAAATCTAAGGGTTTCTGAGGAAGCTTTGGGTAGCTGTGATGTATTAAGATACTCTTAATCTCCACATGGTGCAACTACATAGTAGCTCTGAAGTCACATGCACCTAATTAAACGCCGATTTGTTTTCTATGTAAGTAGACAGGTAAAATTGGGCAGAAACTGTTAGTGAACCTCTCAAGCTCAACAGGATGATGAAAATGCAGCTTTTGAGTTGGAGCTGTTGGACTCTTCCACAAATTTGTTCAGGTTTGTCTAAGAAAAATAGCATGAGAGGAGAAGTAAATTGCATTTTTCTATTTTGTTTTGACGTGGTGCCTTTACCTCTAAATTTACCTGAATCTTAAAAAGGGATCTGGATATCTGAAGCTAACAATAATAATAAAGCAGTCACTTTGTGAACCTCAACAAAAAGGAAAAAAATAATATCTTTGGGTAGGATTTTTGATTATTTGGTTACAGCTTTTTCAAAAAAAGAGAAGCCTTTGATTCATGCAGCTCCGTACATAATTGAGTGGCTGAATGGCCAGGGATCTCCCAAACTGAAAAGCAGAGGAGGCTGAATTTGGGAAAAGAGTTGTTCCCTCAGTTTTTATTAAAGGAGGAACAAATACAAGGGCAAAGCAGTGTATGAAAGGTCGCACCACAGGTTGGTGACAGAACTGAAAATGTCATGCATTTGAATGTCTTGATCACTGCTCCCTCTCGCCCCTGCAGTAGAGGGAAACACCTGTCTGTAGCTGACAGACTGAGCAGAACTTGTCTTTGTGCCTATGCCACGCTTAGTAGAAGGGTTGTATTAAGGCTCATTTCTCATGCTATGGTAACTCTCCTACCTCCTCTCAGCCACACTGCATTGGCAATCATTTATGCAAAACTGAGTTTTGTAGTAGTGTTGACTGGTTATAGTCTCTCAATGCTATTAAGTGGCTGCAGGTTGGGAAGAGAATGAATATGCTATGGTTATCTATATGGTGTTAGGTGTTCTCCATTAAATGCTGATATTGACTGCAATTATGGGAAAATCAGATTTCTAAGGCTTCAAATGCTAGTTCTGAGACTTGCTAGTCAGTGTGATATCGGTGTAGATTTACACTATGGGGAATGCTTTGCAATTCCTAGCTGTCTATCTGTGGGAAATACCACGTTGTCTAAACTTCAGTCAGATGGTCCACTCAAGTGTGGGAACTGATCTAGTGAATAAGGATTAAATATATTACTAGTGGAGTGAGTTGCTGGACAGATTTGGTGGCTGGGTACCGGAACTCTTCTTTGACCATGAGAGTGCCATTTAACTGCTCTGTGCCCATAAAGTAGGCATAATTGCTCTGTGCCCATAAAATGGGTATCAGAGCTATCTCACAAAGCTAATTAATGTTGGTAAAGTGCTCTGAGGCCCAGAGATAAAAGGGGTCATAGACTATTGGTGCTAAATACTGACATCTGTTTATTGATAAGTAATTTCCTTCAGTCATTGAATTCCTGTCTTATTGTCTAGGATCAGACTGTTTCTTGCTTAATAATTTGAGTGTTTGTAGGTCTGGAGATGGATAGCTCGTCAGCTATAAATCACTACAACTAGTTACACTGAATAATCATTTTCTGTAAAGATTCCCTGAAATTGCTTCTTTTTCAGTTTGAATTGTCCATGCACCTAATTGCAATTTGGCATGATGAAAAAGTTTCATTGTGATGAACAACTGGAATGATGGGCCATCTCTTGTCCTTCACCAACTGGCTTAGTCAAATGTGTGATGCACAGTCCTAAATGAACTAGACCCACTGTGCCATGGATAACCTCTCCTCCCTGCCCCCAACACATATTTCCAAGCTTCCAGGTGAACCGTGCTTTTTTCCAAATAGGACTTGTATGTTTAAAGCAGAAGGTTGTATGGATTTAAATACTTAATTGATTCTTGCTCTAATACGTGATGGTCAGAGGAGAGTTGCTACTCCCAAATGCCATAACTTTGTGCTAGTTGTCTAGAGATTCAAAAAATGATTCATATTCTTATGATGACGGTCAGTTGGGAAAGTTTCAGGCTTCTTTGCAAGAACAAGGTTGGAATGTGCAAAAAGGCCTATCAGGCTGCATTTCCTTAGCTAGCATTTTAGCCCCCTTGATTTCCTTTGGAGAAGCTGTCGTTGTGGTGTCCTTAAGCTGAAATCACATGGTTAAAATATAAACCATTTTCCCTGAGCTTTTCCCTTGCTTTGTGCATAGCTCTGGCTCTTCTGTGCTTGTGCATCCTAGCCAGTAGCAGCAAGGATCTGGTAGTTCAAAGTGCCGCTTATTTTCCATGGCTTTCTTCATCAGCTCTGTCAAGTCTCTGTGTGCATCGTTCCCAGCTCTCTGGCCATGCTGCTTCAGGGGGATGGCTGGGGGCTCAGGATCTGAAGGCAGATGTATGCCAGCGGTGCCAAAACAAGCAAACAAACAAAGTCCCCAAAACCCACAAACCCCAAATGCTGCAGTAATTTATGTAACAGGATGATGGGCTCTGGCAGCTTCCATCTGTGTCCAGGAGATGCTATGCTTCCCTTCATCTTGTTTGGAAGGGAAAAGTACTGGGTTTGTGTTCTGCACAGCTGAGGCACAGAGAGGCTGAAATGTCTCACCTGAAAGGAAGTATCAGGCAAAGCAAGGCGTCAGCCTCAGCTATTCCAACGATCAGATTGGAATCAAACTACTAAAACATCCCTTTTGCTTAATCTATCTTCATCTGTCACAAATCTGAAAAAGATTCAAGCCCAAGAAAGTCGAAGTGGAAGAAGGCAGCCTGTCTTGCACACACCTGGCCCAGGGGAAGGGCAGAAGAGTCAGGCTGTTGTCGGTCTGTGCCTGTGTGTGCATGCATGCTTCTGTGTGCCCTTGCAAGAGGAGAGGGTGAACTGCTCAAAGTAGCAGTTATTTCAGGACGTTGGATTGCATTTATCATGGTAGATGGGAGATTATGGTACTGCAGGAAGATGTGTTCCCATGGTAACTGAAAGATATTTTACCAGAGCCGGAGTGGAAGCTGAAGGTGTGCCTTTCCTATGGTCCCTTACTACAACTTTTTCATCCAATGTTAAGGGCTCATTATGTTTGAATCATATTGATCCAGATGCAGGGATTTTTCAGCATGAGGCGGGCGAAGAATAACCTTGTCTGTCTTAGCCATGAAGTTGCTGCTGGAAACAACATGATGCTTTGTGGGCTTTGGGGATTTTAGCAATAGAACCGTATTTACAGTGCAGCTGTAGGGCGTGCAGCTTATGTGTTTCTCATCATTTGCTTAGACAATGAAGCAACAACTCAACCAATATCTTGTTTGAGCTTGGGAACTTTGCACCATGACCTTTATCTGCTTTGGCATTGTGCTTTCAATATTTTAATGAGTACTCAATTATGCTGTTTTACAGATACCATAAAATATTTTGCAGTATGTGCACCTAATGTTTCAGGACCTCGGCCCACAGAGGAATTAAGACTTAGATACTGGGCTCCCAGTCTCCTCTGCATGTAACTTTGGGAAGTGAGGCCTTTGAGGATGAGCTCTACACCATTGTCATGCTGAGTATGGGACATTACCTCTTATGAAAAGCTATGGATAGTGTTGTATCTGAGTAGCATCCTTCCTCTGGAGGCTGGGAACTGGCTGCCCACACACTCCTCTTTGCATCCAAGGTCTGCAGCTTGAAGCCCTCTCGAAGGCGTGGCATGTGCAACCATCCCTTCACAGACCTTAAACTCCAGGTGGAAGAGCCAGAGAAGGTGGAGTTGGAGTTAAGCTGCCCCTTTTACGTGAAGAAGCTACTAATAGAGCAGTTGTGCATGAAATGGCTTTCTCAGCCACAATGGCATTGAAGTAATCTCTAAGCAGGAAACAGAGTGGTAGGAAACATTTCCACATTTCTGCTGGAGCGTGTCAGTTCACAGAAAATAAAATGGAGACATGGAGTGGGCAAATGAGAGTTATACTCGCACAATGTTGAGGGGACTCACCTGGCCCAGGGAAACATGGGATTCTTGTCCCTTTTGTCAAGATTATCCATTTTCAGTTAAAATGGTTGTTCATTTCTAGCATTTCCTTGTCATCCTCCCTCTCATTGGAGGCAAGGCTCTGATTACACACCCCAAAATCACTCCTTTCCCACCACCAAAAGACTACGCTGTGTGTGGTGGGATCTGACAGTCATTTAGGAGTGCTGAGCTGCACTTTACTGTGCAGCAATTTAGGATGGGGAGTGAAGATGAATACCCTCTCCCGTTAAAGCTGTAGGGGGGTGGGATGACGTCAATGAGAAGTGAACACCTGGAATGCAACCTCGGTCAGGAACGTCTGCTTTACAAGGATTCCTCTGGCATCTTTGCCAATGAAGATGTTATCTTGTGGGTATGTTCATTGTAGCATCCGTTTCCCTCCTACCTTCATCTGCCTCCATCCCTCCGTCCCCAATATAAATGTGCTGAGACCACATTTATATTGTGAGAACTTTCAGTGTTACATTGCTCAAGACCAATTTTAAGTTCATCTGTCTTATGTACTACGGCTTATTTTAGGGACTTGCTTTAGAAACCAACCATGTTAATTCTTTTGAATGCGAATCTTGAATTTAAGAGCTGTGCTTTCATGGTGATGTTACATTTTGCTTTGTTTTGTATGTATTTTTCCCCCACAAATGTTTTGTGGAATACATCAGAACAGGGTCCTCTCCAGCCTGTGTTGGGAGGACCGTCTGAAAGAAGTGGAGCGGACACTTTTCAAAAACTGAAAACTCTTACAAAGTTGTAAAAGGTTTAGTGCAAAACACTCTCACTTCAAAACTGTCCACCTACCTGAATCTCATCTTTCCTGTTTTTTGAAAACGCAGAGGAGGAACAAATCTCACTTTGATGAAATTGCTTCATCTTGTTCCTTAACCAGCTGAATAACTCAGTATGCTAAAACTATGCTAGGGAAATATTAAAGCAGAAACAGAAGAACTCAGAAAGTTGACAGTGATTTGTGCAGCCTGGTGCATATGCATTTCTGCATAGCCTTGACTTATTGATTAGGTATTATTTCAGTAATTGATTTTTCTGCAACTTTACAGTGCCCTTAGAGAAACCTCCAAGAATGAAAACGTTAATTTGTATTGTTGAAACAATCTAAGATGTCTTTAACGGCTTTTATGAGGTGATCCTGCCCTTCTACGGCACTGCTGATCTATGGAAATTCAGTGCAGTTGATTTAGTTTATACTGATAAATGTGAGAGAAGATCAGGCCTTTTGTTGCTTTTATACATCTCTCTCCCTCCAAGCAATAACTGTTGTGCATTTAACCAGATATTTTTCTTGTGCATTTAAACATAGAAGCATTATTGTAGGGTTGTATAAAGCTTTTGTCACAAACTTTCAAGCAGCAGTAAGTTTAGCTGAGTGGCTTTTAAATCATGTAGCAATTCCCAGATTAAAGACAATCCAAATGTATGAAGTATAGGTAATTGCATTACTTTAAATAATTGCTGTTTGTAATATTTCTGCTAATTTCTGGTCACCCCCTCTTATTATAGGGAAGGAACTAAATTTGGATATTAATAAGCATCAGATTCTCAAAGACAAATTAGTCCATTTCAGAAGAACATCAAAACAGCTATACTGGGCCACAGAAAAGACCTATCTAATCCAACATCCTGACTCAGACCATAGCTTGGTCCTTCACTCTCTTTTCCCAAAGCATCTGCTAGTGGCCGGTGTAGAGCAGCAGCAGCAGCAGCAGTAGCAGTATTCCTTCCCAGCTTCTGGCAGTCGGCCATTTGGGTACTGCTTGAGCCAGAGGTTGTATCTGCATCATTGTATTTAATAGCCCTTGATGGGCCTTTCTTCCATGAATTTCTCTAATTGCTTTTCTTTTAATCTATTTATGCTTTTGGCTTTCAAGACATCCTGTGGCAATGAGTTCTTCAACTTAATTATGTAGTGTATAATAAAAAAAATAAAATTGGCCCCTCTCATTTTAAGCTAACTGTCTGATCATTTCATTTGGTGCCCCCTATTTCTTGCATCATAAGAACAGTTGATCCCACTCACTATCTCCATGCTATTCATGATACTAGACCATAATCATATTCTTCTCCCCAATGATCTCTCTTGCAGGCTGAAAAGTCCTCCTCTGGATAATCTCTTCTTGTAAAGAAGCTGTTTTGTACCTCTGCTATTTATGTCTTCCTTCTCTGTGTCTTTTTCTAATTATCCCAAATCCATTTTAGAACTGTGCGTAGTATTGAAGATGTGGGCAAAACTTTGGTTTATAAGCAGAGATGATGTTCTCTGTTTCTTTTGTAATCATCCCTGACGTTGTTTTTCCCTTTTACCATCCCCGAGCATTCAACTTGATGCTTTCAGAGAACTCTGTTATGATTCTAAGATCTCTTTCCTGAGTAATAATGGGTAATTTAGATCATGTAACTGTGTATGCACAAACTCAGTGGGTTTTATCCATGTACAGCCCGTTGCATTTACTGACACTGTATTTCCCAGCATCCTACAGCAGCTTTCTTCTTTTCTGCTGTTTATAGCGTTTATCCTTGCATAATGGGTGGAAATGAGCAAATAATTTGTCTGAAGGATTTTTGCCTCAGTTGTTGCCTGCTTCAAGTAGATCGCAACTTCTTCAAATTCAGGTTTTGCCATTGCTGTACAACGCAACGTCAAGTGGTAAGGAGGAAATGAGACATTTGCTCAAGCAGAGAACCACACTGATCTGTTTATACTTTTCCGGGTACCCGGGCTAGCCCACGACTTCTTGCATAGCCCTGCACTGTGCTAGCATGTCCGTACCCATACTGAAACTGGTCAGAGAGGAAAACTCTCTCTCAGTAATAGTTTTCTACCTCAGGGATAAAAATTACAGTTAACAATAAATTTAAAAAAAAAAAATTAAACCTTATGTGGCACATATAGGACCATCATATGGCCATGTAAAGTCCTTAAATAAACAGATGAAAAGTGGATGGAGGCTTCTTCGTGCTGTCCCTCACAAAGGCAAGGCAGGAAATGCCACCGGGGCAGGAAGAGCGGGTTGTCAGCAGGCCAAAGGGTGCAGCGAGGGACCCTTCTCTCCTTCAGCTCCTGCCTCACCTCCTGCTGCACCGGCAGGACGGTGCTCAAGGGCTGCATTGTTCATCGCTCCCTTTCTGTTTCCAGTTTCTGTATCAGTGTTAAAACCAAACCAATGCAAAACTAAATGCAAAGGTGACAATCCATTTTACTGGCATCTGAAGTGCTGAAAGCGCAGTATTTCTGAAAATGGAAAACTTGTGTGCTGTGACTGAGTGTTTGATGGAAAATGTAAAGGCTGAATAGCTGGGTAAAAAATCCAAATAATCTATTTTCTCTGAAGTGCTGGCTTTCGAAGTAGTAAAGCAGTAACCAAATTTGGTTCCTCAGAGGCTTGCATGGCCATTAGGCATTTAGTATTGAGTAAATATTAGCTTTCACGGCCTGGTGGATTTGTGGCACTGTGTGTGATTATCATTTTTTATTAAGAGGTATCTTTAAACATCTGTGTGATAAATAACTGCACTGTTATGTCAACTTGTATCAGTCATGTGAGCTTGGACACAACCAGAAGGGCAGCCTTTCTTCCATGGCAAATGCGCATGTGTTTGATGTTTTTTCTTCCCCGGAGAAACAACCAGACTCTTGTGCTCCACAGCTCTGTGTTTATTGTCCTTCTGTTTCTTTACACTAGGGATGAAAGTGGAGGGAGTATCTTTAAAATTATTGTTGCTGTCTATTAATTTATTTTTTCACCTGCCCCCATTATTATCCAGAAATAAAAGTTACAGCTTCTTGGGTAGGAGTGGAGGGTACAAGAGGGCCATTAAATGCTGTGGATATGAGTTGACAGCGACTGCAGCTGGGCTTGCTCAGGAACCAAAACTAAAACTGATGAATGCATAACTAAACCTGAGACAAGCCACAAAGGAAAGCAGAGGAAAAGTCAGTTAATAAATACTGGAGAGGAAGTATCTGGCAGAGAGCCTTCCCTTTTGCCTACCCCTCGTCGTTCCCAGAGCATCCACTGAAGATAAATTTAGAATCTCTGAATCTATTTATTGTGTGATTTTTTTGTGTGTGAAAGTTGATATTGGGGAAAAATGGGAATGCTTTCATTTCCAGGTTTTGGATTGCAAAAGGAGGAAAGGAGGGGCATGGTTAGGCATAACTGCACATGAGAACCAAAACAGTTTGCTGAACCCAAGAGTCTTTCAATAGCGTATGAGCCAGCTAATCCCTTGTGGATATAACTTGTATTGATCTCATTAATGGACCTGTAACAATGAAACTTGTCAGCTGCAGATGGCTTACAGACAAATGGAGAATATAGAAAAGAGATTTACCTTGTTGACTGTATTCCATTATATTCTAATGTATTACTATATATAAACATGGCTGGATTTTTTTTTAAATCTTGTAACCCTTGAACAACTAAACTGGACTTGACAAACTGGTAGAGGAAATTATTTGCCTAGGAATGCTCTTGTTAGATTACTTCTGAATCACCAAAATTTTACAGTAAGGGTAAGAAGCTTAAAATCTACATTTATGAGGGACGGCACAGCGAGTTTGTATTTTAGCCTGATAAATATTCAGCATACCCTTTCAGAATCATAATAATGTGACATGGAAAAGCATATGTTGAGAACAACTGCAAGGAAAAAATCAGCATCATTTTGTACTTCAACAGGTCTATATATAGAAGATGAATCATTTTACCCACCTCTGAAAAGGAATGTGGCCACTTACTAGAAGCATCTTGCACTGCTGTGCAACAGTTCAGGGCAGGTAACGAGATACATATACCAGGCCACAGCTACAAATTGCTGTCAAAGATGGGTCCTCCTGTCCTGCGCCTGCTCTGATAAGGACTCACTAGGAAAGTTTGCCCTCTGCAAACAGAGCATTAGCTGCAAACTTCAAGCAGAGGTTTCCTTTCCATTGCACTGCAAGATCAAAAGCTTCCTAATCTAAAACTCAGAGTAGATATGCATTTCTTAAAACAAAAACCAAAAGATGAAGGAAATTCTTCAGCTTTTGTTGACTGCTTTGTCTCTGATTGCTAGGCCAAGATTTAATTTTGCATGCTGCGCTGACCGGCACGTATTTCCTCTGAGTCAAAGTAAATTAGAAAGTAGAGAGAAATGCTACTATTGCAAAAAGGAAGATTAAATATGTTCCCGGTCATGCTTATGGAAGCACTGAACATGCTTTAATGTCTGTGCTTTTCTGGTCCAGGCTAGATTCACAACTCTTCATCATTTTCCTCATATTAGGAAGAAGAAAGACTCTGGTAGCATCAGCGTTAAGAAGTGGATATGCTTTCTTGAATACAGTATGGGAGAGAGTCCTTAAGAGAGGCTTCAGAAAATCCTTCAGCTATGAAGGAGGTTGCATTGGATCCAAAGATGATTAGCTGCTGCTCTGGGTCCACCAACTTACACATGTTCCTGTGTATTATTGTAATTCAACGCATGGAAAAGTGTCACCAGGGCAGCGCTGTTGGGCACCGAAGGTGAAAATTAATGGGATGAAATGTGATTGCATTATGGTGTGAAAGTGAGTAATGGTCGGTTACTTCAATCCTAGCCGCAGATTTGTAGGGATGATTTCTGCCCAAGTGAATTATGTGAAATTATTCACAAAGCTGACAGTTATTAGTAGCAGACCTAATTGGAACATCATGGGAGGATTAGAAATTGTTGCAGAAGAGGCTGAGTGGTTTTGTCAGTTGTATGCCAGTAAAACGCTTACAGTTTGGGGATCTGAGATTGCATATGCTTAAACAGCAAATGAAGCCTTGCTAGCATGGCTGTATTTCTGTAAATAGTCTGTGAACCCCTGGAGCTTCACCCTGTGTTACTTTTGAATTTTTTGTAGTACATTTGTGTACTACTAGAAAGAAATCGTCGTTGTGCCTTGTACATAGTCCCGCCTGGAGCGTGGGTGCAGCAGTGCTGGTGGTTTCTTCCTACCTTTTTCTGCCGAGAGCCCACAAGTGCAGGGCGGAGGCGACCGTGCAGAGGGTGACCTTGGAGGGCTGGGGAAGCTCAGCTGGAAAGCCCCTCTGCACCTGCTGCATCATGAGGTACTGCTGGGTTTTGTTTTGAATTTCGCTTTTAGAAAGGTGAAGGAAAGTGGATTATTTATATATGGGGAAAAAAAAACCAGCTGACTGTTTGGAGAGAGCATTGTTTATTTGGATCTGAAGGAATGTGGTTTTGTACCTCAGGAGGGGCCTGGTCAACTCCCTCCCTGTGTCTGCTCGTTTTCTGTCTGATGTGCAGAGCCTCCTCTGGGACCCAGACCCCTCTGTTTTGGGGCAGGCCAAGGGGGCCACGTCCCCTGTATTGCTTGCTGGTGAGGGGGGAGATGCATCTCCCTTTGGCCATAGCCCTGCGTGTGGGATGGGGGGAGGAACCAGGCCAGCTCCTGGACCTCTTCCTCGCACCTGACACTCTCCTTGAAGTACATCTTAGAAACCAGGAAAATCTTTGACAAGCTCTTCTGTTTATATTCGGGTTTTTCAGCCTGGCTTTCCAAGGAAATGAGGCTGTGTGCTCACACTGTCTGTGAATTCACCCTGCTCCCTCACCAGGATAGATTTAAACTAGCCCGCTGGTTTTCCACCACATTTGACAACACAGAATTGGTCTCAAAGGTTTACGAGGCTCCCAGAAGTTGCGTAAAACAGCATCTGGGTAGAGGAAGGTGATCCAAATTCATGCCCTGATGAGGGGAAGGTAGGCATAACTTGGGACCAGAAGCAGCAGTTGGCTGCCCAGTCTGACGGTGGGTGGTGGCCCAGTGGCCATTGCTGCTAGCCAGGCCCGGCAGGTCCTTCCTTGCCAGGAGGCAGAGGAATGGGGGTACCACAGTAAGAGAAGGAGATGGGGGGATTATGTGTAGGTGTGTAGATCGACCCCTCCTTGTGTACTGAAGTTGGGCTGTCTCCCTTATTCAGCTCACGTGGTGAGTGTCTGTGCTCGCACGTGCTTTTGTTTTATACAGAGCTTTTAAGGAGCTAAGTTTACTGAAAATCAGGCTTTGGTGCTTACCTCATGTGAGGCATGGCCTTGTGAGGGGAAGGAGGTGGTGAGAAGCAGGGTTTGGGGTCCTGCTCAGCCACCTCAGGACCTCACAGCGCACACCTCTCCAGTCACAGTTTAATTCACATAGCCGGAGCCTTTGCGGTGGGAAATGCGTTAGAGTGATGGAAAGTGCCACGATCCCAGCCAGCCTCTAATGGACCTGTGTTCACAAGATAAAAATCTTAGCTGATGCAATGAGGTTCCTGTGTCACCTCGCTACCCAGTTACCCACTGGCCATAGGGTAAGGGTATCGCAGTAACCCAGGTACACGAGGCTGCTTTGCAGCTAACTTCTGCTGAGCATTGGAGGAATGTGGTGGTATCTTTGCTCTTAATCTGTTCCCATGACATCTGCTAGAACGTAAAGTATTTTTCCCTGGGACATGAGATAGTCACGTGAAAGCCCTGTTTGCGGCACGAGTTCTAGCAGAGCAAGCATAAACCTCCCTTGCGTGTTCCTGGAAAGCTGAAAGCAAAGTTGTCATTTGTTGTGTTGCCTGTGGCTCCCTTGGTACTGTGGGAGTTTGTCCCTGTCGATCTACATGCAGATGCATTCTCTGGGGGAAGGCACATGTGTCCCGAAAACGCTGTGCTGGTGCAGAAGCAGAATAAGGTTATGAGATGGGACCACAGTTTTCTCCCACGGCTCTAACCAGCTTGCTTTGAGCATTGCAAAGCCACTTTGCTGCAGCTCTTTCTCCAGAAGTAACGCTGCCCTGCTCTGTGTGAGGGACTTGGGACTTCTCAGCCAAGTGTCACCACGGGGAAGCACCTTGCTAGCCTGAGGACAAGTGGCGTGGCTTCCAGGAGAAGGTGCATTAGGAGGAAGCCAAGTTCGTAGGAGGTGTTTTTTAACTGCCAGTTTCAGAAACTTTTAGCAGCTGTTTTCCACCGAATTCTCTACAAATTGCAAAGACCTGGCAATTGTTTGAGACCAAACTGATGGAGGGTCATCCATGAGCAGCGTTGCTAGTGAAATCACCTTTTTCAAACTTAAGGGAAGAGAATACTCCACTAATGCATTGCTATGTACTGTGTTAGCCAGAGGGGAATGTCTCTTCTTCAGCTTAAGTGTTTTTTTGCAGAAATAAGCAATGTGTCTTGTGAGTGAAGCGCATAACTGAAAATATTTTCATCTAGATTTTGTTTGTAGACTCACTTCTAATTTTTTCCTGATCTTGGGGAATGCACAGAAAGCTTTCAGAAACAATCATTTATTTTGTAAACACAAAGTAAAATAACTGTTACCACTGAATCTTTACAACTAGTGAACATCTGCATCTCCCGGTGGCGTGACTTGGAGGTTAAGTTACGGCACTCAAAGCTGACAGATTTGGGGAAACAATGTTGAATTCTTCACTGGGGTATGCTTTTTTTATATGCAGCTGTAAAATAGGAATTATATTGACCTAAACTTTTTAGGACTTCTCTGAGATTAGACATGTGTAAACTACTTGGAAGTCATTTGATGACAGAAAGCATTTATAAAAGTTTTGTTATAAATTCAACTTTTTCAGACATTGTGATTGATAGTGGAGTAAATCTGGCTTTAAGTCTTCTAATACTCTAGTATCAAAGCCACCATGGTGATGCTGATATGATGCATGTACTGTGTGCTGCCTGTTGAAGGAAAGGTGACATGGACTAATTTTGCGCTGGCAGACTTTCTAGATTAACTACTGAGGGATGGCCTCAGTGGATCCCACAATGACGTTTGTGGAGTCCCAGCCTAAGGTATATGAAAGCCTTTGTCAGCTTCTCCTCCTGCAGGATTTTTAGCACAGATTTTAGAATATGGAATAGCCTGAAGGTGTTGATTGTAGGGTGTCATTCCTCACTGAATTGAACTGCGTTTCATGAGTAGGGCTTCTTTCTTTAATGCCTACTGTCCCCCCAGAATAACTGCAGTTGGGTTTTGTACACTGTGTGGGAATTGTGAAAATTTGCTAGTTCAAGAAACTATAGTGTGAGCTCAATTCTTGGTAGGCACTTCTTCAAGATAATATTATACTACAGATAAAATAATGGTATAGGTGGGTAGGAGCCACTGTAAATGGCTATTGCAGGAACTGGGCTCTTTGCTGGGTTTTGGTTCTCTCCTTCAACAAAGGTATTCAGTTCTCTCCTTTGACAAAGGTATTCAATTTGCTGCATGGATTAATTAAAGGTTTCTGTTATGCTGTTTTGTAAGGTGTATGCTTATAATTCCCATTTTTCCTTTCAGCCAGACCACATACTGGAGAGCTTCCTCAGGAAGCTTCTCTAAGCATTTGTGTTTCAGGACAAGTATAGGAATATGCAGAGCCACTAATAGCAATGGAAGTATACTGGGCATCTGTTGTATTTGTAATAGCTGTAGAGTAACATAGTAAAAACCCGGGGATGCAGCTTAAGTGATTCAAAATGAGATACAGATCTCAAGTCAGCCTAAAATTCAATTTTTCTTTCAGTTCATTGTGTTTCACAATAAGAATAGTCAGAAGAAAGAGAACACAAAGCAGATTTACTCATAGCTTGATGTTCTATCTGCATACAAACCAAACATGTTAAACTTGGCACACAGTCTGTATTCACCACACTGTGTTGTAGATGAGTGGCTTCATAAAAGAGTATTTACAGTACATGGTTAGCATTAAATTTACCAAAGCCTCAGTCATCTGGAATGTGTTCTTCTTTCCACATTAGCAATCCTGAAGTTAAATTTCCCAAAAGATTTTTGTTTCTGTGCCTTATTAATTTCATGAGCAGCAAACTAGCTATTGGAGGACTGGTTTCAGTTGCTCACTCAAAAAGACCTTTGTATCAGCTTCGCAATCTTGCAGCAGTTCTTGCTGAGCCAGTTTCACTGTATCACTAGATTGTGTTTCTCCAACATTTTAATGTGTATAACTAGTATAAATGTTACAGCAGACAAAGACCTCCCCCCCCCCCCCATCATACTACGGGGTTTTTTAGCTATTAGAAACATTTACTAGTCCTGGGCAGAGCAAAGATGATCCCTGACTCCTACAAGTAGTGCAGGCAGTAGCTGGTGGTGTAAGCAGTGTTGTTCTTTACTCATATATAAGAAAGCCTTGCTTGTTGCAGGAAATTTTACTGTAATAGTATAAGGTACAATGTCTCGCATAGATGCGCCTCCTCCTGTTATAGGAACCTGCCCCTGCAAAAACACTTGTATTTTTATTACACACAAAGCAAAAAAAAAAATTTCCTCATTGTGGTGACATTCGTATTTTGGGAAGGGAAAAAAAGGGTTCACTTTAAAGTCCATCCACCAAAGAGTATGTCAGTAAATTTTGTTGTCCGACTGATAATAATAAACAGCACATCTCTGTCCAGATAACCTTTCCTGTTTCATTGCATCATCCACCTCCTCTGGGAATGTCATACTGTTAAAAGCTAAAAGGACATTAGCTTCTCAACAACATGCCTACTAAATTTTAAGAGCTGAATTTAAGTATAGACTTTTCTGATTTCCTAGCTGTATTTCTGTAGGCGGGTGCAAGTTTACCTCAGGGCAAGGATATACTGAGAGGCCTGTAGAAACTCCAAATAATGTGACAAGCAAGCTCATGGTTATCTGATGTACAGTAGTTTATTCCTGCAGGTTAAGTTGTTGTATCTAGCTCTGGTACCTGTTTGCCTTGATTTTTATCCCATTTGTCCCTAGTTATATCCAAACAAACAAAGCATCCATGTTTCTCTCTCTTCCTTTTTAAAAAAATCTCTATCAGTTGAGTTATTCTGTGGTAAATCACCATGTTTTAGCACTGCACCTTGCAAGCTGCACGGTTAATTTTGCCTGTCTCAGCCCTTAGTGTGCAAGTGTTACAAGGCAGTCCTTGCTTCTGTGGTTATCAACTACAAGAGCTGTTCTGCAAGTGGATGACAGACTATGAGAATCCTTGATAGACAAGGCACACAGTGAATGATCAAAGGCTATCTTGGAGCATATTTTGCAAGTCATTCCTCTCAGTGGCAAAATGAGTTTCTGTTCAGTTGTTCTAACAGGTATGCACAGAAACTGCTAGTAGCAATCATTGTGCAAATTTTCTTCTTCACACCAGTGCACGTAACTTCAGTGATGCTCAGGCAAAGGAAACCTTTCCCCAGCTCCAGTAGTTGATTAAATGCAAGGGTCTGTAAGCTGCTGACAGTTTAGAGAAAGAGAACTTCGGTTTCTTGTATGCAGTCCATGTCTAATATGGGTCACATATATTATCCTGAGTTGCAGGCAGGATTCTGCTTGTTTTTCAAGTGAAGTAGGTAACATTGTTCTAAGATGCGTCGTTGTTATCAACAGCCGAGAATAGTATTCAGGAGGGTTGATTTAGCTGTGAAGGCTGTTTTCTCAGCCTAATGAGCCAAGTGGGAGGCTTTTCTGGGGGCAATTGAGAGCACCTACAGCACAGTTTCAGGTTTGAATCACTGTCCAAAAAAAGCATTTTCTTCTGAATCCTTTTGCAAAGTCTTTTCAGCTTTTCTAAAAGAACCAGAAGTTGAGAGACTAGCAGCAACCTGGAGGTGGGCTTTGCTTTTTGCTGGTTTGTTCTTTTATTTTTTCCCCTCCCTCCCAATATCACCTCGGGTTTGTTCCTGAAGCCCTAGGGAATCACAGAAATGTAATGTAGCCGTGGAAGGGACTTCAAGAAACTCTGTAGCTTCATTTTTCAAGGGACTCCTTCCCTTTTTCTGCGGCACAACTGAATATCCCAAGGCATTCTTGATAGCTGTTTTCTTATTCGTGAGCATCTTTAGTGAGGGCAATTCCACAGGTATTCCTGGGATGTTCCCATCCTTAACTGTCCATACCTAGGGAAAAATTCCCTAGGGTCTGACCTAAATAAACCTCCTCTTCTGCAAATGGAGCCAACTAGTCTTTTACTCTGTAAATGTGATGAACAATTAATTGCTGTCTTCTTTAAATATCTCTAAAATATCTCAAGAGTTACTGCACTCCCCTCATTTTCCTTTTTCCTAAACTAAACTAATCCAGATCTTTCACCCTCTACTTCTAGTAATTATTCCCCAGTGCCTGCATTTCTCGAGAGAATTGCAACATTTCACTTTCCTACTTTTCTGAGTCTTTAATGTTCACTGAAGATTCTTGAAGATGATTGGCAGTGGTTCACAGGTTTGTGGTTTTTTGATTTAATTCAATACTGGATTTCACCAGAACTGTGGGCTTGACTACATTTAACCTGTCTTACATTTTTTAGCTGCTTCTTGCCTTATTCTAGTCTGGTTTTGACTCATTTTTAGAATGGTGTGATGTTTCTGGTCATAGCTAACCTTTTTTCATGAAGATGTGGAGCAATGAAAACATGGATTACTTTAGTCTCTCTCAGTCATGAATTATTTTCTCTCCTTCTGTATGAAGCAATAGGGCTGTACCTTCCTTCTGATATATTTATAGAATATTCTCTTTTCATCTTTCAGGTCCCTCAGTACCTCTGATGCTCTTGTGACGTAGGTTCCGATTTGGTCACAGGAGAGCTTTGCCATTATTTTACATTTATTCTTAGCCATAATAAGTTGTTTCTGTGTTGGATTTTCAAAACTTCTGATTTTTGAACAGCTGATGCCTTCTTGTCTACTGTCCTGCTTCCAGCCTTCCCCTCTGGCAGCTTGTCAGTGTTTACCCGCTGAAGTTTCTGTTCCAGGAGCCCAGCCAGCTGGTTCCCTGAATTTACTAAAGCCTTTTTAAGTCCATCACCCTCATTCTGTTGCTTTTATTGTTTCCCCCCACACTCAGAGGAAAACATCAGTATCAGTCACCTTCCCTTCTGAACCCTCAGAGGGCTTTTCCCTGTAAATCAGAATTACATCTAAAACAATCACCTCTATTCTCATTTCCTGCAGTTTAGAAACCAAAGTTAGTCCCATTGTAAGTGAGTCTCCTTTGAATAAATTGTCACGAGTTTGAGATTCATTTTATTTAAATGTAGATACTGAAAACCGTAGATACCTGAAGTCTTGGTGCAGTCTTGGCAGTGCTTCTGGGTGGTCATCTAGATAACAGGCAGAAACAGGTACCAGTAGGGCAACTCATCTCCTCATTAGAGGAAGAAATTTTGCTGGAGGTGGGATGGTCCAAAGGCAGAGACAGAAGTGAAGAACAACAGTTTACGTGTCTGAAAGCTGCTTTTTCTGCTCGGTCAGTTTAATAAAACATTACCTCAATTGACAAGCCTTGCTTTGCCTTAGAGGATGGACTTCTTTCATCCCACCTCGGCAGCAGCCTATACCGTTGCTTCTGGGTAGGTGCTGGGGAGGGGGACGGCGTGGGTGTGCCCACTGACACTGTAGTGCAGCCCTGTGACACCTGAGGAAAAAATGCCTCATGCACATCGTAGCCTATTCCATTTGAGGGATTGTTTAAAGCCAAATAGCTGTTAGTATAAACCACCAGAGTAAAAATCTGGGCAAAGCAGCTTCTCCTGCCACTGTCCAGACTAGGAAAGCGCCAGTGTTTACCAACTGCTTTAGCTAAATTGTTTACCTAAAGTAGGTGCTAAGTGGTGTCTAAAACGTTAGCTAACATCTTTCCTAAACATGCCTCATCTGGTTTGTTTAGACAAGACTGGCCAATATCTCCTTTCATTGGAAATGATTAGTCACAACCCAGAAAAACATTTGTCATGAATTTCTCTTAGGTCTGAGAGTGTGGAGACGCAAACCTCAGCCCCAGGAACGGGTGGATGGTGCTTACAGTTACCCTCTTAGTCTTTCCGTGCCAGTTGTGTGGGTTTTGCTTAAGTACAAATTGTGTTTTTTCATTGCTGGTCTGCCTGCACCTTGATCTTATTTCAGGGCCCTTCACTGTGCATTTGACCTGTTGAAGAACCTTTTCAGAGGGAACTTAAATGTTTAGACATCTGACAGCAGGCTCAGAAAATTTTCAGGCAAGCCAGCTTCTTCGTTATCTTCTGCATAACTTATGGAGAGAGCTTACTGTCTGCTGAAAGGTTGGTTGTTTTGTTTAAGTTTATATTACTCCATAGATGGAGCACAGGAAAGATGGAATATGGGGTGTTGAAACAGTGTGGGAACATGGGCAGACCACATATGCATGTGGAGAGACCTGTCACAGAACCGTATGCTTAAATGCTCAGCAAAACGTTAGGAGATTTTCAGAATTGTTCATGGGATTAATTTTTTTTCTGCATTGAAAGCAGAGAGAAAACTGGCTTTAAAACAACCAGGAATGAGAAGGGTGCTGATTTTCTAATACTTCCTGATTATTTTTATAAGGTTTCCACCTTTTTTGGTGTGAGAGCCTGGTGACTGTTGTGCACAAGGATTTGGCTTATTCTCAAGCCAGTTTGCCACCAGCCTAATTATCTAGTTCCCTGCTTTTCCAAGGTTTCATACAAAAGCGAACATATTCTCTTTTAGAACAATAATTTACTCAGTTTCTCTTTACCTCTGAAAAATTGACAGTGCAACCTTGCTGCTGACTTGAGACTTTCCTCTTCAAAGTATACAATCCCTCTATGTCATATGGCTTTAGTTAAGCTTTTTTTTTTTTAATGTCATCATATCTTCTGTAAAACTGTCCTGTTTTGTAAGTTGTATCATATTCCAGGACCTTTGACTAAATGTTTGTTAAGTATTGGACAGAATTGTATGTTATCAGATAGAGTAGGCTGGGTGAGTGGGGGATGCCTCCCTGCAGCTTGGTGCTGAAGCTTTTCATTTGAAGTAAACCTGAAACCCAAAGATGAAATTCTGTTGAAACTGTAAAGCGTTGCTTATGTTGTGTCCTGATGAGCAGAGGCGATGCAGGCTACCTGGGTTTTGTTTCTGGTTTTGCTGGTGGCCCGCTGCATCACTGCAAGCAACTCTCTTCCCTGATATTCCCGTAAAGTGAGGTGGAAAGGTAAACTTCATGAAAAGAGTGAAGTGCTCACAAGCCTTACTTTGGAAAGGCACCATATAAAAAATTAGCTATTTATAGTGATGTTTCTTTCAATGCCGATATCGGAAGTTGACTGAAATTTTCTCAAGTCAAAGTCTGCATGTAATGAAGAGCCCACCAACTTTCAGTGAACTCTTGCAGGACTTAACCATTTAGTTGATAACAACAGAAATTTAAATTTTAGAAGGAGCAGGGGAAGTGGGAATGTTGTTTCCCAAGCCCCTACCTTCCCAGCGTACATGGATGTGTTTGTGAGTCGCCGATGAAAATGTTTTAATGATTTGCTGAACATCCCAAGTCATGCCAAGTCCGAATGCCTCTCTCTAATTTTTCCCTGCAGCTGCCTCAGTGGGATTATGCTTTCTTTTCATCCATCTCTCAGCAAGTGTATTGTGCAAGAGTATGTAAATATCTGTACGGAGAGGGTAGCACAAACTGCACACATGGTACTGTTTAGGCAACTCAAACAGATGGTGCAAGTGTAGTTACAATGAAAATAATTCCTTAAACATGGGTGGGGGAATGTTTTATCTCTCTTTGCTTGTGTGGAAGCTCTAGCAGGATCTGGGCCTGGGTTCAGAGTAATCCCTCAGCTCGGGGCTCTGGCTGGCAGAAAATTGCATTATGCCGTTCCAGGTAGCTTGAGTCCTATAATATTTCTCACCTTACCTCAGCAAAGATGCAGGATGAAGGGGTAATGCTGGCTCGGCTGCTTTTTGTTCTAATCCCTTCCTATTGTTTCACTTCCAAGAAGCATTTTTATTTACCCTTCCCCAAATGAAAACCTGAAACAATGGTGAGATTGCTTTTTCAGGGCTTCAGATCCCCTGTTAGTCATCTACACTGCTGCAAAACACTTCTCACACTGCAGACGTGTCTTGTCTTCTGCCTTCTACATTCCTGCTTGCACAGGTGAGGTAGTTGGTGAAAACAGAAGAGTAACCAAGAACCCCTTTTGGAAGCAAGAACCGACAGTGAAGCTTGTTAAGTCAGGCTCCCCACATGCGGTGAGATGGGTTGTGTTCTCTCCATCCATCCCTGCCTGCCTCATCCCCTCGCACTGGTTTGTTACTCATCGTTTGGCTGCATTGCTTTTAAAATGGGGGCTTGGCAATGTGGAAGCAACTGGGGCAAGAGGAAAAGCAGAGAGGGCACACACGTAGTGGTAATTGCAGTAAATCTGTGCTCAGCCTTTTACTTGATAACTCTTCTCGCCGTTTGTCTTCCTCTGGCAGGGTTCCTTCGCTGCTGCATGCTGCTCTGCAGACGCTGCCCCCAGCACTCCTCCAGCTTGCAGCTTCCCTCCTCGCCTTCCTGTCTTGGCGCGCAGGAGCACCATTTCCCCCGTCCTCCCAGCTGCTTTCTTGCTGGAGCTCCTGGATGACTGCTATGCAGAAATATGCATGACAGACAAGACCTTGCTCAGTCTAGCAGCTGTTGCTAGGGAAGGATGTGACATTTAGTGCTAGTACAGAGGGTCAATTAGATAGGAGCCCTAAGGATAATTTCTGTAATATGGGGTTCGATGATTTGGAGTGGGGGAGACAGCAGTAAGAATTATGCAGCTAGTACTAATCTGGTTGGGGTTTTTTTTAACCTTGCCTCAGAGAGCTCACGGTTTCAACCAGACAGATGTTACCACCTTCAGATATTAAAGTCATGCTTAATCTCTATGGAGACATTTGCTTCACCTAATGAAATGAGCTGCAGCAATCAATTTTATTCTGTGCCTATTGATCACGTCTGTTTTAGGGAGACGAATACAAGACAGCCTTAATTAAGAGGATCTATCTCTTCCTTTAGCAGTGCTTTCCAGCAGGAAGCTTTCACATCTCATATTGTACTTTTTGATAGAAAATCTCTCTTCTAGCTGAACCAGGATTAATTGAAATCAAAAGCTTGTATTTCTATCCCCTGCGCTGATTTTAAAAGAACAAAGTGGTCTGTATTTTTAAAGTACCTAATTCAATTTATTTAGATTTATTGTCCCACAGGAATTAGAAAATCAATAGCTTTAGCTGCCAGGTGCACTATTTATTTATATATATTTTTAAGGCTCTGAATGTGGATGTCATATATCTTTTCTGAAT
The DNA here is from genome assembly GCF_034638445.1 of Ciconia boyciana. Taxonomy (NCBI): domain Eukaryota; kingdom Metazoa; phylum Chordata; class Aves; order Ciconiiformes; family Ciconiidae; genus Ciconia; species Ciconia boyciana. The sequence continues at coordinate 12,941,391 of NC_132943.1, forward strand.
TGAGTGGCTTCATTGTAAATAAATAAAAAGCATAGGATTATTTTTTCTTTAGCATTTAGCTTGAGGATATTCTCCCTTAGTTTCTTTCCTTCTCTTCCTGGCCATATTCCACATACAATACATGCTGTTTTCAAACTAGTTTGCCTTTAGCATAGTCCTCAAAGAGAGGAGCTTCGCGAAATCAAATGGGTGTCGTGAGTGTTGTTGAGGGAAGTCTAACTCAACAGCCGTCCCATGTATTAAATGACATACTGGTACCACTGATGCCGAACATGCTCCTTTTGTGTCTGACCTCTAAATGTAAGTTAAAATATTGTGGTGCAATTTCTGAGAGAGTTGGTGCTGGACATTGGTTCTAGAAAGCATTTGCAAGCAAATCTATAAAGTGTTTGTGGCTGGTGTATGGCAGTGATGTGTGGTGCATGGTGAGGAGCTAGCTGGCTTGTTCAGCTGACACTGAGCAGCACCTCACTTTTTGCAGGAAAGGGGGAAAAGGTGGTAGTGTGCGATGGCTTTGTAGCAAGAATAGTGCTCTGCGTCATCTCCCAGCCAAAGCAAAGCACTCCTGAGTGGACAAATGTTTTCTTTGCTCACAAGACAGCTGTGGAAAATGCACACAGGAATTATATTTAAGGAAATATTTGCTTTTGTGAGGGCAGAAACTTGGAAATAGTTAACTGGTGGCATTAGATTGCTCGTGGTAACTAATCATAGTAGTGCATCTCAGTATCGAGCAATGAATGTACGAAACACTGTTATCAGCAGGGAGTGATCGTAGAGAGCTTTGCCAATAGTGCTTAGTATGCGCTGTGTTTCTCACCATCTCGAAGCACGTGCCATCCTCCACAGGAGGTGAGGATTATTCCGTTGCATAGCATGATAAACTCGGGCACAGTGAAGTGTCCAAGCTGAAGGGATAGCAAAATTGGGAAGAATACAAGAGGAACCTTGTCCTTCATCCCCTGCACCTCCAAGTGTAAAACAAGAACAAGGAACACTTTATGGTCTTGTCTGGTAGCTCAGCACTAATAGGGCTTTCTGCTCACCTTATTTCAGACTGGTTAAGCTGGGCACAGCGTAGAAACTTGATCTCCTCTGGCACACGGGTACAGAATATCAGTAGGGTTAATCAGTCCTGACTTCGTTAGAGGTGCTGAAGCTGCAGCGAATCCCGTCTCTCTGTGCGTTGGAGTCTCTTGGATGCAATAAGGCTCTGCGTGGGTGGCGTTAATCCCAGAGCAGTTTTGTAAGAGCAGTGCTTTCACCCGAGTGCTGTTGGTTGAAAACTCCTCTTCTTTGCAGCTCAGCCCGCCACGCTGATGTCCCGTCATCGGGAAAATGTTAGGTCTCATCCTGAAATTTGCGTAGCATCTTACATTCTTTCAGGGTTTTGCTTTCAGGTCAGGGTCGAAAAGATTTTTTTACTTCTGAGCTCAAGTTAGCCAAAGTAGTTTCCTTTTATGGGAAAGCTATGTATGGCAGCTGAGGAAAAATGGGAGTTTAGCACATTGCTCTAAACAAAGGGAATAATTTGATTCTTCAGTCTTTTAATCCCCACCTTTTGTAAAGCTGATACCTCTGTTTTTAGAGAATAGTGCTTGAAATTACTATATGTAGAAAGCATCTACTCAAAGCAGTAATTCAAGTGTTTTTACTTAGCTGCCCCTCAGAACTTTTTTGTGAACAATGATGTACTTACGTAAGCTTATCTTTATTTACACAAAGTTCAATAAAATAAGCAATTTCAATCTATTGATATTTTCCTCCTCCTCCTTTCTAGGACATAAACTTGACTTCATTTGACTTTCTTAGACATTTTTTGCCCCTATAAGGAAGTTCAGCATCTCACAGCAGTATGCTTTGCTTTGTTTTAGTTCTCTGCTGGGTCTCTGGGTGAAGTTTGGTGTCCTTTAGATGCTGCTCAAAAATTCAACACACCAGTTTGTTTATTTGTAGGAAAACAGTTGTTGCTGGACATCTGCTGCTTGTGGTATTTCATGCTGGAGTTAATACTGTTGCACTGCTCAGCCTGAATTAGTAATAAATACAGTTTGACCTACATGACTTTGAGAGATGGGACCTGTCCAGGGCCTTACTGAGAGTGGTATGAAACATTATATGAAGATCTGCATTGGATTTCTAAGTCCTGCGGTGATGGATATTGTGCAGCCAGCATGAGACCACTGCACTTCAGGGCTCTTACCTTTCTTACTGTTATTTTTCTACTCAGACACTTGCTTCTCACAAAAAACAAACTTTAATGATTCATTAATTTAATGATTCAGCCAGCCCCCGTTGGTTCAATTTAGGCTGCACAGATTAAAGGGTCGCAAATTAAATCCTGTTCAGTTGGTCTTGGACAGACAGGCTGCGAGCTCTCCAGGATGATTAGCTTGAAGGAAGGGGACTCTCCAGGGCTTTTCTAATGAGCTGAGAGCTCTTTTAGGGGCCTGCTGGTAAGACAGGAGCCCCTTGTGCTTTTCCGTCTCCTCCACCTTCCAGCTCGTTGTTACAATACAAGTAAACCAAACAAAAAAGCCATGATTCATACACAAAAGCTTTAGATGGATGTATTTTATAGCTGAAGACAGTGTTTTATATCTTTTGAAATATTGATGGTCAGATAGTTTTCCATCTGGCTTTTTTCTGTTTGGAAGCTTGTCAGTCATACCAGTAGTTAATGAGTTTTGAAAGGTCAGGCACCATCTACAGGAGTTTGTGGAGTGTTTTTTTGTCCCAAGTAACTTTTTTCCAGCCTTAAAAGTGGATAGAGTTTCTTTCTCTTCCAGTCCATTTAAATATGAGACCAATATATTCCATAACAGATTGAAAAATGGGAGTTCTGGTGCACGTGGAATAGGCAAGGTATATTTATTCATAAAATTGTATAATGGGAGATGTTAGACCTGGTTAAGTACCAAGTTGCATTCAACCTACCTATTCCACTGGAATTTCCTTCGGCGATGATGCTCTTCAACTCCTTCTCTCTGCTGTCCTGTGTGTGGTTGAGCTGCCTTAGCCTTTTCCAACAGGTTCATCTAATCGCACCAGATTGAGTGTACGTGTACTGCATTTCAGAGAGCAGCAATTCCTGTACTGGTGTCTCTGCAAAGCGTTTGGGATAAAGGCACTCTGCTGTTGTGAAATGTTTTATTGGTTTTATTACTGCAGTGATAACATCTTGCATTGCTTTTTCAGTGGCAGTATTGCACCTGAGAGGGCAAAGGGTTTGTGTGTTAGAAGTACTACTAATTAACACTACTCTTCCCTTTCTCTTTAAAGTAAGGAAGTAGCATCCCTTTTTGATAAACAGATGAATTTGAGGCAGAATTAAAATTTCTTTTGAAGGACGGTCAGAAAAGCTATTGCAGTGAGGTTTTAAGGACTCAGCCCAGAAGGCGGTCTGTCATTTTATCTGTTCATTCCACAGGATGGAAAACCTCTTTTTAAATTAATGAGGGTAGTTAAAATAATATTCACCCATACACTGCCTTAGGTATCAAGGGCTCACTGCTAATTCCAGCAAGGTAACATTTGCTTGTTACATGGAGACAGCAGGCTTCATTGCAAAGACCCTTTCCGTCTCAAAGTGTAGGAATCTGCTGTATGGTAGCAAGGGAGGGAAAAGGCTTTTTCTTCTTACCAGTAGAAAACATAGAATCTTTCTGCAGCTCACTTGCATTACACAGCACGGAAGGAGTGTGTTTTGAATGCAGCTGAGTATCCCACATTGAAGTAAGTGGTGAGGCTTTAATAATTTTGAGGTTGGTGGCCAAACATTATAACACCACTTAGTATGCAGTCACAAAGTAGAATGGACTAAGTCATTTGACATGTGAACTCTGCTTACAATGGAGATGTTATTACAACTTCAGCTTCTTAACTTTCTGTTTAATGGTTAAATAATATGAGTAACATTTGTAATGTTGCATTGATTTTAAACCACAGGTTTACTCAAATGGTAATGATTCAGCTTTCTTTTTGAGGAAACTTAGCAGAAAGACTTTCTTCTTTGAGGAAAAATACAAGTAAGTGGGCCTTTTCAGGGCATCTCCATGGCACTGTTTCTGGAAACGAAGTGTAGGAAGCAGCATATGGTATTACATCTGCAGACTGTTTGACAGTAACCAGTCCCAGGTACACTTCAGAGGTCAATTTACAGAACCCAGAAGCAAGCAGTTAATCTGGAAGGAAGTTGCTCCTCTTGGAGCTCCTAGCTTGGAGGTTAACATAAACTCTGAAGTGTTAGACATGTAACTCCTCCACTGCTCACCCTTACTGAACTCTGTTTCTAGACACCTCTCTGAACACCTCTCTGGACAACTGTCCGGAGATTGGTCCAATTTTTCCTTTAACCTTGAACAGACTTCGGCTTCAGTAGCATCATTAACATTTTGCAATTATGGAAGCTTTACTAAGGACCTGGTTAACTTCTGAATAACCCATTGAACTTGATTTATGAGAGACAATAGAGGATTCTGATAACCATTTTGCCGGTTATTTGTGACAGTACGTACTTCTGCCAATCACCTTCTTATTTCAGGTAAGGAGTTCAAGTCTTTCCATGTTATTTTGGGAGAAATCCTTCTCCTCCCGTGCCCTTGATCATTGTAATCCGTTTCTGAATCCTTTTCAGTTCTTCAGTGTCTTTTAATGGAGGGAATACTTTGGCACGCAGTGTTCTAGATGAGAGTGAACCACTGATTTATAGAAGTCTTTGCTACAACTTTATGGAAAGGGAGCACTTACCAATTGGAAGGTAGATGGGTTTCCTTATCCATAGCTCTGTCCTTAAACCCTGCTGCTATAAAAATCTCGTTTTAGATGGTCTGTGAATAAATATGAAGAGCTCGGTGAAGCAGAGTCCAATCAGAACCCAAATTGTAGGACTGAGACTGCTTTAGGCAGATAAATGATTTCTGGCCTATCAGGGCTTCGGTGTCTGAAGAGATTACATTTTAGCAGTGAACAAAACCAGCGTTATAAATGATGTGGTTAGGAAGATGAGCATGTTTTTCACTATAATGTGAAACTGGCACGTGAAAAACAGCCTGAACATTTAAACTAATAGAGTCATTCTTATTTTGCATGTGTCTTATTGTTTCACATCCTTTATGTTTGTGTAATTGACTTTTGTAGTAACTCCATAATACAAGCAAATTGTCACCAATAAAGCAGATGGAATGAAATTCCTTTTGAATAATGTAATTAAGAAAACAAGCACATCGTAGGAAGGAGCTAGTGCGTTGCTCGCTCTCATAGAGCAGGAACTCATCATCCATGCCAACCTCTGTTGGCAAAGCACGAGGGTGCTTTTTCTCTTCTTAAGCAAGAGATTGTTCTGCTTGGTTTTTCTTTTGATTTTGTTTTAAAAAGCCTTATATAGATGTTGATGTTCATAATTACTGCTATCTCATTGAAATTGGTGAGAGTTTTGGCCTCTTTGGGTATACTGTTGAATCCCATAGTTATACAAGCAAGAGTGCATTTTCCTGTTAATTAGGAAATAAGTGTTTCTAATAAATAAAACAATTTGAGCATTTATTCAGTCTGTTTCATTCTTCTGGCATAAGCCAACTGAAATGTATAATCCTGAGACATGTTAATTGATGCACCGTATTTATTAAGAAACTGTGCCATTTAAAAAGTCATGCTCATAAGATAATAATTTAAAAAGCAAGATGGAATTATATGCGTGTGTCATTTTTGACCTGAATTATTATGTAACATATCTGGAGTTTGAGATTTCCCAGCTTCCCTAGGAAAACTATTTCACTGCTTAATTATCTTCACCTTTAGCAAGTTGTGTTTGTTCCTTAAAAAAAAGAAAAGAAACCTAATGATTATGATAATCTGCTTTTTTTGCAATTAACTTCTTGTCCTGGCTAACGGTGACATGAAGAACAGATTATTTTCCTTACATTTTTGCAGTAGCCTTTCATATATTGAAGAATATATTATCATGTTGCTCTTGCTTCCCTTTCCTAAATCAAGCAACTGTCATACTTCTTACAGGATGTGTTTTCTATCTCTGTAATCATCCTTGTTTTTCTCCTGTTGGAGCAGTGGACAACAAATGCTGGGTAGAATAACAGCATTGCTGTATGTGTCATGCAGACCGTATTTCTGTTTATATACCAGTACCAGAGTTTCTGTTGTTTTATTAATATTTGACTTAATTTCTTCTCCTTTTATGTGATGAAACATATGTCAACTACGTCATGTTGTTGTGCTTCAAAAAAAATTTGGAGATATTGGGCTTGGGTGTATAAAGGGGGAATGAATATTTTCCTAATTTAAATGCTATTTCTAACATTACAATTTTGCTGTAGTTCTTATAGGGAACATTGGTAAATGTTGACCTTCTCTTATTTAAATTATAGTTGCTTGTGGCCACTGAGATAAATCAAAGAAACTACTCATAACTTTGCAAATGGTTGACTTATCTTGTTGTCTTCAGGAAAAAGTCTTTAAGTTAAATACAAGGCTTAGCAGGTCTCATTCAAAGTAAATCAGATGAGGTTGGAAGTAGAGTGGGAACAATGAAGCAATAAAGAGCTGGAATAGAGGAAAGCTAGTAAAGATTGTAGCAACTATGTTGTTTACCATTTATGCTGTGTTTTATTAGTTTTGAATTTATCAATATTCATAATTATAAATTACTGTCTCACAGGGTCTTGTAGTATTGTGGTTTTGTTTATTCTTAATGAGGTGAAGTGATTCTTTCAGCAATGATCTCTGAATTGTTTTCAGCACATTTTTAATGCTTGACCTAAAAATCTGGACCTTGATTTTATTGACCGTCAGAACATTTTTGTGATGTCATTTAGTATTACGGTATCTCAGCATTTCTCATGTTCTTGAGATGTGTTAAACTGGAATATATAAACCCCAAAGGCACCACAGCCTGAGTTGATTGACTTCATTGACTTGGAGGGAATGATAAAAACTTAAGCTTAAGACTTTGTAGTCTGAAGAGAGATCGACTGTAAAACTGCCTATCAGTGCTGCCCCTGAAGACGTGAGGAAACGTCATTTCCATCTTTCCGACAACTTGCATCTCTCTATTTGTGGCCATCTTCTGACATTTAGCACATTCCTGTCCACAACTTAATTTAAGCAATCATTATCATTTTACAGAAAGCTGCAAACTGTTGGATACTCTGTCATATGCCACTATCCAAGCAGGAGATGTAGAAGACTTACAGTTTGCTTCTCTTGGACACCGGGGTGTTGTTAGTTGGAGGAACTGTCATATAGGCAAATGTTTTATTCCTTTATCTAGTCCTGGGAGTCATGTAGTTGAGTTCAGCTGATGTTCAAAGGATACAAACTTCAGAAAGGAATAGTTAATTACATACCATCAGCCATGTGTTCAGAGTAACTGCAAAGTCTTAGGTAAGTTATTTTTATAACATGCCTAAGAAATATGAATGTCAGTTATAGTCCTGATCTTTTTATGGTTTTATAGCTTAAGATGCTGAAGATAACTCTTGAGTGTCACTGTTTTTGTGATGAGATAAGTTAATTCTAAGTGATGTAGAAGAAAATCACACTGTTTGTGTAGAAAACAGAACTAGAGCTGGTATTTTCTGTGTGTGTGATGCCAATGAAGAGAAGAATTCTGTGCCATGGCCATAAAAAGCTGAAAAATATAAAGTTTAATGAATAGCTGTTGCACACTCTCCTAGTAAACTGTATATGTGTCTTCACATTTTTTAAAGTGATGATAGATGTCAGGGAGTCAGTATGGACTAGAATTTAAGGGATACAATAGTCGTCTTCTTTCTCGGTTCCTTGACTGTGGAAATTGAAGGGAGTATGCCACATAGCTTTATTTCCCCCCCTGCCTCTCATTATTTCTGCCCAAAGGGTGTCAGTGTGGAAGAGCTGTAAAGTGCTGCTCTGGTAGAACAATTGGACTGGGCATTAATAGGTGATTTTTTAATCCTTACTCAGGTGTTGTGGAGCCTTGTAATCTTGAGGTGATGCTTTGTTTCCCCACCTAACCAATTTTGGGCTCTTAGCACAAGGTGCTATGGTTCCTAATAAGAAATACATAGAAATTAATAGAGGATAGGAAATGCTGCATCCCCAAAGATTTTCTAGCTGAAACCCAAGGCATGAGGCAACAGGTAGGTACAGGTGGGATGCGGAGTGTGAAGGAACAGTCATGCAATTCTGTATGATGGGCAGACACATTTCAGTCTTGCTCTTTTGGACACGTAGCATACTGAGTGCTCCCATGGCGTTAACCTTTGTGGGGAAGCCAACCAAACCAAATCTGAAAATGGAGAGTCCGAAGGGGAGCGTTTGAAGGAGCCCTGTGACGTGGCTTTGCAGTTCATTCTGGGAAGTGTCTGCCCATGTGTGGGAGGCAGCAAGGAGCAGAATAAGGGAAAAGGTGAAAAACGTTTGTTTGAAAAGTACAACAAATAATGAGGTGAGGGAGTAAATGGGTTGAGGGTGGGTAAGACAAGCTTGTGCAGATAGGACAGAAGTCTGACATGGAAGAGAAGCTGAGGTTTTTTGTGTGCTGTGTGGTGAATGTGACCATTTTGCTCCATTAGTAGTAAGGGCAGTTGGATGATCTGTAGTAGTTCTTCATCCATCGGAGAGCCCAAATTACAACTGTTAAGCCTGACATGGAGACAAAGCTGAGGATCCCAGCAGGCAGTCTAGCTATGTAGGTGGAACTCTTAATAGCAGCATTTGCAAACACGCCGGCACATACTTTGTTGATGTTGACCTTGCAACCTAAAGTGTTACTGAATCCAGTGCAAAAACACTTCAGCTGGCTGATTGCAGTCAGGTTGATTGTCACTGACTAATGAACTCCTTAGAATTAGCATTAGTGCAACCTAATGAACTCACTGTATCTTCAGGTAGAGTTACTGAGACTTACATGACTTTGAACTATGCCATGCCAGACATATTGTCCTGAGCCAGCAGTAACTCAGGTATCTCTGCACTGTCGTGTTGTCATGTGAACTTGTCCACTGCCTCACAGATGTCTTAAAAGAAGAATGAACAATTTAGGGTTTCTATGTCCTGCCATAACTAGAATAAAACTCCCATAAATTTTTATTTCATGGCAGATCTAAAGGAGACAAATGACTGCTTGAAAGTTGTGAAAAAGGAGCTCTTGGGAGAGTTTGGCAGCATTGCTAATCTAATGCAATCTTGAAGCTATGCGGCACATGCTGTCTTCAGGTAAACCAACGTTCAGGTCCATGTGCTAAGAAGTCCATCTCTACAAAGGGTACTTGCATGCCTAGCACTCTGTTCTCTCACAGTTGCTTATTACTCAGTTAATCATTTCTTTTGTGACTTCCTAAGTATATTCACTCTGAAAGGTGTCACACCCACAATACTTCAGTTTCAGGTAGAAAAATTGCATAGAAAAATAGTAAGAATAAAACAGAGAAACAAACGAGAAAGTTCAGACTACTAAAGTCCTTGCTTATTATCTTAATAATATTTGCAAACAGTGCTTCCGTATTAGATCTCACTGAAAATTTACCATAATGCAAATGTCCCTCTTAATTCTAAAAAATGCAAGAGAAGGAAAACATAGATAGCTATAAATGGATAATTTTTAAAAATAGAGCGGACTTCAGATTTCCCATTAAGGTATTCCTTTACAATTTTATTTATTCCTTATCCTGTAAGAAATCTGTCTGCATAAAACTACTTTGGCACCTCTAATTTAATATTCTTTTCCTGATGAAAAGTCTGCAAATTGAAGTTCACATTGATAAGTGCGTAGATCTCGTGATCTAAACTGAAAGCAACTGAAAAAGGTTATCTCTTCTCTCCTTCACGGTGCATCTTGGACCACAGGCAACATGGAGAGTATTGAAATAGGATGGATTATATAGATATAATAGATTAATTATAGATTAAAAACAGAATTTGAATGGAATTGGGCATGTGTTCAAGCCTCATAGAATTGCTTAGTTTCAGAGTTATATCCAAATTATGATCTCTACTGTGTACTGGTAAAACAGTCAAAGAAAAGGGTGTTCAGATCATCTTTAATCTGAGACCAAAACACTTAATCAAGATCTGAACCTCACAAAGAACAACTGCAGGACTGAAGGCTGTCATGGTTTCTTAGGAGATGTAAAGCTCTGGGATGTGTGCAGAACACACTGTGGTTAAGAACCAGGCTCAGAAGCCGAAGTAACGTATCATACTGTCATTTTGTAAGGAAAAGGCTTTTAGAACCCGGCAATCCAGTGTAATTTGAAATACGTTACCACTTAAGCAGCAAAGCAAAAGCAGAAAGGCACCCGCTGTCCTTATTGTTGAACCCAGCTCTGAAATCAAAAGCTTCAGAGCATAACTGAAGATTTCTTAGGGAAAAAGAATCTACTGATGTGTGAATTTAAAAGAGATGAGAGAAATAACATGGCTAAAAAACTTGTCTCATCCTCAGGAGGAATAGCGGCTGTCGTTTGTATTGCAATGAGAATTTTAAGGAGATGGTCCCTTTCATCCCTGCTGCTATTTAGTGAAGTGGTATGTGCCAAAAAAGGACCAGGAGATGGCTGGGCACAAATAGTGCTGGCACACCCAAAGCCCACATTTGGGAATAAAGAGGATAAAAGGAGTAGTCTAAGCTTCTCACATTGTCGTGAAATAGCATGTAGGAAAATGTGGGTTCTCTGGTGGGGGAGAGAAAGGGAAGACTGCTGTGTAACCTATCCTAGGTTTTTGTTCCCAGGTCAGCTTAACACTTGAGGTCAGTATCTGATGGAATTGTTGTGGAAAGTTCAGCATAATTTATTTTTCAGTGGAGAAATACTGCTGTGTATTTTAGCCATTCATGTAGAGTCTAACCCAGTTTAGCCCCCCACCAAATACGTATCCATCTTAGCACCCCACTCATCATCAACTCCACGCATAGGATAGGCTTTGTCAGGGAAAAGAGGAGGTCTAAGGCCTATGTTTCCTTTATGCTTTAGGTATCTCCAACTACTGGGAAACTGAGTGAAGTTTTCATCACCCAGCTGGCCTTGATTCCAGAGGGCACAAAGTTGCCTTAAATATTGGATTGCGAACATCATTGTTCTCTATTTCTCTGAAGCCAATAACTGTGTAACATGTGGGGAGTCAAGCAGAATATGCTTGTAAAATTACTCACTACCATTATTATCCTCTTCTCTGCGTTGCTGCTATTCTGAATGGTGGGATTACTTTGACCATCCTGCCAAGAAACAGGAAACAAAGGTTTAGGAATACTTACTTTTGTACAAAGTAAGGGAATGGTTGGGACTTCAGTACAGTATTTCATGTTGTGATCCATGGATACTATGCATACAATTGGGAAAATGTGATCAAGGAGAGGTAGTAGTTGAATACGACAGGGAATTGTAAAGGGTAATGAAGATTAAGGAAGACTAGGGCAAAATGAGGTGAATGGACATGATGGCACATGAAATGCATTTTTGTCACAAGCTAGGCACAGAACAAAGAGTAACAAGACTGATTTGTGTGTGTTGCGGGATTTTAAATTAACAACCATTGTTTGTGGGTGGAAAAATATTTTTGTGAATAAAAATATTTATTCCCACAGCTTCCACTGTGGGAAGCTGAATGAACATGTCTGCTCAGTGTGTTGTGGTGATCTAACAGAACATATGTCAGAACTACAAGGAAGAGGACAGCAAATAATACTTCCCATTATTGTTAGCAGGCATTTTCTGTCATTGATTGCATTCTACTTCTGCTGCATCCCTTTGTAGACAACTGATGAGAACTGAACAAGATAATGCCTACCCAAGGTTTGGAACATGTCCACTGACTGGTAGGCTCCCCCTTTTTTCTTTATAGAGAAAAACTTCTATGCTTCAGACCATAAATTATGGCAAGTCGTAGAGGTTAGGAAGGTGCTACCTTCTGTATGCAGTTTATCACCTAATTTTACTCTGAAGAGTTTCTTACACCTTCTACTGTTACCTGTTACCATTCACCACTGGATACTGGTCAGACTTACATTGATTTTTGTGTTGATTATGTGTGCTTCTATTACAAGTATTTTCATATCTGATACAACACAAAATCGAACTGCCTTTCATTGGTGATCAGTTCTGTATAGGCGTTAGCTCCCAATCTGGACAAACTTGAATAGTAAGGAGCAAACTAAACAAGGAAAAATTAAAAATGGATGCTATTCTGCATGTATCCTTAAGCAAGACTAAAAAACCCATGAGGTTTGCATTCAGTGCTGCAAACTGTTTTGGCAGTAAAAGGCATGTTTACGTCAGTGCAAATATTGAAGACCCTAACAATTTTAGAGAGAGAAACTGGGAATGAGATCAGAAGTCAGTTAAAATAACTTCGTAATGAAAAGACAATGTTTTTTAGAGGATTTTTGTAGATAAATTGAAAAGGTAACAGCAGAGTATGGCCATAAGAATTACTGATGTTGTGAAACAATCTTATGCCCACAAAATTGTGTTTGTCTGTGTTAGGTGGGGACTGAGATAACTACTAACTAGCTCCTTACAGACCTTACTTTTCTATTACACTGTAAGTGCGCAGTTAGGGATCAGGACCTTAATGTAGTGACTACTGTGCAAACTCCTAACAAAAGATCTTATCTAGCCCATAGGAAGATAAGAGACGACTAGTAAGTAGTGTTAATGCTCTATTTGTTCTCATGTTCTGAACACACCTTTGAGAGCCACTGAATTCATCTTAGTGTCAGATTTTTCTGATTTAAGGGTTTTAGTGGGAACTCAGAATTGAGAGAAGTTGTGCTTCAAAACTGAGAGTATAGATTATTTCCATAAGAAGTTAGCTATTACAAATAGGAACTGGTTTATGAACCCTTCGGGTTCATTTTGTATCATCCCACATTATACAGATTGAAACTTGGGCAAAGAGGTAAGGACTTTTAACTTTCAAATGTGTCAGCCCTTTTGTTTGTGCAGTGCTTAATTCGAGATATGGATTACCTGAAACTCCCATGGACTGCAGGCTTCCAGTAGGAACAAAACTACCCCAGATGACTTCACATGGAAAAATAAGATTAGGTAAAAATAACATGGAGTTCCTTCCTGACATTTGTTTGCAAGCTTCACTTGCTAACTCCCACTGAAATCCATCCAAGCTTGCATTGCATAGGACAGAAAAGAATCTCTCAGAAAAGGTACTAAATGATGCGGAAATTGGCTCCATTTTTCCCCAGCAGTGTTAGAAAAAATGGTTCCTCAAGGAGAGATGAAACATGGAGTCACTTAATGAGCTTAATCTGTTTGTAAAGATTCCTTCCTGCTCTTTGGCATAAAGTAACCCCTTTCTACATGCATTTTTCCTTGAGGAGTGGTAGTTAAAAAGTCATGTCCAGTTTCCACTTTTATAGAAATATAGTTCATCTTGCCATGACGCCTGGCCATCTAGTTCAAATTTTTTATCCTTAGAAAGCAAGGCATGTTACTAACTTGCTGTTAGAGCTGCTTTTCTATATAGGTAGCCTTTTTTTCTCTTGTTACACAAGTTTGCACTGCACTTCTCTCTCCTGACTCTAAGGGCAATCTACCATCCTTTCTCTTTGGTCTTGATGTCTTCCATAGCTCATGAAAGTTTTCATTACACATGCCTTACTGGTTGTTGTGAAGCTGCCCAATTTATTTGGGACAACTCTCTCTCTTTGATACTCAGCTTTTTTTAAGCTTCATCCATGAATGATTTTTGTTTGATTCAAATATTTGCTTCTACCTTTTTTCCCAGCCTGCCTCAGTTCTAATGTTTCATTAAGTTTTTGCTTCATTTTTTGGGGATGGATTTATGTGGAATAAATATTGACAATATTTTGACAGGTTGGCATATTACATTTCTTATGTAAACATGATTATAATAATCCGTGGCCTGTTTTAAACCAGTGTTTGGAGCTCAAGGGCTGTAAATGAAAGTGAGTCATGGTGGTCTATTGTATGTAAACATAATAGGAGTTTGATTGATTTCCAAGATCAGTTAGCATTACTTGATTGGAAGGGGTTGCTATGGGAGAAGGAAGGTGATAACAGAAGTAAGCAGCTAGTTTCAGAGCATGATGGCAATCACAAGCTCTCATCACACGTAGAGTAAAATCTTCAACAGGGTATTTTTAAACCTTACCTTAATCATGCAAGAATGTAAACATTTGCTGGAGTTCTGCCTCTGCGGAGCAAGAAGCAATATTTGCTAGAGAAAAAGGAGCAAGGGGCAGGGTCAAATCAGCTATTCCTTGGCACACCACAGCCGAGATGGCTGTCTGATGTGCCTCCCAGCCTACCAGTCCACTCTTGTTTTTCCTTTCAGATGAATGATCTCCAAGGCAGCCAGGTTTCTGTGATCCCTCAGCGGGGGATGTGTGGCATTATGTGTGTGAGGTTTTATGCTTGCTTTGGAAAAGGCTGGCTTCACATGCCTTCTCTCTCATTTTGGCTAAGTCCCTAGAATAGAAATGTGTCCTGTAAATATTTAATTCCAGAGACACTGCCAAAAGATTCCATGCTCTGTGATTGCTTTGAGGTTCGTTAGTGTGAATCAGTTTTTATTATTTCTTAGAACTGACCTTACAGAAGCAGAAAAAATGGATCTGAGCAATAATCAAAAACAGGAGGTGGACTGCCAGCCAGTAATTTCTAAATGCACACAATACAAGCACACTACTTGTACCCCATTATTTCCTGGGAGTCATACCATGCTTGTGGCAGAGCCGCGAGCAATACCTCACCTGTCTGGCTCAGCGTTTCTGCCTCTCGGTTCAGTTCTGGCTGGGTTACAGTAGATGAGGCTCTGAAGTGTTACAAACTTTGACTTTCTTCATCACACTGTGTCGTTTAACTACCCACCTAATTGCAGCACTTCTGTTCTCTTACTTTGCCTGCCTGAACATATTTACAGAGATAAAAATAGAGCAAGGAAAGAACAGCAGCTGCCAAGGCTGGGTTTAAGTTAAAGACCACCTAGGAATGGATTAAAGGTGAATAACTGTTTTGCCTCGGGACAATACTGCTGAACAGCAGGGGAGAGGGAGAAGGGGAGAAAAGGTGAAAGGAGCATTGCTAAGAGATACAGAGAAGTGATGCTGCAATTGCCACATCAAAATGTAAGCAAATTTTAAGCATGCTCAAATAAGGGAGGGGTGACAATGAGTAAAGAAATCCTAAAACAGGCAAACAGTGGTACCTTAAATTGCAAGGAGTTTTAATGAATGCATTATATTGGAGAGGATGCCATAGGTCTGAAGAATAGCAAATATAGATGGATATTTCAGCAGGCAAATTCATCTAAGTGAACTGTCAGGATGCACTCCTGGGTGATTTCAGTTGTGATGTCAATTGACAAATACAAACTTTGGGCTTAAATCTTGTTTTACAGTTGTGCACTCTTTCTTCTTAGAGGTAGGGTCTTACCAATTGATAGCTGTTAAATCGTGTTAGATTTAATTTCAGCTCTGCACTTAGCCTTCATCAGTTGCAAATGACAGAAATGGAGAAAGACGACGGTGCATGAGTCAGTCCAAGAATGACTAAGCCGCTGCAGTGATGCAGCCATCAAAGTACAACCCTGGGATGCATTCGGTGAAGTGCTCCCGTTACGACAGGGGATTAGTAGCTCTCATACAGTGAGTGAGACCTTGTGGTGTTGGGAATACTGCATACAGGTCTGGTTAGCCAGACTTGGGAATAATTACCTGAAACTAGACATGTAAGAAGGGCTTCTAGGGTTAGCAAAGGAATGGAGAGTCCCTCTCTCACATGGAGAAATTAAAAGAAAGTAGCTTCTCCTTATTTACAAAAAACTAGTGCTGAATATTTTAAAATATAGTTGTTTACCCTGTTTCATATATAAATATGAGACAACTGAGAAAGAAGGAAGACTGAGTTAAACCAGAGGACAGTGTTCAAACCAAAAACCCTGGCTGTGAGTAAATTTGAGGTGAAGATTAGAGTATTGTTTCTACCTCTTCAAACAACATTATTTTAGGATAGCCTATGCTAGCCCTTCCTCAAATATCTGCCCTTCAGCTAAAGGACCTTCCTTGGTCCTTTAGCCACAAACAGAAATTTATACAGAGGTTGTCACTCAGTAGCACCCAGCTGGCCAGCAGCTAGAATCCAAGGACTATTAGCAGAGATTAGATTTGTACAGAGCACGCGTTATAATATGTTTCCAGCCGCTTCTTACTTGTGTGTATTCACTACACAAACAAATTCATCATCTGTCAGCATCATGACAGCATGCCTGCTTGCACGCATACTCAGCATATTTAGGACTACTGCAGCTTTGGGGCAATCTTTTCAATTAGTGTATGCAACTAAATCCAAGTCTAACTTGGATTATTTTAATATAGAGCCTTTGCTCCTATTTGCCTGTCAATATGAGCATTACCCCAGCTAGCACGAGCACCCAACAGGAGCTGTTTCTGTGCTAGTTTGATGCATAGTATTTATGATCAGTGAGAGATCTGTGTAGTAGAGATGAAAAAAGATAATTAGATTCAAGAGTCACCTACATAGATCTGTGAAAGATTGCCTGCGACACCATGGTCCCAGTTTCTAACCATCTATTTTACATTCTCTCAGTGCTTGATTAGCAGGATGGCTGTAGCAATAGCTTATCGGACCTCTTTTAAAGGGAGCACATGCTCCGCAAAAACAGTAGTATTGCATTGACTGTTGGTAGCTATTTTCTTTCCTCCTGCCTCTTTCCTTCAGTTATCTTCATTCTGATTTGATACACTGATGTTCTTTTTTAAAATTGAAACACTGAAAACTCTTAGTCAATTCAAGTCTAATATGTACTGTCAGAGCAACAGCTTTTTTTTTTTCAGCTTTGGTTTTTTAGTGCTGTTTTAGGTCAAGTTCTGTCATTTTACACCTGTCCAACCTTGTGAAAGGCTTCACTGGGGTTGTACAAGGACAAGCGTGGGTGGAACTCAGTGTTCAAAACCTTGTATGGCTGTTGACAATGTGTGAGAAGGGAAGAGCCCTGTGCTTCCCAGACCCCAAATTAAGCCTGCAGGGCTGACAGCAAAGCAATTCTTGTAATGGTACATGGAGCTAATTTGTTATGAAATCAGAGAAGCAATACATTTGGAAAAACCCCCATTCCAAGTTTAGAGTAGTCTGGAAGGAAATTACACTGTGAGCTCTGCACTGTGCTGCTGCTAACTTGCTGTCTTCTAGACTTGGACAATGGTAGAGTATGGTAGGTTCATCCCCTCACATTTTCCCTTCCCTGATCTGGGGAAATGCAGTTTTCTCTACTACAGCTTAAAACTAAGTGAATTCTTGTGAGGTTTTCCCCACCAGGTTCTCAGATGTGTCATTCATTCACAATCCAGAGCTGCTAGTTAATGTGAAAAGGCTGTGATTTTTGAAGAAGGGGAGGCTCAGCTGGTCAGACCCTGACATTTCTTGTTCCCACTGCTCAGGGTGTCCTGCTCAGGGCCAGCTGTTAACCGACAACAGCAGAAGAGCTCTCCGGCCTTGGCAGAGAGAACTAGGCTACATCTACAAGATGTTTTGCAGGCAGATGTGAGCCTGTCCGGGCCAGCTAGCATTCATGTGGCTGCATTAACAGGGTCCTGAGCTCCGTTTAGGAGGGTCAACTACTATTGTTAAGGCACCCGCATGGCTTTCTGCCCATCTGCATCATCCTTGGTGCTCACTTGTTCTGCCTGTGAATACCATATAGATGTACTCAACACACTCAATACCCTTTGCAGATGAAGGGTAGGGAGGAAAATTTGAGACTGGTGATAAGGTTGGGTTCAGGGCAGTACAGGTTTTGTGTGACTTCTGAATAGTAAGTACTTGAGTTTTTAAGGCATCTCCCATGCCAAGCTTTTTCTGTACAGGCACCAGCTAGGAAGCCCTGGTCAAATGCAGGATTTCTACATCTACTATTCATCAAGGCGCACAATTTTATTCAGCTCTATCATTGTTTCTGAATTCATGACCAGAAAGAAACAGAGGTCCTGCAGATAGTGTAGGCTATGGGAAATTGCAGCACTGCTGAGATAACATAGTTGGTACCAGTACGTCCTGCTCTCATGCTTTCCGAATTACTTTTGTTAAAGTAAACAAACAAAACAAGAAAACTCTGCTGGCCTGGAAACCCTTAGCCGTGCTTTCCTATTTTATGTTGGAAAGATTTAAAGAAAAAGGCATTGTCTGTTTGTTATTTTCACTGCTTCTTTTTTACAAATTGCTTTAAAAGAAAACACAAAACAAAACAGGTTTTATTCATTGTCATAGGAAAATACGTTTCTGGGGAAAACAAGGCTAGCCTGGAAGGAAGAAACAATACTTCAGGTTGCTATTTGAAGGTAGCCTTCATGGCTGCATATTGCGACTCAGCAAGTTAGTTGGGCTTTGGGGCAGTAGAGTGCATTCCACAACTTAAGGTCTTAGAGGCAGATGATAGGAAACAATTGTTCTTTATGCTGCTGCAAGTGCATTGATTTATTTTCTTAGAAATTAAGGGTTTACTCTGACCAAACTCCCACTGAAGGCACTAAGATAGCTTTTGCCTGAGGGAAAGGACTGCAGGGTTAAATCATGAAGAGTAATTGCACTATGTATGCTGTGCCTTCCACCAGCCTTTCCGTCCTGCCACCAGCGGGCCATGCTGTTTGTAATAAATTGTTATTAAGCTATTCTTCCTAGGACCAGGACTGGAGCCGCATTGTGCTAGATGCTGTGAAGCTGCATAGTAACAAACTGTAAACTGTTCTCTGAGCAGCCCGATTAAATACAAGAAGGGATATGAAACAAAAATAATCCACGACCAAGCTCTGGCACATGATGATATTAAGTGAGTAGCTGTAGGTTGTACAGTAGGTCTGCTGCAGAGGTGGAAACTGGGATGAAGTCCTCTGTGCTGTCATTATGTGCTAAAATAAAAAAATCTTTTCTTTATTATTTTTGTTCTCACTTAACTGCTCCAGTTTATTCCATCAGCTCTTGTCCAGAGAACAGTGTAGAGGCATGTGTGAGTGTGGCTGGATTACAGCCTTGTCTCTCAAGATTGTTTGCTCTCAGTCCTCAACTATCTCTATTACCATAACTGAAAGATCGCAAGATGCCTGGATATTACACTGACAGGAATGGGATGCATCCTTGAGTGTGTTTCTTTTGAAGTTAAGCTTTTGTGATTGGCATCTGCATTTATGCAAGATACTTTTATATGCAGACTTGTATTTGTTCTGGTTTGACCTAAAGAATAGTTACTTGGTCATTTTAAATGGACACTTTGAAGGCATGAGTCAGCTCAGCCATTTGTTCCTCAGTTTCTTTCCTCTCCCTGTGTTCCGATCTGTTTGATGGAGAATTGGAAAGGAAGGAGGGGCTGTTGTCTGGATTGAACCTTCTCTCCACAGACCCAGTAGTGGCCAAGGAGGTTCAGTGTGGCTGCATTGTTTTTAAGTACACAGGGACAAGAAAGCCTGAAAAGTAACTTTTATGTTTGTGCTTGTTGGGAACACCGTAATAAATTAAAAGCTCGGGAATGCCTTGTTCATGTGCAGTCTGTACCAGAATATCATCAGCATAAGCAAGGAATCAATCTTTCATCCAAGTGCGTGGTAGCCACGGGGCCCAATCCCTTTTTTGGTGTTATTTTTTCCTTCCCTCCCTGTTCCCTCTAACTCCTAGTTTTCTGCAGTTGAGGACGTGGATGTGCCCGTAGTGCTTAGGCTGGGTGCAGTACTGACAACGCAGGCACTTGCGCTCTGGTTGATATTCAAAGATGGAAGGACTGGCAGTATCAACATGGTGCAATGTGGTGGGTGCCTTGTCCCCCTTTGCCTTCAGTCTCCTAAAGTTGCCAGCTCACCTGGACCCTGGCCTGTGGCTCCAGGTCAAGGGAAGGGTTTCATGAGGCTAAATTAGGGATCAGGGCAAGCCATCTGGTGTCTGCAGCTGAATTCAGGCAGTCCCCGAGTCTGTGTGTGTGATGTGGATGCAGAAACTGAGTTTCTGTTGAAGTTGATGTGCAAAGCTGTGGATTAAAGCTCTGCTGACTTAAACTCAGTGGATTGTGAAATATGCATGTTGGAGAAGTCACTTTAAAAGGGGTTTCAGGCTTATTTTCTGTGAGTGCTGAACTTGATCAAGCCTGGTAGCACAAACTAATAAAAGAGGGGACAGGGACAGAAGAAATCCTTTGTGACGAGCCATGCAGCACTGGGGAGAGATGGTCCTCACTGGAGTGTATTGGAAGTATTTGTAAGATCATGTCTTGCAACCATGGGCTCTGTGCATTTACTCACCCCACAGCTCTTGTCATACATGTGGGCATTCAGACAGTCATGTTGCAAACTGCATCCCATCCTATTTCTCTTATTTCTTTTTATTGTTTTAATTCATTTGAAGGTAAAGAATCAAAACAGAATTCGGGACCTCAAAATCTCTGTGACTGCAGGAGTCGGCACTTAATGGCAGCTTTGCCTCTAGTCGTGGCATCGAGTTACTTTTGAAGCCTTTGAAGTCAACAGGGCTGGAGGGAGAAAGTGTTGTGTTGTTTCTTTAAAAAGAAACATGCTTCAGTTATATTTGCAGCTGGGGTTTTAATGACTGAGAATTAAAGCATGTTTTATTTGGCCTTTGTTTTTAGTGCACTTTTCTCCCCTTAGGGGGACTCAAAGCCAAGGCACAGCTTGACATGTAGCGGGCTGCAGCATGCTAATGTAGCCATCGTCAGCCTCATCTTCTGTTTCTCTGTGGAGCTCAGCACTCACAATTTTATCCCCCATGACAGAAGTCTCCTAACCTCCCCGGTTTACTCGCCTGGCATCTCTTTGCATGCACTGGGTCTCCGCTCACACAGCAACAAGTAGTTTGTGGCTGGCTTTGTGGCTTGGAGTGAACTGAAGTAAACTTTATGTGTTGGCCCTGGAGACCTTAATTTCTAATCAGCTTCTATTAAATTACTATGAATCTGATAAAGGGAAAGAAGCTCAGTTTGAAAAGGTGTAGATAGGCATTTAATGTATGTCTAAATAGTTTAGCTGCTTATCTGCACATCTGGCCTAAATACTTGTGCAAATCTGACCCGTAGGGTTTCTTTAACCATATTGGTGTTGGAAGGAGAGAAGATAGATTATGCAGTTAATAGGTTACAGCTTGTTTCCCCATTGATCCTGGGAGCATCAGGCTTCCTGCTGATGGTGCCAAGTACAACAAAAGGTGCTTGGACAACGATGATGGCGGCTAAGCGAAGTGCACTACGCTGCAGGTTTTTCCAGGAGGATTTAGTTCCCTGCCCTGCTGTGTTTCTGCAGGAACCACTGCTGACACAGGTACAAAGTCTCCTGTGTAAATGTTTGAATTGGCCTTTTGTCTTGTCCTAACTGTTGTGCAAAACTTCCGTTGCACCTATCGCCTGTTAGGAGAGGTTTAAGAGTACTCTGACATGAGGAAATGGAGTCATCTTTCCAGCCATACATTCAGTAGACCCTACATGGTGGAATCTTTTGCAAACCACATCAAACTGGTGGCACAGGCACCAATAAATACTGAGCAGCACCTTTTTTTGTCCTTGTTTTGTACTCCCTGGCTGATTATCAGTGTTGCTACATTTTCTGATTAGCAGGCCAAATCAACTGACTCAGTCAACTCACTCAAGCAACAAGAAGATAGGCTAGATTTTATTAATTTGTATATTTGTGTGGTAGAAAGCAGTGACAGAAAGTATCTGCAGTGAGAACTTCTTACAGTAGGGAAAGAGGGGACATGATTTTATTACAGGACTCGTGTTTGTGTGGCAGATAAGCTTACAAACATCTCAGCTCATGTCTTTCTGGAGGCTAATTTCAGTGTTCTTTGAAAAATTCACAGAATTATTCTGTGTTACCTGTTGCACTGAATTTTTGTGAACATAATAGAGATCATTTTGATCCATAGTCCTTCGGATACTAAGGACAAACTGCTTTATGGTTTCATTGAGACCATGAAAAATGGCCAGTGAGGTTCCTACTTGTCCTCCTCACACTTGCAGATGAAAGCTCTGTCTCATGCAGAATAGAAATAATTCTCTGGTTCTTTTTATGAAGTTGTTCTTTAGAGCAAAACAGCTTTATTTCTCCTTATCTGAGATTTTTACAGCTGTCAGGTGTTCCAGCCCTTTATGAGTTATGGACCTGGAATCAGAGTTCATAAAGTGGAGATTATATGGTTAAGGCAAATTCTGTGTCTTTTAACATCACTGACTTCAAGGGACGTCGCAAGAATATTTTGCTTGGTTCTTCCTGTATAGCTGTCTCGCAGAGGTTGAGATGGAGAAGAAACTGGTAAATGCTTTTGTTAAAGTATTGGGCAGTCTGGTGCTTGAGAAATCTGTATGCAAATCCTGGCTTTGCCTTTGGTTTCTTCTGTGACCTTGGACAAATACTTTGCTTGCTCTGTATATATGAGACGTGAGGGTAACATCTCTCTCATTTTCAAGGGTGGCATAAGAATAGATCTATAAGTACTTGAGGGATCATGGAGGCAGGAAATGTCATCAACCAAACTTATGCCATTTTATCACCGCTCTTGTATACTGCTGTAAAGAAAGAAGCTTAAAAAGAAAATATTTTTCTTATGTCTCCTAAAATTTAGACAGCCTATATCACCCATCTATTCAATATAGCGCCCTTTGGGTGGTTGGGTTTAGTTTTGATTTTGCTGGGTTTTTTTAATTATCGGGATACAGGTGGGAAAGCTTGTAGTGTTCATTTTGGTTGAACATTGCCATGCCTTCTGCATGTGTTTGGCCTCTTGAGCTTTTTTTCCCTGTCAACTTTCCCTCTGAGTAAGAGCAGTAGGGAGTAGTAGAACATATCTGGTTTGTGAGGTATTTCCCTTCCCTCCCCTTGCTTTCTATGCCTGGGAAGCTAGTGGCCTGCAGCGGATTCCCTGCAGCATCTGCATTACTGCATACACATGCTTGTGACACTTTAATAGTAGCTGTCAGATAACATTAACGTATTGCTGCTACAAATAAATCAAGCAGGGCTATGAGCGAAGAAGTGAGTGAATGAGAAAGGACAGTCTTGTCCATCGCTATCAGACAAGGCCACCGTAAGTATTGTCTGCTCACTTCACTAGTGAAATTGTTGGCTGTATAAAGATGTGCTTAGTGGGGATACCCATTCCGTAGCCAGAAGCCCTCCTTTCCGTGAATACCCAAAAGGCTTTGTTTATCAGTTATTCAGAATGAGAAGAGGAAGCCTTCTGAGATATCCTTGGAGACCCTCTCTTCTTAAGTCCTGAGGACTGACCTTTTTTCGTGACTTATGTCTTTCTCTTGAGAAAGACATGTACAGCATTTGGGGTACTGAAAATATCATTGCTGCAGCAGGGTCCCAAACCTCACGGTTTCTATCAGGTGCTTCAGTGTGATTGCTGTGCTAAATCCTGTGGCAGCAGAGGATATTGGTAAAAGACTATGCAGGTTATGTTGAACAGGCACTGATTGCCTGGCTCAGATGAATGGTCATGTAGACCCTGAAGCCTGAAACCCCTGGCTGGCCTCCTCTTTCTAGGAAAGCTACAGCTAGTGGAGCTAGCCACCAGAAGAACCAACTGAGTGAGGGAAAAACAGTTACACTGAAATTCCTCCCACAAAATTATAGCCCTCATTTGTCAGTGTACTACCACTTACGCATCTCTGTTCTGTGGCACGCTCTACACTTTGGAGAAGTTCATTAACCTGGTACTGCTTATAAAAGGCTCTTTATCTAATAGTGCAGCTGTTTCCAAACTCAGGAGTGCAAACTGCGCCTGAAATACTGTCCTCCTACTGCTTACGGAGGTTCTGTAATTCTCTCTTGCATTGGAACACCGTATTAGAAGATCAGCAAGCAGTAACTTGCTTACAGTTTAGATTGCAATATACTCAATGCACTGCCTTTGCAGGCTCTGCAGATACACTGGTAGTAGAAGTTTGGCATTTGAGAGCTGGCATAACGTGGCTGGAAAATTACTGTGTTAGTTCTCCCTCCTTAACGCTTGTTGACATAATTTTATTAGGTTGTGATAGACTACAAGGAAATATAGATCATAAACTTAATGTATACCAGACCAGTGCCTGGTTCCTAAAAAGCATTAAAGTGCCACTTTGAGTGACTCTGTGATTCAGATGAGTTCCTTGCAAGACTGAAACCTCAGAAAGTTTCAAGAAATTTAAAAAAAGAAAAAAACTTCTTGCAGAAGCAGTTGCTTTTACTGTGTGAAGGTGGAAAATTATTTCTTGCAGATTCAGCTGTAGAAGTAGCATCAGTACTTTTTTTTTTTAATTTATACATGATTGTCGTGTTCTTAAAATTCTCTCCGTGACAAGTCTTTTGTATTTCCTCAAACTGGTGAAGGGTTTATTATGCTGAATTTGACAGGTTAATGATCAAGTAGGAAATCATGTAACACTTGTTAGTGCAGTTTCTGATGATACAAAATTAACTCTATCCTTTCTACAGCTAAAATCAGAAACTAAATCTAGAGTTTAGAGGTAGGGGAGAGATTGTAGCAGATAAGTACCAAGAAGACTGCGTAAGATCAGGGCTCCCTCCTTCCCTACTTACATGTTGCATTTAGGATAGCAAAAGAAACATTAACCTTCATGCTGAAAAGTCAATACCGCAGTAATGGGATTTTGGAGGATTATTGTGTGGGTTATTCTAGTGATAGATTGGTCTAATGCAGGATTTCTTGAAGTATCTTTCTCTGAAGTATCAGGATTGGAGTTTTGCCTGTCTAGCAGAGGTGGCGATACATCATGGTTTGTGCGCTGGTTTGAAAGTGGACTGCCACCCTTTATTTATTCAGTCATTAGCTTCCTTGCTGGACCCACTATGAAGGCTTGGTTTGAATGGAGACATCTGTGATATGGACAGTCTCTGCTAGTATGATGAGGGAAGCAGTATAGACAGCAATACTGACATGCCACTGCTAATAATAAGGATAATAAAGCAGTAAAGCAGTAAATACTAAAAAGCAGTAAGAATAAAAGCAGTAAATACTAAAAAGCAGTAAGAATAAAGGCAGTGGCCTTGACCAGCACTAGTCTGGATTTGTGCTTGTGATTTTGAGAGCAAAAGACCTCACAGCCTCTTTTCAGTCCTCGTGCTCTGTGTATGTATTTTAATAACTTATGTTTTTCCTGTTTGAACAGAGCAAAGCCTGGAGAACAAGCTGTTCTTCTGGAATCCTGTAGTTCATTTATTCCCAGTAGATTCCAGTGGGAAATAAAATCAACAGCCTCTCCACTTCTGAACAGTGACCCTCACTGTGTTTGCTAATACCTCTCAGTGTCTGTGTCCATCAAAACTCGGGATGTAATTGCTAGGCCAGAACATGCAGGGGAACAAGAACTAAGATCTTCTGAAATTTGAAAAAGTACATAAATTACATATGATTTTGGGTGCCCAAAGACTATGCTTTACTGTAGGAGCAGCTCATTTACTTAAATTGCTTTTAAAAATCTAACTTTTTATACAGATACAGAGTTTGAGCTCCTAAAACCACATCATCAAGGCATCTTAATGAACTGGTGACAGCTATACACCTGAAAATCTTTGCGTGTGTGGGCACAAATGCCAAAAAATGATTTCCCTCTGGGGCCAGGAGAAAAAAAGCAATTTTTTTATCTCCCAGTTGAATTTGCATTTGACTTTCCTATCACTTCATGCTGCTTAAATGGATTAGTGACTGAGTCCTGCAGCACAGAATCTGGAGAATATTTCCAATGTGCATACCTTCAAAATGCACAAAATGGTTTTAAATCAGGTGTTGAAGGACAATTAAAAATTAGTTCTGTGATACACACAGCAAGAAAGGGAGGTAATAGCCAAATGACAGAAGGGAAGGAACAATTAACCAAAATAAAAATGGAAGGCAACCTGATCTAATGATATCTGGTGAACAGAAGGTCTCCTAGAAGTGGAGTGGGGAATCCTGCCTGAATCGTAATCCTAGAGGTCTGGACTGTACCTCCATTTTCTGTATGCCTTTCCAAATCGAGAAGGACTAGAATTATGCTCAGGTGGGCAGAAAACAGTGCAGTTGGGGCCTACAGATCAGAGCAGGCTGTGGTGGAAGGCAGAATATATAAAAAAAGTTATTTTCAGAAACATAATAGTTTCTTTAAAAGATAAAAAACCCCATGACAGTTCTAAAAATTAGTGGAGATAGCTTCAGTGATTAAATAAATTCTGTTCTGTGTGAATAAAGTACTTGTGATGGTGTCAATATTTTATGAGTCTTACCACAAACTGCTTGACTACATGAGGTAAAAGGTAGAGAGAAAATTAATAAAATATTTGTTGTTTCTCTGAAGACCCATATAGCAATCACACTGTGGGGAAAATCATAGCATATACTGGCAACACATCTGTTAATTATAAGCTACTCAGTAGTGGAGGTTCTTTTGCCCTGTTTTGAGAAGACCTGACATAGTAGTCTTGTGGTCCTGACCAGTGTCTCAAATAAGAACAGTAGGAGTCAATGTCTAAGTAGCTACATACCCTTGCTGTCCTTGCTTGAGTTGTGCAGATGCAACAATAGCAGATCGGCCTTTCTCAAAAGCTGGGGCCTTAGGATGTAATTCCTGAGCTGGAACAAGGCTGTTCTTGGCTCAGCAGCAGGGTTCTGCAAATCAGACTTGCTCTCCATGGGAGGAAGGGCATCCAGCCTCCCTTGGGTAAGCCGTTGCAAGGATTCAAGCTTGCAGTTGGAGAATTTAACCTTATTCCTTGGAGGAGGAGAAAGGACTTTCCTGTAAATTCTTCAGAGTGCCTCTTCTGGGGAAAGGAAGTTGTAACAGAGGAGCTCTGGCAATGTCTTGCATCCTTGGGATCCCCTCAGACCAGCCTCGCTTCAAGCCACGGCACAGTGTAGAAGCAGCATTAGTTCCTTGATCAGTGGTGATGTCCGCACGTTGAGCAGGTTTCAAAGTGCGGATGTCAAAAAATATTATGGACGTGCCCATGGTATGTATTAAGGACAGAGGCAAAGGTAGTAGTCTGGGACCACTGTCTGCTTGCCTAAAACCTTTCTCATGAATAGGGTAAGTTGCCATGTTGTCCATCTCCTTGCTGTGCCTTCCTGTGTTGCATCCTCTATCAAGCATTCAGAAGTTGAGCATGGTGAAACTGGAAGTAGTTTAGAGGGACCAAAGGTATTTAACTGCCTAGTGCTTGCTGGTGATGGATTATTGTATAAGCTATGTCAAGGAACACTGGAGTACAGAAATAGAAACCTTACATACTTAGATGAGCAGAGATGTAGACTACCTGTCTTTTTAATCATAAGATAGCATGAAGAATGTGTGTTGTCTGTTTGATACAGCTGTTACAGACAGAGTAGCTAAAGAGGGGCTTGATTGAACACCTGCTGGGTGAAATTTAACTGTAGTTGGACTGAGGCAATTCTGCAGAGCAGGGGAAAAATTGAGATGCCGTGACATAGGGTTATTCACCTCCCCTGAGGGAATTGCACCTGCTGTTAAAAAGACGATTTTCAATGTCGGGGATCTTTGACTGCTTCCAGACACTTTAGGAATTGGTGTACTTGAGCACATTTTCCATCTGCATTCAGACCAAGGGCTGACCTTTTTCTCCTTAAAGTGGAAGCTGTTACTGCCAGGTGCATCTTTTGTTCCTTTGATGCTAGAGCTGATGTTAGGCACCCAAACTGATAAGCAGGAGCAGAGCTGAGAAGGCATGCTTGCAAAGAGGCACTTCATGGTCAACCAAGTTTCTTTACTATTCAGTGGCAGCTACATCGATTTCCACTTCTAGCGGCTTTTATGATAGTATATAGGATGGTGGACTTAGGACAACGTACTCTTTAGGTCTGTCTTTCTCTACCCTTCCCCTCCCCCAAGAAATCACCCTGCTCACATTCCTTGAATTAAAGAAAGGCATGGGAAGTAACCCAACCTTATTTTCCTGTTTCTGTTGTTTTCAATCTCTAATTCCCTTCCTTAATTCTTGTGGATAGATAACTTCTAGCATTTTATTTCCTGTTGTTTAGACCTGACGTGTGCGTAGTTGGATGAAATCATGATTGGATGGTAGCATCTGACCCATCTGTAGTGGTAGGAAATGTGAATATGCTCCATGGAATCCAAGTCCTGGATATTCACTTGTATCAAATATATATTGAAAGTCCAATAAAACTTGGTGCTGATTTTCCAACTAGTTTCTCTTTGAAAGGAGCACAGCTTGCTCTGAACTAATTAAACAGCCATTTGTAAGATAGTTCTTCCTGATCTGTTCAGTGCTGATAATCAGATATAGCAATATTACACTGTAGAAGTGATATTTTAAGGGCAAATTGAATCTGTGAAATTGGGCACTCATGCTAGGAAATGTGACACATTGCCTACTGAGCCTTGTTTGAAACTGGTAAGAACTTGCCTGTGAGCTGATGAACACTATTCAGCATTTAGGTGGCCTCTGTAGTCTCGATTCACTTCCCTTGTTTAAGGCAGTCCCAGGACAAACACAGTGTTTAATACTTACATTCTTTGCCAGCAAGGTGTAGCAACAGAGACCATTTGGTTCTTTGCAGACCTGCCAGGTGAAGGGACTGTACGCGTAATTTGTTATTGGACAGAAGATATTTTTGAGGCAGAAAAAACAGTGGGAAAAAAATAGTGGTTGATTTCAGGTTCTATAAGAAGGAAATGTGTAATAATTCCAGAAAAAGTGCAGATGCTTGTGCTTCTCTAGTTACTAGTTAGTTACTAACTCTATAAGTTACTAGTCTTGGCCCTCTGTTCTGATCTCTGCTTCTCCATCTCCATTTCCCTCTTCTGTCCCATTTGCTTTGGATTCTGCCTCTTCTGAGCTTCCACCACACCTTCCCTTCTCCCCGCCATCCCCCCCCTTTTTTTTTTTGGTGTGTTTTCCAAAACTACGTAGACATTGTGAACTTTTCAGTTAAACATGAACACAACAAACAAACTGATAGATAACCACATGAGAAATTTCTGCGCAGGTTCTGGTAATAACAAAAGTATTAGACAAACTTAGCTGTGGTCGGTACTCGTTGTGATGCCTATGTGATGCCTGGCATTATGCCAATGGCTTAGCATCAAATTGTTGAAATAGTTGATTTTGTCTGTTGATTTCCGCTACCAATTTCTAAAATAGTTTCTTAAAAAGGAATAGGGTTTGGAGGTTTTTTATTCATAAGCAAACAAGATACACCTGACTTGGTGTATTTTGTGGTTTGTCTTTTAAGAGTTACATGACTATTTTCTGGAACTTCTGATGGAACCATTTTGAGAAAGTTTTCTACTCTTTGTTTAGGAAAGTATTGGACGTTCTCAAAAGAGCAGTTGGTTAGTTTTAAAGACTGTCTTGGAGACCTCAATGGATGAAGGAAGTCAATGGCAGAAAAGACCCATTTAAATCTTTTGTTCTAGGCTGTTCTGTTTCTGTATCTCCTGGCTTTGCATTGCATATCTGGAATTATGACTTTCACTATCCTTTCACTTTTTCTTCTGTTTACTGTTATTTTACCAGCTCTGCAGCAGGATGCGTATTAGAGCATTTGGGCCTTCTGTGCACCAGATGATGTATCAGTTATCACTGCTATCTGTCAAGGACCACCTGCTTTGCCTTTGAAGGGATATTTCATATTTTCTTATGACTGATTATCATAAAGCATTAAGAAGTGTTTGATGATATGAGATCTTAGAGATATAATTAATAATTTTCTCTAGTTCTATCTGTCTTAAATTGATAAAGTTAAACTGATAAGAATAGAGAACTGGATCCAATATCTTTATCGTGTCAAAAGCTGCTTAGGAGCTCCCTATTGGATTTAGACCGACAAATGCTATCACATTATGTTAGCATGGCCAAGAACCAATCTACGATTTCAAACCACAGACATGGAACTGATCACATACTGAAAGATTTTACACCACTTTGTACCATTTTTTATTATTATTATCTCTTGATAGATTCTTTATTTGTTTTTATGTGGCTCTCATTTCCCAGACATAAAGGCAATAACTGTAACTGGTTTTCAGTAGATAGCAAAACCTCTCCCAGCTATGTTTTTCCTCTTTAGGCAATTATTTATCCAGTTATCTTCCACATTTGAAGTATTTTTCATAAACTCATTTTGTTTTGAAGTACACTAATAAATGTCCACATAACACAAGCGCTGATTTCTGAAAGGCTTTATAGGCAAGGCCAAGTGCACAGGTACTGTATTCGTGGAAATGAAAAATCTAGTGCCATGACTGAATATTTAAGCAGTGATGCAACAGACAATGATGGCAGGGAAAGCAGGTTGCAAGCTAATTTGTTTGTGATCGATATTGTCCACTCCAGGAAAAGTAAGTGTCTCTTTGGGATATATTAAGAGAAATACTGTATATAATATAACAAAAGCAAGTACTGGTATTCAATGCCCTTTAAACTTCAACTGAATTCTTGTATCAATTTTTGGATACAACAATTTTTTAAGAGGCAAGTGGGGAACGGACTACATAGTCTGTGAAGTCTCTTAGGTCCTTTGCTGTCTTGTTGTCATATTACAAAAAATTCTGAAAATAAGTACTCCTTATTTTTTTCTGTCTGTCTTCCTCAGATTAGGTTACTTTAAATATTCGTATTTCACTGTTTTTCAAAGTCCAGTTCTGTGGTGTACAGTATCCTCTTGGGGAGGTTAGTATGATATTAGGTCTATTTTAAGTTCCCCTCAGAAAACCTATTCAGCTGCATAATCTCTGGTAATGATCTTTGGGAGAATAAAAGTACATGCTCAATTACAGACTCAAAATTTTCCACTAGTTACAGAAATTTGGATTTATTTTCTTTATATCCTGCCCAATTCTCAGCAGACCCAGCTTATTTCAATTGTCAGAATTCAAAGGCTCTTCCAAACTGTGCATCTCCAGTGAAGTGAGGTTGATTTGTTTGTTTCTGTTAAACATTTGAATTTTTACAGTATCATAATACCAATAGTTTCAGTATATTCATCTTATACATTTGACAGTGAGAAAAAGCAGGTTTAAGATCCTAGCAAAAATAACCTTAGGCTATAGCATACCTTGATTCAAGAATCCCGCTTCCTGCCATTTCATAATGATTACAGAAATTAATTATTCAGTCTTGTATGGGACTTGGATATTGTTTTCAATACCTATGCCTCGAAAGTATACCTTGAAATCTTTTCCTTCAGATACTGCAAAGCAATTAAAACTGTGCCCTATAATATATGCTGTGAAAAGCTCATGTAGTAGTGGAGTAACCCAATTGTTGGAGCTATCAGAAAAAAATGAGGTTCATCTTGGCTAATTTAAAAATATTAATTTGGTTTGATCCTGGAATCATGACGCCATGCGTTGTGTGTGTGCGTTTGTGGGAAAGACGGGACTGGGGAGCTGAGAAGAAAGTCCAGGATGGATAATAACAAGAGTTACCATATAAAGAAGGCGGAATGAAAGACAGATGGAGAGTGAAGTAGCGCAGCTCCAAAGGCAGAGGGAAGAGGGGTTGTGTATAATGAAATAAAGGCAGGCTAAATTGTGTTGTGTAATTTGTACTATAAAAAGAGCCAGTTGTAACCATTGTCATTAGGTTGTCTTACACTTGTCTTTATAAAGGATTCTGAAGAGTCTTTTAGAGCTTCTCTATAAAATCTTTATTGTATTACTGTAGACCTTTGAAATTCAGTATGATGAAGCTGAAGGCCAAGGAATGTGCCTTCAAGCTCTCCATTGTGCTCAGTTAAAATTTGGTTGGGAGTTTGCCTACTGATAGTTTTTGTGTTGTTGAAACCAAATCTGTTTAGAGATCAGTATGCTCAACTGCTCAAGCAGGCAGACCATAAGATACGATAATGAATCTCGGACTTCTATGCAACCTCTCTCATTCAAAAGTAAGCGTAGTTTACTGTAATGGCTGGCAAAACTCCACATCAGCTTTTTAAAGGAGAGTATTCAGTTGTGATCCAGTCCGATCACTTATAGGTTGACTTGTATATTAGCGGTGGCTGTGCGCAGTCTTTGCTATCTGCTACGAATACTGCTCCTTCACCTCATCTGGTACAAGCCACTGCCTCAGTTCAAGAGTTCAAACTTTGCTGGTGGTGCTTGGTAAGTTTTGTTTATTAAAAATATATGTTGGGATAGGGATGTTAATAGGAAGAAGCATAGCTTGTGGGCAAACTGCCCCAGCTTGATTTGAAATCCAGCAACAGAAGAAGAAAGGAGGTCTGCTTTAAATCAAAACCAAAAATTCCATCTGTATTCCATTCTTTCTCAAATTTTACATTTCTTCCCACACAAACAAATCCAACCTAACTCACCACCTCCCAAAAACACACATTCTAAATGCTTGGGAAATAACGATTTTTATATCTTACAGACCATATTTAGGGCACTCATTTCTGCCTGCTGAGCAATTGAAGAACGTTCTTTTTTTCCCAGATAAATAAGACTTTCATGTAACTACATAAATATTTTTGTTTTCCCAGTGACTTGGAGGTGATGCCTGTGCTCAAATGTCTGTGGAAGATAAGGGGTGATGCATGGCCTCTTATCTGAGCCCAGGCTCCCAGAAATATTCCCAGAAACGCTAAGGACCAGGGTACACTGTGATGGGGGGGAAGCAGAGGGGTGTTGATCTTCATTATTTTGCTTACGTAGTATGGATATTTTTTCTCATAGCCATTGAAAGCAACCACAGGTCTTGGGGAATGTACTTCTCTGTGAAGTGTGTTTGCTGGCAGTGTGTAGGCTGTTGGGAAAGGCAGAGCCACCCCTTGCCAGAAGGATGGAGAGGGCAAGTAGTGGCAGCTGTGGAGGTGACTGTGAAGCACTGGGATCCTGCAGGATGGGCTGCAGAGATCTCTTCTGCTGACATCATGTAGGTAAACACTGGCTGCCAGGCACAGCCTGATCCAAACCAAAAAAAAATGCAGAAAAGCAAAGTAAAAATCCTGCTCCCATCATGGGTCAAATCAGCATATGTATTTGCTTCTTGAGTTAGTTAGCATATATTAAATGGAGTTTCATGTGTGTTTCAGTGTAGGGGACTAATTTTAAGAGGGCCTGATAGAAAACCTAAGCATTTGGCTTCCTTCCCTTCCTTCCACCAGATAGGGAAGGAAATAGGATATAAAAGAGGAATCAAGCACATTTCTTGACCTTTCTCCTCATTGATTACAGCTTCCTTTAGCTTCAGAGGCATTGTGGAGAATCTCAAAAGCATCACCAGACTTCTTAATCCAACTTCTATTCAATTACGATGTTTTCTATTAACACATTTTAAATTAACACCTATTGTATCTTCTTATCTGAACAGCTCCTCCCGCCTTGGGAGCACACAGGCAGGTGGGACTGGCGCGAAGACAACCCAAACTCAAACATGCTTACATTTGCAGAACAACTGATTTTGCTGGAATATGAGAGTTTTGCTTAATTTTCTTAACTAAAGTCATTGTCTAAATTGCCTAAGCTATCATGCACCTGGGCAAATTTTGTACAGTTGTCAAAATTATCTTGACATACCTTGTGTGTGAAGATGTTTACCCAATGACAGCTGTGAGTCATGCACAGAAAGACTAGGAGCTTTCATCCACTTTCGTGACCTAAAAGAGATGTACCTAATGTTTGAAGTCCTGTTTGAAGAGCTTGTATTTCAGTAAGATTGTATTTGGTTGCTGAAGTCTTTGACACATAGACACCTCTATGGATCAGAAATAAACACAATTCCAGGGGGATGAATTCACTCATGGTACACATGCATTTTCACTAGGGTCAGGTGAGCCAGAGTGTTAAACATGCCCCAACTAACCCGCTGTGCAGTACTGCTCATGAGAGCTGTGGCAATCCCAGCCCTCCATTTCTAGCATGTTGTTCCTTCTGGAGGCTGCCACAGCAGACTGGAAACTGGCCAGACTTGCAGCTTGTGCTCTGCTCTCTGTGCTGCTACGTACGTGATGAGGAGAGGCATGTGGCTGGTGTGCCATCTCTTAAGGTAAGAAGCCATTGGAGTTGAAGGAGACAGCCTGGTTGCAAAGACTTAAGAAGTTATAATTTAAATAATAAAGCAGGGGTTGAATTATTAACAAGGGAAGGGAAAGGGAAAATGTCCCTGTTTCAGTGGAAGAAGCCTTCCCCTAAGTTGTTTCAGGGTGCTACTCCTGCATCCAAGGGCCGCTTGTTTCCCCTCAAGTGGCAGCTTCCCACATGGCTGTCTCTCCCGCTTACCCATGGGCTGTCAGCTTGCTTCATCCGGATCACCATCAAGGACCTTCACATGAAAAGCAGTGCTGATTCGTAGCTTATAAAGTATGCTAAGTGTGAAGATGTACAGAAACTTGGTTGCCATGGAGATTCAGTGAGGATGGACGACAGGACCCGGGAATCTCCTTCCCGACTATTTTATTGCTAGCAAAGGGCAGCACTTCCTCCTCACCAGGCTGTGCCACCATGTAGAGGATGCTTTGCTGGGATCGTGATAGAGTTCCAGGAAAATTTAGACACAGAAATACTTCTTTTAGCTGGAGTTATGCCAAGATTTGGTCAGGACAGTATATTCTCCTCTTCTTAACCTTATTGCTCAGTAACCAAAGAAAACAGGATCTCACTGAAATCCCAGCAGAAAAAATAATTAATAAAACAGTGACGGGGAAGTAGAATTTATCAGTTTGATGTAGGAATGTTTCCTCTTGAGATGCTTCCTAAAAATACATCTGTATTGGTACTTTTTTGTTCTTAAAATCAGGATTTAAAGGTTTTAATTATAAAAAACCCCAATCATAAATACTGTATTCTGTATGACAATAAGAATATCAGTGGGAAAGAATGCACAGAGGTTTGCAATTACAGCAATCAGTAAATTAATCAAAATGTTGTATAGAATAAGCTGTGAGGCATTAAAATTAAGAAAGCAGCATCCAGCTTTTTGATGTCCCCTGAAACAACTGGAAGAATTGAAAAATAAAAAAATCTTAATTTTTTGCTCTGGATGGAGGGTGTAGTGTATTATGTCTCTACCTGCAACTATGTATTTAAAAGGTAAATTAGATAATGATTTTTTTATCCTAAAGAAAGAATGAACTTATGTGGGGCAAAATACTTGTTTGGCTTCCCTCTGGAAGAACAGAGCATCGCATCTAAGAGATCAACGTATGCTGGGGCTGGAAGGGTGAGATGGTCACTGAAATACACAGAATGGATAGCTTTGGTATAATGTTTTTATTGACTGTAATTCTTGAACAGAGACATTGACAAGTGGCATAAGGGTTCTTTTAGTGGTTTCAGCCAAAATACCACTGCTTTGCTCTCAGCAAGTAACTTCATCCTGAATATAGAATCTAGTTGAAAGATTAAAGTAGACAGCTTTTGCTCCTTGTAGGCTTCCCAAATAGAAGGAATATGCAAAAAAGTTTCAGAAGTATTTCTACAAAGAAATTTTTTGTTCTCAACATCAGCTGAAGAGATTTACTGTGTATCTAGAGCACCACTCTAATAAATTCTGCTACTTTGGGATTGTTAAATTATACTATGACTTAGGGAAGCATTTAAATTTTCAGAGCTGGCTTCAGTAGCACTACTCATGTGCATAAAGCACACTTAGAGAAGTCTTTGGAAGATAGTGGCTGTAACCAGTTTTCTGTTCTGCTCGAGATCGAAGTAAGTGGTTGCTACACAGAAGCAGCAGAAAAGAGGGAAGGCACCATAGAGCAACTTCAGAAAATTTCTTCTTAGACTCCGGTGTATTGATGTAATCTTTTGTTGTTGCAGTTATTTCCAGTACTCAGTAAAAGTACTTGTCACATTTAAAATAAAAAACTCCTCTTAATTTCTTCACTAGTACTTATTCTTTTCTTTACTGGCCAAACACTGGGAGAAGACCATATGACTTTAACTGTTTGATTCTCTCTCTAGTATAGTCTACAAGTTTTCACTATCTTAGTACTCTGCTAGTTTTAGCTCTGGGAAATGAAAGATGTTGTTGTATATACAGCACAAATACATGAGTAATTTGATCTTGGAGCCAGCTGATGTTGTCTTTCATTTTAGTTTTCATTATGTCTTTGGCTCTGTAGCTGCTCCAATTTTTTTATTAGATAGTAGTATATAAAGAGGCAATAGCGGGTTAATTGCTGTTCAGGGAAAGGGTTTAAAAAAAAACCCCACCAGCTATACCTTATAATGACATTTTTTCATAATGTTTGTGCTTTTTATCTTTAGAATTTATCCATACTTCCAACTCAGGAGTGCACGCATAGGTGCAATAGAAATATCTTGGATAGGTAGAGCTTTTGTATTCCATCATGTTTTTGTTCTTACATTGTTTGAGATAAGTATTAAAGATTTTATAATAATTTTTCATGGTTAAAAAAAGGAACTCTCAAAAGTAAACCTAATTTCAGTGTCTGTCCCTGTAATTAATAATTGGACCAATTTGTCAATTCAGTATACAACCGCTATGAAATGTAGTCTAGAAACTCAGTTGTTATCTGCTTTTAACCTAGCTGTTGCACTGCTAATTGGTTTAACAAAAAAATTGCTACTGGATGAGTATCATGAGAGGTAGAAAGCAGAGGCAGAGCAGTGTCACACTCTGGAAAGAAGGGATACGTAGTCTGTTGTTTGCTCTAGATTGTTTTGCACGACTTTTTAATCTCCATGTCTGTGCTTTCCTTCTCCTTGTGACAGTTTTGCTGTCCCAGTAAAAGCTTAAAAGGTATCTGTTTTCAAAATGGGACTTTTTGAAAATATCAAAACAATATTTTGATTTAAATGAAAAATAAATAGAAAAACAAAATACTGCTTAGTGGTGTTGGAAACTAACAGAGAAGAGCCTAGTGCTGTGATCTCAGAACAGAAGTAACCCTGAGCCTTTGCAAGAGAAGTGGACCAAAGCAGAGTAACTTGGCAAAAACCAGAAGCTGTGATTTTTGTAATAAGCGGTGATATTCCGAGGAATATGGCCCACCTTCTCATGTCAGTAGCCAGCCTTGTTTGCTCTGGCAGAGGTAGGGAACTAACAAAATTTATCTTGACGCTATCCCTCTTAAGCATGTTGTTGTCTCTTAATTACATATTGAATAGCATCTGGTGTTTGAAGAACAATTGCATAGAAACACAGCAGGGAGAAGCATGGCAATATTGATGCAAGCTGATACTTTTTCTGCTTGTGGTGGTCTGGAAGCTCTCCCCTGGTCACTGAGCCATCCCGGTTCTTCCTCAGCATGGCCTGAAACACCCAAAACATCAATTTTGTAACAATAGTGTCAGGCCAAATTTAGCTCTTGATTTTGATTTTGTAATACCAGGTTTTCATAACTCCTAGAACACATGGAACACTGTTTCCATCTCTCTCTTTTTTTTTCAGTCACCAAGGGAAAAAATATTGAAAATAGTTTCATGCGAGAGATGCAACAAAAGCATTGCAGTGCTCTGTTTGTGCGATGAAATCAAAGTGACTAGGAACTGTCTGGTCTGTTTTGTTGTCTGAGATTGAGTGATCTATTATTTCAGTGGACCTAAGAAGTCATAGTGGTTTTTGAAAACCCCTCATAGTACATAGCTTTTCCTTAGGTACTGAATTACCTTTAAAGAACCCTGCCTTGGTAATATCAGGATAATAGCATTTCTCTGCCACACGCAGATGCTGTAAGAGTAAACGTATTAGTTTATGAAATACCCAAATATGGCAGTACTGCAGGCAGGTTTAAAAGCTTACCTAGGAGTTCTGTGTAAGTGAAATAGTCTTTTATGAACAATTATTTTCCATAATCAGAAAGGTAGTAATCTTCTTCATCTAAATCTCTAGCTAGTCAGGGGAAGGAAATCAACTACAAAATAGACAACTATATTTTCCCATTGCCTTGAACAGCTCTTCAAGCACAGATTGTCTGAAATAGTTGCCATAATATGTTTTTACTTTTCAGGCCATGGAGCTTAGGGAATCAGTTTTTTAATATCTACATCATCTCTTTCCTCCTGGGACTGAAGCTGGTTACCATAGCAAAATGGCAAGGAAGCTGATAAGCAAGTACTACCATTTGGCAAACAGGTTATAAATTTATTTTATTAAGACAGAGGACTGTGAAAAAAATTGAGATTAGAAATATTTTTCTTTTTTTTTTTTTTTGCTTTAATATATTTTAAAATACCTGTGAAGAAAATTATTGTGAACAGATACTGAACGAAGTGCTCTTACTCACATTGAAAGTGTTGCTGCAAATAGTAAGAGCTTCAGTTTTACATCTCTGCAGATCTTTGATACTTTCAACATTACACTGTAATTTCTCCCCTTATGTTTCAGGGTGTTGCAAAGATGCCATACTGTGAATTAAATGAGGTTCTGCTTAACAGAATAAATATGAATGTCTGTCCCCTGCTACTAAAAAATACATTGCAATATAGTTTTTGTTCCTACTTGATGAAGCATGGTCATCTGAGTCTGTGTTGTAAATCAGTCTGCGATGTCCCTTGGGTTTGTGTAAAATGATGTCAGTGAGCGCTGAAAAGTGAAATTGCTTTGCGTTCCACAAACGTTATCAATAATGTCAAGTCTGATGATGTTGTTTGTACTCTCCTTTGACAATGTTGGTCTCGATGCACAATATGAATCACGTGCCTTGAACTGTACAGCTTGGCTATTTAAGGCATCACAACAACAGTATCTTCATGGGTGGGCCCCACTGGGGGCACTTTTTGTTGGCACCAAGATATACCCAGAAAGAGCTTGTTTTCAGGGCTGAGGTGTTACTCTTTTCTGCTCGGTTAACTCCTGATATGTTGCCTACCATCTAAACCACATGTTGTCTCCTGTTCTTGGTGCAAGAGTTGAGTCAGTGTTTTGGGGAGTTTGTTTCGGGTTTGCGCTATTGACTGTAAGTGAAATGAAGTCTCAGATTCTTGGGATTAAAAAAGAAAACTGCATATTTCCTTAAAATCTTCTGTGCTCTCAGTTTTCTCCATTTCTGATATATGATGCATGCTTATGCTGTTTTATATGCTCTGACAAATTCTCCACTTACAGCGCTACTCAATAGCTCCAATAGAGAGGATTTGGGAGTCTTGCTGTAATCTGGCCATTCAAAAGATGCTATTTAGTGTTAACCCCTTTGAGGCCATAGTAACTGTATTGAACTTGTAGAAGTGGTGTTCACAGGCTGTGAGTCACAATCAGTGCAGCAGGGGAGCAGGAGTCAGAATAACTCCTAGGAAAACCCTATTTCTGCTCTCTTTTTCAGCTGTTTGTTCATCATAATAAGCACTAGTGGTTTTTTATACTATGGGGGGATTCTTCATCCTTAAAAATTATCATGATTAGCAAAAAAATACCATTAAATGCCCACTGGATGCAGCACGGGGTTAGGGTGACTGGGCAGGATCTGAGTGGAAGTTGGCTGGTGTCTGATCAGCTTGGGGGAGAGATGGAGGACCTTGGATCTGGCAGGATCCAGCCAGCCTTAGAAAGAGCTGAGTGAGAATATAATTGTGAAGGGAATGTGTGAGTTTAGGATCAGGGCTTATTTCATGTTCATGTATATGACCTGCACCTTTGATAGCCCTATCTCTGTCCGAAGTGTGGACCCTTTGGATGGAGGGAACAATCTGTAGGGGATGAGAATAATTTCCTCCTTGGAAACCAGTTATCTGCAAATACATATAGCTGGCATTGATGATAATCACCAGTGGGTATCTGTAACCTGCAGGTTATTGTATTGTAATATGATATGTAAGTGTGGGAATTCACTGCGGGGACGTAGCCCAAAATTCAGCACTGATGCAGGAGCTTGGGAAGTTGGAGTGTTGCCATCTACTGGCAGCCGTCCACAGAGAGAAGTCCCTCCGCTGGCTGTAGCTTGAGTTATTGCTTATTTTGAGCTGAAAGATGAGGTTTTTCTGCCTAAATCCTGTTTCAAGGCAGAGTTGTTAATAAAGTAATTGTTGCTGTCCTTAGTGCATGGATGTAGTCAAAGAGTTAGAGTAATCCCAGTGGGATTTCTCGGAGAGGTTGTTACTCTTGGGGATGTGGGTCCATGTTTGACACAGGGGCGGCTCCTGCACAGTGACCGAGTTGGTTTGGGGAGTCCTGAGCACCCCCTGTGAGCTCAGGGCTTGAGGGGTGCCCTGCACCTCTCCTGCCCTTCAGAGCCTGGCCATGTATTTTCAGGCAACGGGCTGGTCTGGAGATTACTTTTTTTATTCTGCAGTAAAAAAGTAATAAAAGCAAAGGGTATATTTGGACTCATTAGGGAATAGACCAAAGATCCCTATTTTTAAGAATCTTGCAGGTCTGACAGTCTTTGCCCCTAGAAGAGATGAGAGGTGTTTCAAATAAGTCTGTCCTCAAAGGGAGATCCAATACAGCTTGTGCAACTCTCAAAAAGTTATACTGTGACTGACCTCTGTCAAGGAAAATGTTTACATGATACCATCAGAAGCAGTTTTGGACATTTTGCATGAAACAAATGCCACGAATGGGCATGGATTTTTTTTTTTCCCATTTATCAAAAAATAGTTGGGAAATAAAAGATTGCATCACTAGTTTTCGGCAAAAGTTATGTGACTGCTTCCTTACAAAACATAACCCACATGGAAGCGGAAGAGCGATGTAGCATTTCCTTCCTGCTTGTCCAGTCCAAATATGCTTCAGACTTAACAACTCCTTCTGTAGTCATGTTCACAGAAATGTAAAAAACGTTGTTTTTTTTTAATCTAGTAACATAAACTTTTGAGTTGGAACTAGATTTAAAAAAATGTTTCAGTTGCTCTTAAACCTTGTGAATACCAACATTTTCCCTTATTTTAAGCACTATTTCAAAATAATGGTTTAATGTATCTTTAATATGTTTTCAAGCCAGATATGTAGGTACACAGACATGGAAATATGTGTGTTCCTCTGTCAGATCTGTCTGCACAAGTCTTAGCTGACTCTTGGCCAACAGAGCAACGATGCATTTTTAGATAGATTTTTGTCACAAGTAGTTCCAAGATACCGGATTACCAAAAGCAAGATTACAGAATTACCAAGGGAACTGGTTTTTTATCAGTGAAGTAATACACAGTGTTAAGAACCTATATTTGAGGCCATATATGCAAGTTTTATATTTTAAAGACTAGAGAGGTAAAATACACTGGAATTAAGAGCTTGAGGTTTAAGCGTGGCTTGGATTAAGGAGTCGTGGAAGGGGCTGGGTTCTGGCTGGTCCTTTGTTATTGATGGCAGGTTTCCAAACTGTAACCAAGTATTTTTCTCTTTTTTTTTTTTTGTTGCAGCTGGTCTCCAATGTTCTCATCTTCTCCTGTACGAACATTGTAGGCGTGTGTACCCACTACCCAGCAGAGGTGTCCCAAAGACAGGCTTTCCAGGAGACCAGGGAATGCATACAAGCCAGGCTGCATTCTCAAAGGGAAAACCAGCAGCAGGTAAGAGCAACAGTGGGAAATAAAAAATGAAATTGCTGAAGCAGAATTAGAATGCAAATTGTTCCTGTAGGGTGGGATTTGTAGGCCTCTTGCTTCTTGACTAATCCAAGCAAGAATAGGCTGATGGGAGAGGGCAGGATTTTTAATGGTTTGAAAGAGAGCTCATGGGAGTATTTCTTCCCCAATACCCTGATAGACTTCTCTGCAGGCACCAACAAATCCTGTGGTCTGTGCTCTGCGAATTAAAATTACACAGTATGCAGAGAGTCTGCATAGTTTTTCTGCACCCATCATTGAAGCCATGTGTTGAATGCAGATGCAACACACAGGCTTCAGATTGACCCTCTTTGTAAGGTCAAAGTGTGGTGTGTTTGTCAGCAAAGCCACTGCCAACAGGTAGCTGTAAGGCAGGTTTCAGAAGTGAAAGGTAAACATTTGTCCACAGAACATACTGTTCCTTGATGCCTCCAAAGAGGGTCCTCTTCCTGCCTTTCCCAAAGGTTTCTACCAGATTGCACACCTCTGTATACCTTATAGGCCTCAAGTGAATTGTGTTTGTTCAAAAAGTAAGATTCATCACCAACTTCGATGGTTTTTTGCTGTAAAAAGTTTTTTTGCTGCCAGCATACAGCCTAGTCTTCAAGGGTACCGAATGTATCTGCTCCCCTAATTCATTCGTGGGTTCTCTTGCAACGAATGTCTTGTGTCTTCAGAATTAGATACAAAAGACCTTTTGGGGCAGCTTGACTATTCCCTTGCTAACACACATCTCTGCCCTGCAGTACATCTCGTAGTGGTCTGTGCAGTCCAATTTGAAATAAATCATGAAACAGGGCTTCCACTCTTCCCTTGGGAGATATCTCAGAGCTTGGTTACGGGTTTGGGGAACAGGTCAGGGGAGTGAATCAACTGGAGTGTCTTTGCATCTCTGTGGCAACACAGCTTAATTTTCCGTCATGTCTCAGCCTATCTGCATCTATGGATTTGTCTTTTGGCAGTGTTTCATGAGGTACTTCTGGCTGACATACTTGCTGTTTAACCCTTACTGTGAAATAACGTGTACACATGCTTTATTTTGATAGTATATGTATGAAAACAAGATTCACGCTCAAGGCTCCTTTTTCCTTTGTAATGAATGTAGTCTCAGAAAGATGAAATGAGCTGCCGCTCTTCCTTCCACACCTTGAAATGGAGGAAAGGATTGAGCCAAGAGAGTACCCCATTTTACTTATTGATTACAGCTCTGTCCTCCCTGCTGAGAGACTCTCTTAGCAGCATGGCTCAAATGCTTGTGCTGTTCTGGATTTAGGAGCTTCCGTGTCAGAAGTAGTTAATGAAAAAAGCCCTGACAAATGCCCTAGCTTTATGCCTTTTTTTCTCCTGCTCCCCAGAAAGTACTATACCATACAGAAGAAAGCGAGGACATCAGGAAAACATGGATCAAAGCCAGTCACTTAGAAGTACCCTCCAGCACTTCCAGCAGTAACTGTGGGTCCTGGCAGCTGGGGGCTTCTAATAAGATTATTTGCTGTTACAGCCTGCACTGACATTGATCTCCAGGTTCAGTTCAGCTGCATCCCTGTGCATAATGCATTGAGATAATGTTGAGGTGGCAGCAGACACAAATAACAGCAGCTCAGCCTGCATCTGGGAGAGCCAGTCTCCAAACAGGGGTGGAGGGAAAGACAACTGCATAGCCCAACACCATTACTGTTGCTTGCCTGTTTCTGGAGATCTAATGGTGCTCCTGTGTGCTGTTCTCTATTAAAGGCAGGCAGATTATCTCTGGCAAAGGAATGTGTATTTTCCTTTATTAAGCATCTACCAGCACCCAAAATTAGCAAGAAAGTAATAAAAATCCAGAATGTCCAATGCAGGAGAGAGACTTGTGATTTCATTATTTGAGATAACCTAGGGCAGAGCCGTAACAGGAATCACTGTTGCTTGCCCAGAATAAAACACTCTTGGATGAAAAAATAGGTGTTCTCCACAATCTGTAGTGAGCAAATACTTAGGATTTGAGTAAGAGATGGGTTATCGGGCCTGCACAGTTTTACTTCTAGCATTGCTTGGTTTTTGTCTCTGAAAAGATGTTCTCTCCTTCTCTTTTTCACCTCTGCATCACTTAACTTGTGGTGAAAAATAAGTGTTACTAAACCAAACAAACGGATAGTCATAAGACATTAAATATTTGTAGTGCTTTGAGGTCATCTTGGGAGAGCATGACATAAATAGTTAAAATTCCTATGTAGTACAGAGCCGTTGTAGGGATGTGTGTGCCCATGTATACATATATCTATGTGTACATATGTAAACAGAGTAGATCTGTATTGTACTCTTTCATC
Source organism: Ciconia boyciana (assembly GCF_034638445.1). NCBI lineage: Eukaryota > Metazoa > Chordata > Aves > Ciconiiformes > Ciconiidae > Ciconia > Ciconia boyciana. The sequence goes on from NC_132943.1 coordinate 12,985,145, forward strand.
TGTGCCTATTCTAGAGACTACTGCTCCTCAGGATGCATTTGTTTAATGTGTAATTCAATGGAACTATACTTGCATCTTATTTTGAAGTGAGAATTATATATGAATTTGCTCTTGCCTTTTTTATCAGGTCGGAATGCTGCCTTGTTATACTTGTAAAACAGCAGTCCCAGTCATCTCGCTGGTGCATAATAAGTGATTTTACAGTGAGGGCTGCAGTACTTTCTAGTCATTATAGCAAAATGAAAATTGTACTCTAGTGGAGACTTTAATTTCTATGCTCCATTTGAAATAAAACATAGGAATTTTGTTGTTTTGAAGGTCTTTTAACATGGCTTGTGCTTTGCACTTGTTACAGCCTCCTCCTGTTAGCTTCAGAGGTTATTTTCAGTGATGCTCATGATGCTCCCAGCAAACAGAATAAAGACAATGCCCAACTCCGTAACATGGCTCAACTTCCTAATCAGTTGCTGCATGAAGGGATGTTGTGCTACATGCATTTGTTTCACTTGATAAGCGTATGTAACTCCCCGATCAGTGATGGTTCAGAGTGGTGTTAGTTCATCTCCTGGAGATCTCAAGTGTCTTGAAAATATTGGTGATTTAATCTGGCAAGTGCCTATGGTGTCAGGAGGAGTAAGGGTGGGGGCTCTCAAGCAAAAGTTACCCAGAAATGTATGTGAAAATCTCTTGAAGTACTAGTAAGAGAAACTCAGTCCCCTGAATGTGTCCCTATTTTGCAAGCAAGTTAAAAAAACCATCCCTCCACACTCGTGCGCCTACAGGGAATGTTCCAAACCTGTGGGTGCCCCTGAACCTCCCATTAAGCTCAGAGTTATTTAGAGGATGTGTAAAATCACACGTAAAATAGCAGCTTTCACACATTTGAGGATGCCTATTATAATATGCAAATGACAACAGCGTATACACCAGTTACTCTGGAAAGCATACCAATCTGTTGTGCTTTTGCGCTCAAGGAGTACGCTAATAGCTGACAGAAGCCTGAGGACATGTGCATGATTCATGATCTTTTTTTTAAAAAGAAGGGAATATGTAACTGTTAGCACCTGGAGTATGCTAGTGAAGGTGAGAGTACTTTAAAAAACAAGTATCTTGTCAGGATTGCTGCAGTTTTGAGCAGAGGAGATAGAAATCCCTCCAACACATCTTCTTCTGTGTTATTACTACCTCTTCAGAGACTGGAGGCAAGAATCAATCTCTTTAAGGTACACATTGAAGGGGGGAAAAAAGGAAATACTAGGCAGTGCCGCAGACTATAAAATGTCTCGGTGCATGCTGAGCACATTTCCAGTGAATTCATCTTCCTCTGGTTCCCCCAGAGTTCCTCTCTCTCCTTAGAGGAAGAAATAAATGGGGAACTTTCAGTTAAAACTAGGAATTAGAAACCAGGAATGTGCCTATAACTGTAGTATGGGCAAGAGGTTTGGTGACGTGAGTAATTAGTACAGGATTGCTGACCCCTCTGAGTCAGGACTATGTTTGAGCCCTACTGTTCCCTGTGTTGTTGAGAATTAATGAGCTGTTAGATAAGGTTAGGGACCTTCATTTATGCCACATTGTGTCTGTGTCGTCAGGAAGGCCCTTTTCTTCCCTCTGCTCACTGCAGGTAAAGAAAAGTAATAAAGACGAGAGCGGCACAAGCTTTTGGGATTCTTCAGCTATTCCAGAGCACTGCTTGCATGTTGGACCACAGTGGAGCTGATCCCAAAGGAGATGCTCCCCACCTTCTTCAGCCATAGCAAAAAACTTATTTTGAACTGAGCGGGGTGTGAGTGGGAATAAAATAAAGGTCTGGGCAGAATTTCTCAGGTGTGATTCCTGAAATACACGAATGCATCCCTGGGGCGCATATGACCTGCAGATTTAAATTCTATAGCTTCTGCATGAAATTGCCACCAAATTTAGAATAACAACAAGCACTGGCTTTTGTGTGAGTTTTTAGGAAAATTACCGGAAAGTCAACATTTTGTCATGTAACTAATTTTTGCTTAACATGCAAAACTATATACAGAACAGCTTACAAAATGATGTTATGAAAGTTACGCTAAAGCTATTATCAGCAAATAAAAGTGCCAGGTGAGGGTGGAGAGCCATGAATTGTTGATGACAGAGGTGGTTATTGAAAATACTCTTGCAGGTGAGTGGGTGGGTTTACAGGTCTTAATGCAATTGGGCACTAATAGCAGTTTTAAGTGTAGAAGTATAATACTGCATCGTATAGTTGGGCTAACTTTTCATGCTAGTTTTATTGGGGCATTCCTATTGACTTTTTAGCTGCTAAGAACAGGTTTGTGCCTGTTGGGGGAATGTGCTTAGATGATTAGATAGGAAAGGAAGGAATTTTAAATGGTGCCCAAGGGTGTTGGGGTATCAGTGCTCTGGTGTCATGTGAAGGAGGACTTCATCATGGTGTGGAGAGGCTGGGTGGGAGGTCAGACAGTATCTTATCAGAGTCCTTCCAAGAATGGTGCACAGGCACTTTTTGAGTTGCATGGCTCCTTCATTTGCAAGAATTGGCAACCGTGAATCACAAACCCAGTGCAGCTGGGATATAAAAATCATAATTTTTCTTCTAAAATCATTGAATTCTTATTGTGGGGTTGGGACAGAATTGCTTACGACTTGTTAGGGGATCAGCTGCTGGGTTTACAGAGACCATTTTGCTTGGTTGTACTCATCTCTCCCCAAACTGATGACTCATTTCTCCCCAGTAAGGAGCAAAGTGTGTTTGTTAACTGGGCAGCAGGTGCTTTAATTGGTTCATCTGTCTGACTCCACAGGAGCGTCTCCTGCTCTCTGTACTTCCTCGACATGTTGCCATGGAGATGAAAGCTGACATTAATGCCAAACAGGAAGATATGATGTTTCATAAGATCTACATCCAGAAGCATGACAATGTCAGGTAAGAACAGCAGCCCATCTCCCAGCTGCTGGAGTGGAGGGACCCTCCCAGTGCTTGGGACTTAACACCTAGGGACGAAGACGACAGAAACACATAATCCAAAATAAGTGTAAAGACTCTAAAGTGTCACCAGTTGACTCTTGAAAGTTTGTTTATAGGACGGGAGGAGGATTGTCACATTCCTGCAACATCTTCCTTTGAGAAGCAACTTTAATCGATCTCTTTCCTTAGATTTTTTTTTTTTCCCTTCCTTTCCTGGAGTGAGTCTCAGTGGTTTTGAGAAGGTGGTATATTTGGGTTTAGTTATTTTTTGACAGTTACAAGCACCTTTCTGATTAGCCATGATGGGATGCAAGTTGAAGACTGGCAATGCTTTCCCATGGGGTGAATTGCAGAGCCCAGCTGAGGTTAAGATCACCTGGAGTGGTCTCTGCCAGTTTGGAATTACAAGCAGGGGGTCTGTTACTGACAGCCGTTGGCACCTGCTCAGTCACCCAGCGATGTGTTGCTCCTTGGTCTACCTGGATGAGCAGAAGAAATTGATATCCAATCTCTGAAAAGTCATGCAAAATCAAACCCAGTCCCTGTTGCTGGGGTAGTCCAGCCCCATGAGCTTCTGAACATCACCAGGTTCCCACTGTCCACTTCCTAGGGAAGAGGCAATAAAGTAGTGCTTTAGTTGCTTGATATCTTTATGGGCTGCAGTTACAAAGTTAAATTTAACTTAATCTTGATGCATTTTACTTCTGCTGTTGTACCTGACCTCTTTGGGGATCACTTATGTCTCTGCTAAGCCAGGTCCTGGACCTGTGTAACAGCTCTGTCAGTCCATAAATACATTTACTGGGACACAGGGACTGGGGTCAGAGAGCTCCCTTTTTCCTCTCTCCATCTGCCCTTCCAACAAGAGGTTTTCCTGTAAACTGCTTGCGTAGCCTTCTGTCTTACATAGCTTTAAGTGTGTTGGTGAATTATATTTTCTGATACTTGGTGCTCAACAAATAAAAGTGGATTTCTTACACCTCTAATATACTGCATCCTGCATAATCTCCAATAGGTGATGCGGTGAAATTCACATGAAATTCTGAAGCATTTGAAGACATTTCTTTAGCATTGAGGATAGGGGAGAGAGGTAACGTACAAATTGGGAGGAGGTTGCTCACTGTTGAATGTAGAGTCTGATATAAAACTCATGGAAATCAGGGCAAGTCTGTATGCTGGCTTGGATGGACTTCAGTTCAGCCCTTTGTATTTTTGGTTGTGACTCAGTAAACAGATAATGATCCGCTAGCAATACTGAAGACAAAAACATTATCAGATATCAAAGACTATAACGGTTCAGTGATGAAAAACAAAGAATATATATATGGTGATGAAAGTGAGGGGAAGAGGCCATCCAGAGTGCCCTCAGCAGAGTATGTGCTACAGTAGATTAGATTAGGTTTTGTGTCTTTACATTCATTTTTTCTTTAATGGCACTGAGCTTGTTCAAGAAGGTGTGTAAATTTATTGAGATAGATGCTGTTTGTGAATTTTCTTAATAGAAAAATTACTTTTTTCCAGCACTTAAAGGTCAGCTTGACATTAAAACTGGATGCAATTAGTTAGATATAACATGAGACTAGTCAGTAGGGTATTCTAGTCTTTCACGTCAATTTCCATATGTCATTTTTGCAGGTTTGAAAGTTGTTCAGTACAGTCAAATCTTAGTAAAGGTGATTATCTCTTTAAGATGATACTTATTTTAAATTTTAACTATATCACTAAATAAACAAAAATGAAACAATAAGAAACTAAATTTACAAATGAACAATTTTAAAGGGAGGGGGGAAGCTGATGGAATGATTATGATGGAAAAAAATAGCCCAAAGATAATGGCTGGTATGGAGATGGAGATCTCAAAAAATACAACAAAAAATGACACATGACCCAGAGTATAGAAAGAGAAAACAGTCTGCTATGATTTTCAGTTATGGCTGTGAAGTGACATGAAAGGTGAAACATGTATACATAAATGGGTATAGGCACCAATCAGTTCCTTGGACTGTCCTGATGGGTGGCTAACAGGAAGCTTGCAAACATTTAATTTTCATGTCTTGCATATTTATTGACTAATATGAACATTTCCATAATAGATTATCTTCTGCAGCATAAAAGTAATTTTAACTTTGTTCCTCATGGTAATGAGTGTTTAGGAATCAAGCCCTTGCAGATGCTGACTGTCTCCAGTGCAAAGGGAGGCTCAGGTCTCAAAAGATCTTGCAAGGGGAAACAAATGGTATCTTCCTCAAAGTATGGACTTTGTTGCCTGTGCCTATGAGGTCCTAAATCAAAGCCCACTGAGATCATGGAAAAGGCTGGAAAAGGGATATAAGAAATATGAATAAAATAGTATATCTACTGAGAGCAAATAGAAGGTATCTTAGGAACATCTCATCTTCGTGTACTTTAGGGAAATGAATAACTAAGTACGAATATTGAAAAAAGGAAGCATGGTTTGGAACAAATGACTCATTTCACACTAGGAGTTCAGCATGGAGCCTTTGCTCTTGCCTGGGTACACTGAAACCACCTCTAGTGGGAATGACTGCGGATTATTTTGAAGCATTTACGTGCACACAGAAACACACTGGTGGTGGGGGGTAGCGTCTCAATGATGTCGATTAATAAATGAACTGGCTTAATAAAAGCAAGCGTGCTCTTTACTTTTCACGGGGAAATGCTCAAGGGGAGGCTTTTGAGATGAGAACGTTCCAAGCAATTTTGGGGTTTTTTTGTCACTATTCAAAAATATCGTAAGATCTAAGTTTTTATGAGCTAAAGGTTATTGTGTCAAGGCAATTGAGAAGTATGTGAAGTCGGTGCAAGGGCGCTGTGCCCGGCCATTGAATCTGGCTTCCTGTTGATGATTTATGAGCAGGAGCATTTCCTCCACAGTTCATAGAAGTGGGAAGGCCTGTGTGTCTGCACAGGGTGCAGGTTTCCCTCCTCCATCAGCTGTATTCAGTGATTCTCTTTTCCTGCTCTCCCAGATTAGTTAAAAAGGTGGATTATTAATGAAAGTATAATGGATGGGAATTTTCATTAGCTATTGATTTAAAAGTTTGATTGCCATCGTAATGCCTGGAGCCTCAGATCTTCATTTTTACTAGATCTTCAGGGTGAGGCTGCTCACCGATTTCACAGTCAGTGTGGAAATAATGAGCCTCACTGGCACGGGAGGTTTCCATGCCCTGGTTTAACTTTGGCCCTTTGAACTTGGGATGCGCAGGAGCACAGCCTTGTGCACTTAGCCTGGTTTGACATTTTGTGTGGGAGAAGTGGTTTACTAAATTCTGTTCCAGACAAGATTAAATATTTTAATTTTCAGGGATGATTGGGTCTGGGCTTTTGGGACCACCTCTGATTTTAATTAAAAAACAAACCCAAACCACTCTACCAGCAGAAAATGTTAATCTAAAATTATGTGAAGTTACTGTGTGGGGCTTTTTTTTCTGTTTTAAAATGAGGAGTCTTTAAATGACCTGTTCTGCTGTGATATGCTTGGTTTTAGATACTAGGTTACATGCTGCTTTTTTCCTTTTTAAAAAAGTTACATGCTTCTTTTTTTAAAAAAAGAAAAAAAAAGAAAGAAGTCAATTTAAAACCCATGTAGAAAAGACATCTTCCTCAGGTGCCAGTAGTAGGTCTGTAAAACACAGCCATGATCCTTTAATAAGGGGTAGTTCTGCCATAATACTGCTTATGGTGTTACACTTCTCTTAGAGGGTGGGCTGTCTCTCTGTTCAGGGAAAGGTGATGTTTTTATGCAAAATACAGTGGTCTTTCTGACCTGAATGGGTAAAAGCAAATGTTTTTAGAGCCTTACCAGGACTTCCTGGGAATGAGTTCATAGTCTCCTGCTTATTGTTATGGAAAGTAAAGTTCAGAGACTAATTTATCCACAATGAGAATATAATTTCCTGTCATTTTTTGGCAGGAAAATTTGTTTCAGGATTATGTTCTTCTGAAGAATTTAGGGTGATGACAAAACTAAGATGAAGAGGTTTGGGGTTAATACACTTTTTTGATGCAAATGAACAGAACCTTTTAACAGAGAATGAAACTGTTTCGCATCCTGATTTATTGAATGAGAGTTAACTTTGATAAATCCAGAACCTTAGAGCATGATTTGACCTTTCCCACATATGTGTGTGTTAAATATAAAGTCTATTGTCAAATGCGATCAGGAAAGGAGTTCCCAAGACTATGCAAGTAATTTTGGGTAAACAACAAGGTGAATTATGTAACTAAATTGGTTCACGTTATCATGAATCAGATTGTGTCTGATAGACAAACCCTAAAATATGCATAGATAATATTGTTTATCTATCATGCTTCCCAGGCAGAATTTTAAATGTTTTACATTGCTATTGCTATTTATGGTATCTCACTGCAGTGATAATGGCTTTAATGTTATCTAGGTTTGGCCAAATATAGTAATCTCTGTGCTATAAAAAGAGGTTTGAAGTCCTCTGTGAAGGGATAAAGGTTGGCTTTGTCATTGAAATTCCTTTGATGAACTGTTTCAAGAAGCTTATTTTAGGGCTGGCATCCAAGCGCTGTGAAAGTGACAGTTTCCTCTCTTCTCCCCTTCACATAATTCTTATGAATCATGTACTCAACAACATTAACCTCATCTCAAAAGTTTTTTAAGCATCTTGACAACTTGAACGAAACCATTTGCAGAAGCGAAACAGTCCATTTGCTTTCAGCTTTGTAAATCAAAAACATTTTAAACTGGTTTTCTGATTTAATTAAGTTCTAACACCAAAAATTCTCCCCTTAAAAATGACCAAATAGTTGCATTTTAGCTGAGTGTCAGGATATTCAGACAGCCATGTCAACTTAACCTAAGTGCCTTGTAGGCATTGTGGTGCTTAATTAGTTGCTTATGAAGTGTGTTAAATTCTTAGATTGCAAGGTGCTATGTAATTGTGTGCTGTGAAATTTGTGAAAATTTCAACTAAGCAAACATCTTTTTCCTTGCTCCTCCCACTGTCCTCACACACAGGACATCTAGTCTTAATGTTTCCTGGTGTTAAAGAAGTTACCGGTATAAACAGTAGTACAAAGCTGAGCCCTGATCGCAGCTAGTGGGAGGGTTCCCAGGATGTAGCTGTAATTGGACATATTAGTGCTGTGGCTTGCCAAAGCAATGTGCTGTTTGGTGGTATATTCTTGTTGGTGAGTATAGGCATGAGGCTGTTTTTTCTGGCTTGCTAACAGTGCCTTTTGAAATGCTAACTGGGTTTATAATGAGGCATATCCTACCAAGCCTGGGTCAGACAGCAGGTTGCCTTTGGAGGTAGTTACGCCAATGGGCTGGTTTTGGTCAGGAGCTCATCCTGATTCTGTTTTCATGCTTTTTCATGAAAGGTTATTGAAGCGAAACAGAAACCAGTTTAATTTTACCATCTTTAATAAATAAAATTACACTATGGCGTGTATAAATTTCTGACAGTTCTTCCATGGATATTTTCAGAGATGCCCCAGATCTCTGATCTCAGCCAAAGTTTATGTAGCTTCAATTTCTATGGAAAGTCTCATTGCCCAGAAAGGGTGGGAGCAGTAACTCTTTTTATATCTACTGTGTAATCCATCTCCCTCCTCGTCTTCTCCCCTTTTTGGGGGGAGGCAGAATGAAAATTGATGGTTTATGTTTGAAGATGAAGAACAGCTTTAAGCAGAAGGAAGCCCAAGAGCAGGTTTTATCCATGTCTTGCTTCCTGGTACTGCTGTCCCCACCAGTCCATGAGCTTCGATCTCCTCCCAAAATGTGTTCATGGGTCGGTTGGTTGTTTCTCAGCATCAAGTCTTAGGAAGACCTCTACCTCCTTTTCTTCATTTGAGGCATATGCCCACAAGCAGTTGAAGGCTATTTTTGCAGGTAGGGGGGTGGAAACTGTGTGGGTTTCATGTGGGTTCAGGGGCCCCCTGCATTTAATTGCCGTAACTTCTGGTTGAGGCTATAGGCTGAGAAGAGTGAGTAGGAGGGAAATGATCAGCCTTCCCACGCCTTTCCCCAAATGACAGCAGTGAATTTTACCTACACGGGAACTCTTCTGTTTCCCTGTCAAGAGCTGGCTCCTGGGAACTTCACCTGTGTCTGCCTAGAGTGAATCTTGGCTTTTTAATTTTCCAGAAAATTTAATGATTTTTTTTTTAAGTTAGCAATAATTTTTAGGAAGTGTGGAAGTAGGTTTCACCCATGGGTGAAGGTGAATTACTCTGCTCTTACTACCATTAACCACTTGACTCTTCCTAGGCAATTTATTGTTTCTGAGAGGAAAAATCAGTGTCTTCTGGAGAAAGGCATTCAAGCTAAAATCCATGTGTAAAGGAATTTGCTTATTTTGCAGGCATCCTTACACCTGAACTTGACATCAAAGCTGTGCAGTAAGTCTGGCCGTTAATATTAAAGGCAGTTATAAATATTAAAGATCCTTCAACCCAGGATCACCCCCTCTTTTACATACATGTGTATTGATGGTTCAGTCTTGAAAACTTTTAAGCCAAAGAATAGAGCAAGTTTATATATTTTATCGAATCTACCTCTTTGTGCATGTGCACAGCACCCTTTAAGAAGAACCAATACATGCTAACTTGTTTAAGTATTCATCTGCCTGTCTGCAGATCTTTCTTTTTGAACTGGGAATATATTGTGATCCCTCCTGGGAACTCCTGGTGTCTTCCGGGGCATGAGACAGCCTTGTACCCTCCGAAGAATAAAACAGATAAATAACTGGCTGCAAGGCACCCTGCTGGATGCATTACTTAAACAAGTGTGTTGTAATAAAGATGACATCCCAAAAGTGCAGCGTGGCAGGTGACTGCAGATCTGCAGCCACCAGCAAGCCATCAGCAACTAGGAAGGGCCTGTGATGTATAATTCACACCCTGCTATTCTGAGTTTACACAAGGGTCTGTGAAGTTCACAGGGTGATGGATTGAAGAGTGTTAGATGTTTTAATGATGAAATACTGTGAATAGTAATTTGGAGAGAAGAATGAAGATGCGTGCAAAAGTTTACAGAGCAGTATTTTAACTCATCAAGGTTATTTGGATTCCCTTTTTTTTTCGATAGTACTAAAAATAAATTAAATTTTTAAAAAACGTAAGTCTGACTGCTGATTGGCCTGATAGTAAAAACGAATGCATCAAATTATGTTTATTAAGCTAATCCACCCCCAGTCTTCTCTGTTCTGGAGTAACCTTGACAAGAAAAATTGAGTCTTCTCTGACCGAAACTTTACTTTTGTAAAGACTTGCTTGCACAGACTTGCTTTCCTCTTGTAAAGACTTGGTTAAATTTCAGTTAACAAACTACTTTGTCATGTAGTTAACATGCAAAGTGGTTTTAAGAACATTGAGTTTATATAATATTTGAAGAGGTTCTTGTTAAAATCATCCTACGTTTTTGCTTCCTCCTTAAACTATAATGGCTGAAAAGCAAAACTCAGTTAAACTTTTTATTCTGTAATGCACTGAACTTTGCAAAACTATTTAAAGCCCTCTTACAGAAGCTGTAAAACAGAGGCACAGTTTTGGATGGGGATGGATTAACTTCTCTTGTCTTATACTCTATTTATATCCCTCAACAATTGTTGCTAATTTGTGCATCTGTTCTTACTGGTTTATATATAATTTTGACACTGGATAAATGATGAAGAAGAGACAAAAGCTGAAACCAATTAGTGGAGAAGAGCTCTCGAGTGGTCTGGTATCCTGTGACTCAAGTTAGTGCATTGTTAACTTGAGTCTATGTCCTCCAGACACGGAAAGTCATAGTATGTTTTTTAAACTTCCTCTTTTTTATTAATTTTGCTTGACACTAAGTGGTTAAAAAGTTAGGGAGAGGCTGGTACTGACTGTGCAGACTGCATGATTCCATAAATGGTGTTTCTATAAGAAACCAGGCTAAGAACAGGTCGCTTCAGAAACAGAGCTGACAGAAATGAGAAGCAACAGAGAACTGCATAAAACAGCAAAGGAGGAAAAAGACCAAAGATATTAAATGAATTTCAGCACACACACACCATTGACAGGGCATAGGCCTTGTGGAATGATACAGGTGCTCTTTTTAGAAAATGGAGATTTTTCTGTGTCCATTTGTGTTTCTGTTACAAAGCCCTAGAAAGATGCACCCAGTTTTAAATTGTGGGAATAAAGATTTGTAAGACCCTGTAGGTTCTGAGGACTTGGAAGTTCGCAAATAGTTTTCAGAAATCGGAAAGAAGTGTATGTGTGATACGCTTTAAAAAGCAAACAAAATACAGGAATATAGGTATTATCTTCCCTGATACCACGGCCAGCAGGGATCCTTGTGGCAGCTGTATGTGTGTTTGGCAAATACCTGAGGCTCTCAAAGGCACTGAGAAATTCTAAGGATGTTCTTGACCAGTAACCATGTCCCTATTTGAGGCAAACTCCTAAATGAACCCCTTAAATATATAGGAGAACCATCAGGGCTTGACATCAGCTCCCTCAACTCCAGTTCTACAGAGCTGACCCCCAAGCTCAAAAACCTAGTGTAGTGACCACATGTGAAACTTGGATCTGTGTGACTAATCAGCAAAATATTCTCTCCCAGCCTGCTGTTACGGAGATGTCCCCAGTAAGTGGCATGCAGAAGGCTGGATGACCATGGCTTTGTTCAGTTGTAGGGTCATCTGTAAATGCCTGTTTGTCCCTATCAGTAGGTGTGCGGAGCATCTGGAAGCACAACTTGCACTCCTACATGAAGAGGAAGGTTGAATGTGTGAGGCAGTGAGGAATTTTTCCAGCAGAGATATAGTAGTGACAGTTTGTTGATCCACCACATCAGCTCATTTGTTTGGGGTTTTGTTGTTGTTGTTTTGGGTGGGGTTTTTTTAACTTTAAGGAGGATTCTTTGCGGAGTCTGATAATACATTGGCTCCATTTCCTACTCATTGTGGGGAATGTGTTGCTAATAGGATGTTACTAGGACAACTTTCCTTCTTCTGACAGCTACATAATTATGGTTCTCTCCAAGGCCTGGCGGACCCATACATCAATGCTGAATGTAGTAGCAAGTTGGAGAGATGCTTTGTAACATCCTGGACCATGAAGAAGATGAGAGATCTATGTCGCAGAGCTGATGGGATATTTGTGGGGTGGGGATGTAGGCAAGAAAGATGGGAAACACCAAAAAACCTTGGAAAGCAAGGAGCAAATTTAGCAATTGTTAGTAATGACTGGAGGAAAGGAGATGAGAGAATGGAAAACAGATGCATACAGTTTTAGATAGTGGACTATTATGTGCCAGAGCAGTTCTGGTGGAGAGCCTCCCATCTTGGGAGCATGCACACCAATGCAGTGCAGCTTTCTGCCGTGGTTGTTTCCAAAGAATGAGCTAATAAGAATCAATTTGTAGAACAAAGCAAACAAAACTTTGGCTTCTGCTCAGGGGAACTTGAGCAATTCTAGTTACAGATCAGGCTGCAACAGAAGCCAAATGCTGATCCATAAAAGTATAATTATTCTGTTTCATTTGGAACCTTTTGTTCTGGATTGCATTCAAAACTACTGTAAGACCCTTTGTGAGATTCTTTTTCTTTCCAGGCAAGAGAAAAAGAGGCCTTTTGATTTAATAGTTCTACTTTGTTTCAATTAAAAAGGAGAAAAAACCCACGTCGTCCTTGCATTTCTTCCTTAAGAGTCTTCCCTTCTGCAGAATAGCGGCCAGCAGGTCACAGTTTAGGACGATAGGTCTAAGGTAGAGACAAAGTTGTGTTACAGAATATAATTGGTAAGTGATACTCTGTTTTTAAGATCCAGTACTCTTTGTCATTTTCAGCTGCAAACTGAATACAATTTTGTTATTCAAATTGGAAGGGATTACAAATTTCTTGCGAAGCCCAGAAACCTTGAAATTGCAGATGTGACTTACCTGCTGAGCTCCTTTTCCTTGGAATTATGTAATGGTAGAAGGAGTAAATTGAAAATGGTATCTTGTCTGAAAGCTTAAAAACAACTGAAAAAAGAGAGAAAATAGTATTGGAGAACAGCTGTACAAAACTAAAGCTGTGTTTAAGGATGAAATGAGTGATTTTTGGGGGAACCTCTGATTCCGAGAACAGCATAGGATGGTGAAAATATTTGTTCATCCACTATAAAATGGCACATCTGCTGAGAATCATCCAGGGCTACACTTTTGTAATACAGAAGCCCAATATGGACTTCATTAGCTTTTATTAGATCAGTGTATTTCACTTAAATGTATGCATTCACCGGCTTATTTAAATGTCTTTTCTGTATTCTTTCATCTCTTTTTAGGTTATTTTTCCTGCAGATTCAAGGATCGTTTCTAGTGGAGCATCATAAAAGCTGTATTTTGTTGGTCTGTCATGTCCCGCAGCTTTTTATTTTTCCATTATGTACATCAGACACAGCATTTATTGTATTACTAATAACTGAACAAATTCTAAGTCATCTTACTGGATAATGGGCACTGCCTAGAAACACCTCCTTGCATTTTTAGTGCCTTACACTCACAAACTCTTGTCTAAGTATCTACTGCTACCAGTCAACCCCACGGGGGATGCTAGCGCAGGGGAACAGAGAGGCTGAGACTGACAGTGATTTCTTTAATTTTACTTGGTAGCGAGGCTGAGAAGAGGTAGCGAGGTAGTGAGAGCTCAGAAATGCCTGGCTCCTGTTACAGAAACGTCCTAACGACTAGACCATGAAGGCTCTGCCCTGCCTGTGCTGCAGAGGAATTGTGCAGGAGGAACAAGCAGGGAGTGTGCACAAACACACGCGCTCTTTGTGCTGGGCACTTCTCGTGACCACTGGCTGTATCTGCAGGGGGAATTGGCGCTACATTTTGGCTGGGCTGCCACACGAAATGGGCATCTTCCTGTTCCTCACTAAAATGAAAGCCCAGAGAAATTAGTTAATTCAATTGACATTCCAGGTGGCAGAAAGTAAAACACAGAGGTAGTGAAGATCTGAAGAGACACAAATGATGAGGCGTGCCATGCTCATCCGGGAGCATAGAGGCTCGACCCACGTGCCAGTGTAGGTTATCCAGGTTTGGTTTTCCCATATGCCAGGGGGCATTTGAGGCCACATCTCCTAGGAGAGGCCCTAACCGAAGAAGACATCCTCATTCTCTTTTGTTAACTCTGTTGCATTTTTTTGTATAAAAGAATCAAACTCCTGAGCAGCAGCTTGAATCCCACTGTCCCGTGTCACAGGGTGCGCCGTAATCAGCAGGTCAGAGCGGGGCGTTTGCTGTCTCTGCCTCTAATTATTCTAAGGATTTTATCCATAGTGAGCAGCTGCAGCACGAGGTCCTGAGGGCACCCCTGTTCCCAGTCCAAAATAGCCTGTTGTCCAGTTCAGTCTGGATTCAGGCAGAGGAAAAATCAGATCCATGTTTTCTCACTTCTCAGGCGGAGGGTCTTAAGAGACAATTTCCTCATTTGCATTCTTACTCTGTTTACTTATACATAGCAGGCATTTACAGAATACTAAGGAATCAAGGATGCAAATTTCTGTGTACATTTCTGTTCCTTAAAGATGTGCCAGTCTGTTGTGACAGGCCAGTGGTATTTTAGCTGGCAGGAATATGTGGTAGGGATGTTCTTAAATGCTGGACACATATCCTTTTTTATTGTAGCTGCTGACTTAGACTGAGCCCTCTCTGTATTTCTTAATTAGAAACAAACAAACAAAAATCCCACCAAAAAAAACAGTCAAGTATTCCTGTAAGATGCTATCATGAGGCTCAAACTGAAGTGAAAATGTATCTGCTGGGTTTTCTAGCCTCAATGGTCCTTGATTAACCACAACATGTCTGAAGTAACCAGGAGGGGCAGAGGCCAGTCGGATCCTGGGGATGATTTGCTTTCGCCTTTGACTGCTGTTAACTTTTTTTCTGGTTCTGTTTGTAAGGATTCTGGTGACTGACTGTTGTCAGCAGGATTTTTTTTCAGTTGCATAAGGACTGAGAAAACAGTATCTGTCTGACTTCCACAGTGAATGGCTTTCAAGTTAAGCCATGGCTGCAGTTATTGTGCTCTAGCTGTGACACTATAAAGAAAGTTATTAACAGCAATATGTAAATGGGTTTCTATTTTTGTTCCCTGTATTGTTTGCAAAATCTAGGGCAGTTATTCAGTAAGAATCATCTGCTGTTTAGCACTGAGCCTACCAGCATTTGATGCTGTGTGGGCTGCTGCTTTTTTTTTTCCCTTTCTTTCTTTCTTTGCACTGGCTTTTAGAATCCAGCTCCTTTGCAAGTTTGTTTATTGTGGTATATAAGAAATAGAGTAGCTGTGCTAAGCATTTTCAGGCTTCCGGAGAGTGGCTTGGTACTTAAGAATAGAGAATCATCTCTGATATCTGAACTATAGGAGCATTAAAAACAGCTACACAAACATCAAATACCACAGCTGCTATTTGCCTCAGTGTGCGTCTTGCAAATTCCAGTTTGTTCAAAGATCTTTACGGTTTGTGTTGTGTTTGCGCACTCCGTTTTCTTCCGCTCCCCTCTCCATCGCTCCAGATCTGCCTGACAGCCCTGGGCCCTGTTCACACTGGAAACTTGTACCGTGTCAATTCGTGCAGTTACAGTACGGCCCCCCAAGGGAGAGCACGGGTATGTTGTTTTAGAAACACTTTACTACAGTCATGGCTACTCCTATCTGGACGAGCAAATTATTCTAATCCAAGGCATCTGTTTAGAAACCTGAATGCATCTGTGCTAGGGACAGGAGCTGTGTTGCTGTTAACATAGGAGCTGTGTTGCTGTTAACTTGTATAGTCTATAAGACATTTCACATGAGACAGTTTGTTCAAACTTCTTCCTGCTCTGCAAGTGAATTTAGCTCTGGCTTCCCCGAATCCCCTATGGGGAAAGTCCCAACCTGTTTGTCCTGTGACTCATTAGCCACAATTTTATTGCCAGCTGTGTTAGCCTGCAGATGGGCATGTGTCCTCCATGGCACTTTAATTCAATTTCATGCGGCTTTGTGAAAGGCCAACATAATGTTGGGGCACCAGCAAGCTGTGTCTCCCGTTTCACTCCTTGCTTGAAGTAGTGGTTAGTTTTATGGAATATATAACAGATGAATATACAGAAGTGTTTTGAAGTTGTGACACCTGCTGTTCTGAACTGAACTGAGTTTGTCCTTTCAAACGCCAGGCACTTTATTTCATTTTTTTGTTTTTAATCTTCAAGCCAAAATTGCTGCTACTGTAGTGGCATAGAAAGTAAGCAGAAATCAGCTAGACTGGTTTTGCATAGATGTAGAAAGATCTGACACAGTAACTTTCCTCTTATTTTTATAGTCTAAGACACATTACCATAATACATATTTTAAGTGCTCTCTAAGGTGGCTTTCTATGCTATAGAAAAGATCTGGTCAGACTCTATTGATTTTATTGGTATTAGTTCAGTGGTAAACTAATAACTGTTTACAGGAACTTCATTTGGAGATGATATTTTGCGAATATTGAGAGTAGCAAGCAAATGGCTTAGTGAAATATCGTAATGCATTAACACAGAAATTAAATTTTCCAATGGAAAATGCAAGAGAAAAGCCATTTCTTTATACGCAGATCTATTATTCTGGTGGTGGCAATTACAGTAATTCTCTTGAAATCAAGTTGAAATTATATGCCTGCTTCATTATGAGAAGAAACCACTGATTGCAAAAATCAGGGGAGATTCAGTGGAAAGTTAAAAAGACTTACATATGCAGTGGGCAGACCTGCTTCGCCACGCTCCCTGCTCCAGCATCTCAGGAGTAGGTTTTGTGCGGATATTCCCTGGATTCATGAGGCCAGGATTCACATTCCTGCTTTGCCATGGTTTTCCCACATGACCTTGAGCCCCTTTATATATTTTCCTTATATACCATGCTGCTGTCTCTGCAAAATAGCGTGGTGTTGCTTGTCTAGCACCAATGACATTTCAACAATTGCTTACTGCCAGTTTGAAGACTTCATATGCTTAAGAAGCTAGAGATGCAACGATCCATTTTATTTTATAAAAAAATAAATTTGAGACACAGCCGGCTAAGTAACTGATCACAGAGTCGAATGATGGGCTGTCAAAGATTAGACTCAAGGTGTCTTGATAGCTAGTATCTTGACCAGCATAATTAAACAAAAGTTGTGTAAATATTTTCTGATATTTCAGTATATAATCTGAATGCCATAAAGTAGATTTAATACTGCTTAATATCTATGAAATAATGGAGATATGCAAAGTATTTGGAATATGAGGTAGGTTAGGGACTAAACAGGGGCTTAGAATTTAATATTCCCTTTTCAAGGATGATCTTTGCATAGAAATACTCATTTAGTGAGCTCACCTATACTGTCTTCTAAAGGGGGGGGGGGGGTGTTTTTACTGCTGATATTGATTGTACAGAATTTCATTATATTTGCATTGTTTCTCCATGGCAGCTGGAGTTTTCTGTGTCACCAAAGGGAACCAAAGATACATGTCAGCTCAAGTGCCATTGATCAATTGCGATGTGATGGTAGATCACATCTTAAAAAGGAAAGAAAACCCTTAACGATAAATTGTAGCCCTTGTAAAGTTGGGAGAACTTTACTCGTGACTTGAGCATATCTATTCATTACTGGTTCTTATCAGGTAAGGAATATTAATGTAGTGTACAATAACCAGATAACGAGTTCAATTTCCTGTGGGATTTTTTCCTTTTCATTTATTTCTGAAATTACGGCCAATCTCCCTTCTCACTGAAAACATCATGTGTTTTATTATTAAATTTATTATCAGGTTTGTTTATTAATTAATAACAAGCTGATCCCTTAGTTAATGAGCTGTACCATTTTCTTTGGCCAGCCATTTTACCTTTCAGAATAGCTAACAAAGCATTACATCTTCGTTTTAAAGTTCTTCTCCACTGATGTTGCATTGGTGTTTCTCAGAAAAGTGGTCATTATGAAGTGTGCACAGTTAAGTTTCTCTATATGCTTTGGGTCCATTTCTCTTTACAGTTTCATCAGTGTCATTTTAAAAACACAACTGCTCGATTACATTTAAAAGTATAGAAATGAGGAGGTAGCGAGTCAACTCATGTTGACTGTTCCAAAAAGGGCAGTAAGACTCATGTTCCTATTCTTCAGCAGTTTTCCCAGCAAATGGCTACTTTATTATTATTGATCTAGTAAGCTCCCAAACACGAATGGTAATTGTGTATACAGACCATCTTGTCCAGTCTCAGCTTATCCATGAAACAGTCTGCATATTTTGGTACCTACTCTCCTTGGGAAAATGAGATAACTATAGGAAAGGCATAGTTGCTCCTTAATGTTTTAAATTATGACATTTATATACTAATGTAATGTTTTCATTATGTAGTGACTTTCCAGAGGGAAAACCCTGACTTACCGAAATTGCAGAGTAAATAAATCACAAAAGGACAGGACACTGGGGAAGCTAGTGGAGAGAGTGAGGAAGAAGTAAGGTAAGGTTGAAATGAGCGCTGCATGCAGAATTACTGCAGCTTTTTGGGTAGGGAGTACAAAAGCATCGTTGTTTGACTGAATATCCATGATACCTGGGAAGAACAGACTGAATGCAATTTGCACAGCTATGAAGAACTCATTCTTTCACCATCAAAGACAAAGACCTGAGCAATATATAACAGAAAGCATCCCAAACTTGGTTAGATGCAACTTACTCGATCTCTATCCCATGTGCCTGACCTGGAGTATACATGTGAAACTGTTGACTGTCTGTGCCAAAATTTATTACTCTCTTGCCTTCTCTGACAACTGATTGATTGCTGGCACACAGCCTCTATGCAACACGTTGTCTTTTGTTTTAATACTTAAGTTTTTAGTTGTTTCTCTTTCCTATTGCACTGCTTCTATGGCTTCAGTCACTTTTACAAGCCATTCTCTCGAAGGAGGGCAGGGAGGAATAGCGCCAGACTCCTACAGCTGTGGTGGTAATGGATAGTCCCTTCTTGCAGAGTTCTCTTAGCTCTGTCTTCCTTCTAGTCGGATTTTGGCAGGCTTTTGACATCAGATATTGCTCTAATGCCAGAAAACAGACTGCAAGAATGCTCACAGCAAAAAGCATGCCTGAAGTTTGAAAACCAGAAAATAACATGGCTTTCCCTTTTTGTTTTATATGCAGTTCTGGTTTTCAGGCTGTCTGGTGGGACAAATGAATCTGAGATTTATTTTGGTGTGGGCTAGATCCAGCTCCAGTTTGGACAGACCTGCCAGCTCTTCTGCACTGGTCAGGCAGACCCGGGTGAGTCTGGGCTTGCTCGAAGCCAAAGCAAAGACACACGGTCAGGGTCAGCAGTATGCACGTTTCCTTTGCGCCTTCTGCAAAAGGCCATGTATATCATTTGACTTTGCCTTCCTAAACTTCCTGGGAGTTGGAATGGATTTGGCATCTTTCTCACTTACATGGTTTTTCCCCTGACCGGAGTGATTGGAAAATTTTCACATTCCCATCAGTCCCTTCTTAGATACATGAAAAAGGTCCGAAGTCCCTCCTTCTTAATAACCCAAAATCTCATTTAGGCCACTTGGATTTCTTTTTATGTTCGACAGACAGTGGCATCTAATTTGGCTTGTGATAATGGAGTAATAAAATTCCTTCCACTCATCTCAGACATCTATAACGTGCTCCACCTATAGTTTGGCTGGTAGCCACTGCTTATCTATCTATATTTGTTTTGTCTTCCCCAAATAGTTTTTCTTCCCAAAATGCTATTTATTACTCCTGTTTCCAGTGAAGAATCAACCTGGTTAAATATAGCCTGCTGAAATGGGAAAATCTTTTCACTCAAGATGTTTAGAGGGAAACGGTAGCAAGTTTTTCATGTTTAAAATAAAAAATGAGTACTGATGCTGCTTAGCAATAACAGAGTTCCAATAACTGGGGTTGCTACTCATGCTTGTAAACTGCAAGCCCAGAAAGGTCATGGAAAAACTTTTCTCTGTATGACTGGTGCAGTCTTCCCCTTCTGGTTGGTGATCTCAGGATCTTAATTTCCTCTAATTTACTGCATTGACAGTGAAGGACAGACCACAGGCATCGAGGTGAGGAGCACTGACCATGATGGAAAGTATGGTGCCATTTTTCTCAGCAGCTCTTGAGTGCCAACAGGGTCAGACACTCTCAGTGGGGCATTCCGAGGAGCACATTGCTAACGCAGACAGAGCTGCAACTGCAAGTGCTGAGAGTTTGTGCTGGAGATGTGCATCTCCCAGCTGAGTCCCCCAGGCAGTTCTAACCTCCAGTAACACTCATTTGAGAGCAAACATGGGAAAATCAAGTAAAGGCAGGGTTCTGCAGTTTATATCTCTGCAATGAGCCTTGCTGTCGTCATGCAGTGGCTCTGCGGATGGCAGTCTGCACGTTGCCACCAGTGTCTCCAAGAGCCATCTGGTCTCCTGCTTCTTTGTCGGTTTTTACTCTGTCACCGGTTTCAGTTGGTATGGTCTTGCAGAATGAACTTCTCAAATATGGGATGTGGGTTTGGTTTACATTTTTGGCTACTTTGGAAGAGGGACAGGAGGCTTTCTGCCTTTTGCTGTAAAGAGAACTGTGAAAAGGCTCACAGTTTTCTGGGCTTTTGGTTTTGTAGGGTTTTTGTGTGTATTTCCTCCTATTTTATGTTATATTCTCTCTCTCTAAAGTATTGCTTTGCTTATCAGAGCATGTGTGTACATATGTGCCTTCTCACCCTCTTGAGCAAGTGGGAGTCAGCATGACTGATCTTAAGATGGAGCATTGTCACGGTGCACGACGGAGTCCCACTTCCCAAGAGGGAGCTGTGCCTGCTGATGTGTCACAGAAGTGCTAGGGCTCATTTGAAACAATAGGTAATTTCCAATAGTAAATAGATCTTCTCTGAAATGACCATATAAGTTTAGGAAAGAGACTGTATCTTTTTATTGTTGGGGGGTTTTTTTCCATGACTGTAGGAACAGAAAATATTTCAGCCTCTGGTCTGTCTGATATCCTGCTGTTCTGGAGAACATTTTTTGTATTGCTAAGGCTAAGACCTTAGCCTGTTGCATAGACATCCCTAGAGAGCAAGGCTGACGTGCTGTTGAGACCTGACTTAGTCTGGAAGTAGGTTGCAGCCTTTGCTGGACCAGTCACTGGGCTGTCACTCAGCATGGTGATCTGTGTGGGCCACTTCACCCTCCTTAGGTGGGCTTTGCTGCCCTTGCTCACTTTGTGCTGCTTCACCTAGACATGCTGCCTGACTGCGGTCACTGTGCCACTGCTGTGAACTTGTCCTCAGCTTGTTTTGGTTTGTACTTTTGTTGTTGCTGCTATTAAATTCAGGAGGCAAAGAGCATTATGAGCTGTTCTCAGTGTTTCTGGAAGGTGAAATTCTTTTTGTGCATAGGGTGGATAGAAGAGAGAGCACACAGAAGACCTCCTTATCACCCCATCCCCAAGTGGCTACAGCTAGGAAGGAGAGACTGGGTGTATCTTGATGCCATGTCTATTCTGGGAACTTCTAGATGAACTTAACACTAGGTTTATGCCGCTGGAGCTGGAAATAACTTCTGGGCTTACAGTGCTGGTGGGGAACTAGCTTTTAAACAGATGTCCAAGTGCAAAAATTGACTCATTTACCAAACTGCTCAAGAGATGCTCCCACCTTGGAGATACTCAAAAGCCATCTGAACATGGTCTTAGATAACCAGCTCTAGGTGGCCCTGCTTGAGCAGGGGGGTTGGACAAGATGACCTCCAGAGCTCCCTTCCAACCTCAACTACTCTGTGATTCTGTGAAAGCCTAGTTTGGTGTTAAGGGCTCGACCCAGCCCTTCAGCTGAGAGTTTTGTCATCTTCATCCCAATCCATCCTTCTTCTTTCTTCTTCCTTGTTCATAGTATGACTTAATGACATGCAACACCAATAGCAGTGGATGGTGTTGTAAAATAAGTAGCACCCTGAGACACTGTCCTCACCAATTAGCCTAGTGAATTCACTGACAAGGGCAGACTGTGTCTACAGCAAATGGCTTTCTCTTGTTACATGTTTGCTTGTGAATGCAAATTAGTGAGCTTGTATTTAGTGAACAATGATTATTTTATTATGGTACATTAACTTTTTCTTCTCTTGTAGGTGGCGTTCATTGCAGTAAAATACCATGACTTTGATTCACATGCAGTCAGATGCACTTTGCTGTTTTTATAAGTCATTAAAGCTCACTGAGTCTGGGGTTTTGTTCTGTTTCCCATGCAGTGCCTATGGTGTTCAGTTTCCAGTAACACATGGTGTTTATATTCATGACTGGCATTACCGTTGTGATGGTGATAGGGTTTGTGTTTCTTGCCTTGCTTGATTTATGTTGTGGCTGGCGTGCATGGCACGCACATGTCTCGAAATAGAACACGACTGTTTTTTTGTTTTTACATTAGAAGCACTGATTATTTAATTTAGCATTTTGAATAATCCTGCATTTGCAGGGAAACCTGGCTGTGTCGTGTCCCTCCTTTGATAACTCTACTAGCGTCAGACATTTAAGGCTGCACTTCAAAATCACTCTCTGTAGGTGTGTGTGGTTTTTAAATGTCTCATGTGAGTTTCCTGCTTCCCACCTTGTCCTTAGCTCTTCCTGCTCCTTACGTCATTCTTTGCTTTCTGCCAAGATCTCTCCCCTTCCTGCACTCTTGCTAAGAACCTTCTTTGCCATCCGAAAGATCTTGTGATGCTTCTGTCTCAGCGTATGTTAGCAGTGTAGTCACAGCAAGGATCACCTGAATTACAGGAGCTAGTTTT
This sequence comes from Ciconia boyciana, assembly GCF_034638445.1. Classification (NCBI taxonomy): domain Eukaryota; kingdom Metazoa; phylum Chordata; class Aves; order Ciconiiformes; family Ciconiidae; genus Ciconia; species Ciconia boyciana. Next base: position 13,007,880 of record NC_132943.1, read on the forward strand.
AAATGACCTGCAGTGGTAGGACCCAAGGTGCAGTGGGATGGACCTGAGCACAGACTGTGAAAGCAGCCCAAGCTGGACACGCTTACACTGCTGACCTCTGGGGTGTTACACTGAGCTCCTGCTGGTACCTGAGCTGCCTGTCCGTGTGTATCTTAACTATTGTGTGAATGCATTACAGACCAAAAAATAGGAAAGCTAAGCTCAGCACTTTGGGAATTTTCTCCTCTTGGCTCTGCATCTTAGCTGCTCCTCTTTCCATGTCACCTCACTCTGCCTTTGCAGCTATGCAAAGCACTCTGCAAAAAGCATCTAGGTATCCTGCTCATGAAGGTCACACGGTCCACAGTGGTGGTGGTGGTGGTGGTGATTTTGGTAAGGACCAAGCTCAGGCACAGGCTGGCATCCCGATGGCAGTGGCAGCTAGACCTGTGTGCCCAGCCTGTCCTATGCTGCCTGGCAGCCCTGGCCTCTCGGGCTCAGGGATGCTCCAGCCCACGCATTGGCCTTTCCAGCTCCCCTGCCCGGGTCTCCGGCAAGAGCAGGCAAGTACCAGGCTGCCCCCTAAGCAGAGGGAAGGATGGCAGGATCTGGAAGCTACCCAAACTCCTTTTCATCTTTCTTCCCTGTCAGCATCATGAGCCATGCAGGACAACAAGCACAAAACTGAATTTGCCTTGTACAGCTATGAAATCTTGAGCCAGTCCTTGCTGGAAATAGGAGCTGAAATAGGAGCTTAGGAAAGTATTCACCTCTACCCTATAACAGAATTTGTGGTACTTTTCAACCAAAATTAAACAGAAATAATTTGAAAAAAAACCTTATAAAATGAATGATAACTCCCCTTCTCTTGTCTGTCTTTCCCAGAAATAAACCATTTTTTTGTCTGTTTTGAGGTCATACCCTGGTTACTGCTGGACAAAACCCAATCAGATGGTAAATCTGAAGGCAGTGACGGAGTGGAAAATATATTGAGAGCTCTGAAGCCATTACAACATTTTAATTACATGCTAAACTGGTTTTTCCACAAAGCAGTAGCCCTCCAGATGAAGAGACCCAGGGCTGATAATAGTTGTCGATACTCAGGCTGCATATTGTGTGGTCAATCCCTTTCAGTCAGCTTCAGCTAATAGTACTTCTAAACCACTGCCTTACTTATCTCACAATATTTTATAGCTATAATAATTGTTTCATGTGACCTTTTGTTGACCACTGTCATTTACCCCACATTTTGGCACAAGGAAGGCCTGTTACTGGCATTGTGCTCCCACCAGCAAGGAAATGCCTTGTCCTCTGAAGACTGACAAATAGTTGGCTTGAGTTGTGCCCTTCATCACAATCATCCATCACCATTGTCCTTTAATAAAATCTTTTCATTGCTAATGGTAGTCTGACATGAAAGACTGAAATGTGGAGTGAGGACCGAAGGGTAGTGGGGAAGCTGTGTATTTAAACTCTGAGACTCCTAGTCTGGATAAGATGCACTGGCAGGACTGGGAGATGCTCCTGCAACCTCACTGCGTGCGTGTTGTGTATGTAAGGTGATATAGTGGGCTTCGTTTTTAAAGAAAAGGTCTGACTAAACACTGGATGAGGATCATGTGCTGTTCCCTGATGGCTATTGTAAGAGAAATCTACTTTTTTCCTAGTTGCTTCTGGGCCATTGGGTATTTTACAGGGAGAAGGCTGAATTTAAGGATTACTGGGGCTAATAACGAAAGGAACAGAAGTGGCATGGCATACCACCATGTACATTGGTCCCCATTCCTCCCTTGTGGGTCATTAGCAGGGTTGGGGGCGATAAACCTGGTTGTTGTCTCTGCTGCTGGAGCTGCAGTGCTAGCAGGAGCATGTGGAGGGAACAGATTAGGCAGGAGGAGTAAAATGTGATTTAGTGGCTTTCAGAGCTCTCTGTTGAGAGCAGAGGACAGAGAGGCTTCAGGCTGGGTTCCTGTTTGCAAGGGCTGTTTTCAATGACGGTCATGTGCTGTTCTTTCTCCAGTCTCCCGCCACAAATGTGTCTTTCCCCTCTCTGTCTTCAGTTCCTAGATCACTGCTCTGTCCTCTGCCATCTCCCCCGTGGTCCTTTCCATACCCTGATGAGGTTTTCCATTCCCTGCAGCCCATGTGTCCCAGGCAGTGTCTTCTCATAGCTCAGTGGCATAGCTATTTGGCTGCAGAGCAGGTCACACAGCTGTCTCAAGCCTGTAATGGAATATGCTCAGGTGCTGCAAGAGGTGCATATGTTACTTGGTTAGCTGAAATGGAAGAGGGGCAAAGGGATGGACTGTGCAGGTAGATGCCTTCATGTTAATCACAAAGTGTGCAGAAACTGAGTCGTGCAAAGGCCTTAACATGTAACCAATTCTAAGTAGGTTTTCATAGTGAGAGGAAAAGGCATGTGCCAGGTGAAGCTCTTCCCCTCATTGCCAAAAGTCATGTTCAAGAGTGAGAAGAGACTTGAAGCATCTAAAAAAATACTTGTAATTCATTCCTTTACTTTAGATAGAACTAACCTTTTTCCTTGACTTCCCTCTCCAAAATTATCAAACTGGCTTTGCTGAAATTGTTTCATGCATCCCTCTTTCCTCAGACAAAACACTCATTCTGAGAGGTATCTCATGTAGTAAATGTTGGCTTCCTAACAGGAGCATCAGACAATGATAACTTCGCAATATTGCTACTGGCTCATGTGCAGAATGCCCTTCTGATTCCCATCACGCAACCTCTCCAGGTTTTATTCTCATAATAAACCCTCTTGTAGTGCTTATAATTGTAGTTTTCTAGAACTCGGCCAGAGAGCTGCATATGGAGCTGCGACCGTGCTGTCCTTGGAAGTGCAAGACAAGGATCAAGATGAAGGAGATAGCTGCTGAATTTGAACAAAGAGCAATTTGCTGGTCACCTGTAGAAGGTTACAAGTTTGAGAAAATGTTGTAATCAAGTAGTTTCAATTTGAAAAGGCATAAATCTGTGTGTAGGTTGGCTCCATAGGTCTCTGCTGATTACTTCATTTGCCTGGTTGAAAATATTGCTGCAATTTAACTTCTAGGAATGTCTGATCCATTTATCTGGCATGATAGTAATGGGAAATGGAGGGGGCAACCTTCAGTCGTTTATCCATGTTTATTAGGACACTATGCTAGCACTAATTTTCTGAATCAGGCATGAGGAGAAGGCTCAGGGCATCTCTGTGTAGTATTTTCAGATATACCCATTGCTAACCGAACGTCAGAGCAGCAATTGCTCTGTATTCCTCCTGTTATAACACACAGCTGTTACAACATGCACACAAGCAAAGAGTATGAACATGTCCACAAGTGAGGAATTTGCAATTTGCCCCATGCTGGAAGAGGAACATGCTGGCAACAAGATACATTTTGTTACTGACACAAGAACTGGAGACATTTCCTATTTGTACATGACATATTAACACGTACTTAAGTTGCTTAGCAAGCAATACAGACATCTCTTAAGGTTTCAGTTGATTTCAAGTGTATTTCTTTGGGAGGTTTACTTTTATTTGTAAATATGCGAAATCTTGATTTATTTTTTGTGTATTTTCTCAAGTGTTTAAAAAAAGGCAAAGTATATCTTGATTCAGACATCCCTGCATTCCTGTCTTGCTTTTTTCTTGTACATTTTAGCTTCAGTCTGACTAACAAAGAAACATTTAATGCAATATGTTTGGTTGATGATTTATTGCAGTTGAAATGTAGAAGGAAAATATGAAAAGCATGCCAGAATTGAAATGTGTTTCAGGATTTTTGCAAAAAATGCTTGTGCAAATATTTTTGTTGTCTTTGTTTTCTGTCTGAAGACATTGCAGGGAATTCCAACTGAAAACATAGCCTCTGCAATTTGCCTAAAACATGTTGGAGTTTTATTTTGCAAAGAAACAATTCCAAAGTGCTTGTTATTTACACTTTTAATTTCTCTTCCTATTCAAGTACAGCTTGGTGCAATGATCAACTTCAAAGAAGAAATCAACCACTTGATAAATGTTCCAATATACAAGTATAGCTTATGAATTTTATATTCATATAAATGTGTGTGCACATATACATTTTATCTTAGATCTATATAGACATCATCTGGTGCTTGTTTTACTGACTAGTTTTAAATTTAGCATAATGGCTGTGTTTGATTACAAATCAGTATTTCCAATGTTGTAATTATCAATTAGAATATTTTTCCAGTTTTAAAAAAAAAATCTTTGCAGTACAACATTAAAATTGATTAATTGAAATCAAGGCATCATTATTAATACTTGTGATTCAAATAATTGTGCTTTCAAAACTGTCCATGCTGCTTTCAGAGGGCTTTCCCAGTCTGTCCTGTGCAGATGGGAGCGATTTGGTTTCCCTGTTGCAATAGCAGAGGTTTGCCTCAGTTGGCAAGGGCTGCGGCTTGTCATTCGGCAGAAAGTTGGGCAATGCCTGCTTGCAGCCTTACTGAGAGGAGCTCCTGGGGACTGTAGGTGTATATTTTTTTAGTGTTTCAGGGGCTAAGCCAGCTGGAAGGTGTGGTACAAATGGAAGGTTTCACTTCTGTAGTTCTTTAGAAGCTGAGCAAAAAAAAATAAGCAATGAGTGAGAAGAGTGCACAGCTGGGAGATGAGTAGAGTAGAGTAAATCAGTGTAGATTTCCTTCTCCAGTGAATGAAGAGCATGAAAGCCCGATGGTAAGTCTTCACCAGGACAGCCGAGTGTGTTAGGGCACATCCAGCCAGCCCTGCTGTGCCCAAGCCTTTGCCCCGGCAGCACGCGGTGCCATCGTGCCTGGCTTTGTGCATTTATAACATTGCAGGAGCGTGTCTGCCAGGCACTCGCTACAGGGCAGGGTGCTGCCAGCCACAGGGCTGGGGTGCGCACATGGAATCAGACTACCGAAGCGGGAGTGGAAGCTGTGGTAGGCAGGTTAAGGTTATTCACTAGAGAGGGACTTTATTTTGTGGCTGCACTTCATAGGGGGAAGCGGGCAGAGAAGTATGGTTTTTCTCCAGTGGAGTTAAGCCACAGGCAATGTTATTGAGCTGAGAGGTTGAGGAATGTGAACAAAATGGGTAAGTGTTGATTTTATAGCTGGGCTAATCACAGAATCACAGAATCGTATAGGTTGGAAAAGACCTTTAAGATCATCGAGTCCAACCGTAAACCTAACACTACCAAGACCACCACTATACCATTGTGTAGGAGTGCCTTGTTGTTAATGATGGCTGATAGCATTATCATGCCAGCACCAGCTCCCAACGTACTGTAAATGTTCTGGACATGGGGCAGGGGTGGGGGGATGAAAGGCTTGTGGGGTTTACTCGCCCTTTCTAATCTCTGGAGGGGATGAGGCCATGCCCCTCAGGGCTTTACGTGTGATAGAGGCTGTAGCATAAGGTGGCATTAGGGGTGCTCATCTCCTTGCTGCTATAGGGCTAGGACATCCCTACTGCCTCCCCATCCCTGGACTTCTACTCCAGAACTTACATAAATATCAGCAACAAATTTTGTGACACTTTCATATTTTTTTTTCTCTTTTTTCCCAAGCATCCTCTTTGCAGACATAGAGGGTTTCACAAGTCTGGCCTCCCAGTGCACTGCTCAGGAGCTGGTCATGACGCTGAACGAGCTCTTTGCCAGATTTGATAAGCTAGCAGCTGTAAGTTTTCTATTATAATTCTGATTTTTTTTTTCCTGTTGCAAGAATGACATACTATGGTGGTTCACTGGATTTCTGTAAATATTCACTGCCCTAAAAGGCAAGCTATTGCAAGCACAAATATAAGCTGAATACTTCTCTCTCCTTTATTACTATTATTATTTTTTTAGGAGAACCACTGTTTACGTATCAAGATCCTGGGTGATTGCTATTACTGTGTGTCTGGGTTGCCAGAAGCAAGAGCTGACCATGCACACTGCTGTGTTGAAATGGGAATGGATATGATAGAGGCCATCTCGTAAGTACCATATTCCCCATGGAGAATTTCAGAACAAATAGCAAGTAGATTCTCTTTCCCATTAGGTCTTCCTTAAATTAGTAGCAAGGTAGCCAAACCAGGGAACTGATGCCAGCAGAAAGGGAGACCGGCTGGAACAAGAAAACAAAACGCAGTAAAGATTTGACAGCATAAAGACAGACACTTGAGTCCGTTACAGCCACGTGGATATCAGAGCTCAATCTCCTGATGAGAAAGGCAAAGGTTACTGTAATTACTGGAAGTCTCATTCCCAAAGGAAGATTCCAGTGAATTACAGAAATGTGAAATCAGAGGATTAATAGTAACTTTATTAAATTTCAGTCACTCTTCACTTATCTGTCTTTAAACCAGCTTTTTACTCACCTTACAATTCCTCTGCTAAGGTCTGTCTTGTCTAGTTTAACTAATCCTTCTCCATGTGTCCCTATGCCAAAAAGGTCAGATTCAAGACTTTCTTACTTTAGTTAAATTAATTATTGAAGAAAACCATAAAGTTGGTCTGGCACAGACTGGGACAGATCTGTGGTGCTTTTTCCTTTATTTCCACTTCCTTCCCCATCTTAATTTTTTTCTTTTAAAATCTGTTCTGAAGCTTTGTCTGCTCCTGAGGTCAGACCAGCAGTCCTATGTTTGTCCAGACCATTCCTGTCTTTAGACAGTAAAAAATATGAGACCCATATCTAGTTATATTACTTGGAGGATTGCAGACAATGTTGAATATTGTTTGCATCGGACATGAGCTTTCACAGGCCAATTGTTTCAGAATTCAGGGAGGGAAGATTTATTTGATCATCTCGACTGTATGCAAGTTTAGGCACAAAGTTCAGTCAGTTTTGGATGGTAACTGAGCTGACCTTAGTATCTACACCATCCCTGCTGCACAGAGACTCTGCTTCTTTTTCCCTTCTCTTCTAGTTTTTGATTTTGTGAAAGCATCTTCGAAAGTATCAGTGGTACCAACAGAGAAGTAGAAGATCTCTATGCAGTTCTCCTCTCATCCTGTTCAGTAAATTGATGGAGTTTCCACTTCATCTTGATAAAAATTAGAGCTACCTATTTGCTGAGGTTGATACAGTACATCCTTACCATTTGAATTTCTGCAAGGACATGAATACACACCCACACTTTTCAGCCTCATTTTCATAACACAGATACATAGTTTGAAAAGCAGTGTTTTCACCCAGGAGACCCCATTCAAAAAGCAGTACGCAGCAGCATTCCCTTGCTTTGTATACAGCGTACACTGTCTGGACCTCCTACCTCACTTTCCTGGTTTTAAACTCTGTTGCTTTGCACCAGTCTCCTTTTGGAGTTTGTATAGAAAACACAAAATAAAAGGAGTTGCAAGTAACTAGGTTTCAGTAGCCCTTGAAAGGATGCTATTTCTTCCATGTGAAGTACAATTAAGTGGCAGGTGACAAAGTGTCTTGTCAAACATGAGAAGCAACAGTTCTTAGCCGCCAGCCCTACAAAGAAGGTACTGTGTGCATTGCCCAGAAAAGTCTCACTTTCTGCAGTAGTTGGCCTGATGAAATCCAGAGACCTTGACACGTTTCTGTGTAATCCCCCACAAGGCTGAGTAACACCAGGATGTCTAGACTTCATTGATTAACTGCAACCCACCTTACCTTGAAATAAACATGGAGCTGAAGTGCACTCAATGTTTGTTTACAAATAGCTCTTCAGCAGCCTTTAAAACTTGTTTCCCACTTGATGTATGATGAATGCATTTAACAATCTTATCTCTTAATAAGTCTGGAAAGTGACTGTTCTCACTACCCCTGCTTCCCCCCCCACCTCCTCCTCCCCTAAGGATCAAGATAAGAGCTTTCACAATTAAGGTAACCAATAGCTACTGAACATTTGATTGCAGGCTTCAGCAACACTGGGCCCTGCCTGTAGGCTGATTTCATCTGTGCACAATAACAGCAGGGAGTGTTACCCCAGATCAGAAAGACAGACTAATATTCACTGTACTGCTGGTATAAATGAACTAAAAAAAAAAGAAGGTTACAAAGGATATTTCATTTCTCTATAAAGGATAACCAAACTCATTTGTTTGCTGCAAAGTCTGGAGAAAGTCACCTTCTCATCAGTGACTCTACTGGGACAAGTTCCCTGGTCTTGTGTCAGTAACGTGGTTCGGCAGAGGGTGCAGTAGGGTTTGTGGCACTCGTGCAGCATGGTCTTCCTCCCACCCCAGTGCTGCACCCACACTGCAGCTGCTGTTGTCCTTGCAAGGGTTATGGCTGCAGATGCATTTTCATTACCCCAGTTCCTGTGGCTTTCCCAAGTGGTGTGGTTGGAGCTCTTTCAGTTCGTAAGCCTGTGGCACCTTACCCATATGCAACTTCCCTTCCCTGCTAGAGGATCTCTGCTGCTTATTAATAAAAATAGTGAATGTCACTTCAGCAAGTAGATAGTGAAACATAAGATAGGGATTGTAAGGAAAAAGGAACTGTAAGAGGATAGGAGCCGTTTCAACAAGAAGTCATCTTGAACAGTTTTTTAAGGGGCATATTACACTGTGAGGAGTGAACTAGAGTCCAGAATTGGTCTATCTTTAATCATTCATTTTCATTAATAACTAAAGCATAAATATTAGGTCTGTGTTGATGTTAGGAAGTTGGGAGGACTTACCTGTTCAGACGATGTTATCTAGAAAGGACTAGATGAACCTGAAAACCAAAGAGGTTGAAATCTGATAAGTATAAAGTACAACTTCATGCTGCAAGGTACTAACAACTCAAAGGAAAGGACTGTGCTATGTGATGTAGGTGAATTTGCCTGTGAAAGATGGACATTCTGGGAATGATGAGACCAGCAATAACAAGAAGCAGAGTTGTTCTGATGGCCTGATCAAGACTTTCCCCTACCCACATTCCTAAATATATTTTCCATGTGAACAGCTCTTGAAGTTAACTTTTGCCCTAAAAGGGCAAAACCCACAAAGTATTCCAGCAGTCATTTTGGGAGTAAGCAGAGCATCCAAAACCTCATTAAAATCAGAGCTCGAGTGTTTGTAGCTGTCTGTTTGGAGTGACTGCAATAGATGTGGTTCTCTGGTTTTGCTGCTCTGACTGCAGCTGTAAGCCCCATTCAAGCTTTCCAACTGCAGTGGGGTATTTCACACACATATCATATTTCATCTGTGTAAGAGTTGATGCTTGGTGCCATATAGACAAATTAAGATCTCTGAAATAATTTCCTTTTTCTCTTTGCAACATGCTATTAGTCTTAATGAGGCTGAGTGCTGGCAGGTTATGTCCAGCTTTGGTATGGAAACTGGAGACCAGCACTTTATTCCTTTAACTGCCCCAAAGATTTTTTTTAATAAGTTCTCAACTTGACCATGAGTTCAGAGTACATGGATTTACTCCAAGGGCTCTCCTTTCTAATTAGTACTCTGCTTAGCAAGCCAGGCCATCCAAGAGCAGTACAGTTGGTCTGTTTTTGTTTTGTTGTCCTTTTGATGTGGATGAGCAGCACCGTGTGTATGCATGAATAATTTATGGGTCATTATAGATTTTTGTGCTCTGGGTGCAAGTTTGTGCCACTGACTACAGCCGTGCAGTTCTTAGTGATGTCCTTTTTTCCCACATGTCTTTTCAGACTAGTCCGGGAGGTGACAGGAGTAAATGTCAACATGAGGGTTGGAATCCACAGCGGGAGAGTTCATTGTGGGGTCTTGGGCCTTAGGAAGTGGCAGTTTGATGTGTGGTCCAACGATGTTACATTAGCCAACCACATGGAAGCAGGGGGCAAAGCTGGGTAAGTTGCTTCATCAAAGCTGTCATGATAATCTGTGTGTTGTTTTGTGTCTGACATGTCACAGTGAGGTGGGGAAATGGGGGACAGAGGTTCAGAGAGTCTGTATGTCTGCTGTAAAATGAACTGCGGGTGTAGTGTTTTAAGCATGTACAAATGTTAGCAAGGTTATTCTGTTCCATGTCTACATGTCTTTGCTTACAGAAAGTCTACAAAATCCCAAGATGGGCATATCCTTCTGTGGTAAGAACTGAATTCCTTCTCTGTGAAACAGAGCTGATAGATACAACAGAAATGAGCAGGTCTGGGCGAAAACTAGCAGAGCTGGTCATGGTTACAAAAGATGTGATGTTCACCGTGTTTGATGTGACTATGGTTACAAAGAGATGTGACCATCATGGTTACAAGAGATGTGATGTTAACAGTGTTTGCTGGAGAGCATCCCAGCTATCGATAGATTTTGTATGAAGCGTTGTTTTAGACCAGCCTTCTGTTTTGAAACATTCCTGTGAGAGAGCAGAATCAGTTCTTGTTTCACCACTGTATGGACCAACTGAAGACTGAGTTGCTGCCAAGTTCACTCCGTGAGATAATTTTTCTATGTGCATTTCCATCTTTTCTCTGCTCTGGAAGAAAGCATGAGACTATGGTACTTGATAGGATACCTCCACAAAGCACCTTTGTACCACAGTGATTAATGTGATACAACAAAAAAGATACATGCTGCAGTATATATTACATGTGTCCACTGAGTAGACATGTCCTTGTGAAGGGCCTGTGTTTGCCAAAAAAATATATCTGCTGTGTGTTACAGCAAAGCGAATAAAAGAATGAGTGCTTTATACCTAAGGAGGTGCTTATAAATGGATGTGTAAGATGCTTAACGTGAACACCTCTCTCTTTAAGAAGATGCCTCCTGGCCTGCTTCCTTTAAAATAGATTAAACTCCCATACAACATCTGTAAGAGTAGTGGCATAGCTAAATAAATTGGTTTTTATTGCTTGTTTGTTCCAGTACATGGAACCTGTCACTGACAGGAACTGGCTTTTTAGGTGATAACTTTTCAGAGCCTACAAAACCGGCTGGTCTTTTGTCTCATTCAAGGCGCATCCACATAACAAAAGCAACTCTGAACTATCTCAATGGAGACTATGAGGTGGAGCTGGGCTTTGGAGGGGAACGCAACGCTTATCTGAAAGAGCACAGCATTGAGACCTTCTTGATTGTACGGTGCAGCCAGAAACGGGTAAGACCAAGCGAACTAGATACTTTTAATAACTAAATGGTCTCCAACACACCGAAGTAAAGTGAACACCGGCCTTTACAGATGAGTGAGTTGACTACTTGACCTTCAGTGACAAAAATTCCTGTTTCTCTCTCCTCTTCCTGAACTCTTGCATGCACAGAAGGGAGTGTAGCCACCTTCTGCATAACGTTTCTGCATGAAGTACTTCCTAGTTTGATCAAAGAAACTGTCCTGAGTTATTTCCAAAATAATTTTGAAGAATGTTGTTAATATAAATATGTATTTTTTCAGTTGAATTTGACACTTGTACAAGTTCTTAAAGCAATAGATTAAAACCACAAAGATCTCTTCTCTGTCAGACTACAGACAAAGGTGTTTATGTCCACCTGCTCACCACATTGCCATGAACATAAAGATTAGAGCAGTTCTTATTACTTTTCAGCCTCTGTTTCTGAAGATACAAAAATCTGGCCCACTGTAATGATGGATGATCACTGTGATAGTGAGATGAGATCATACCTACTGCTATGACATGGGTCAGGCTGCACAAAATAAGGCTATTAGGGCATTGCTGACTTGAACTTGAGTCAAGTCAAACTCAAGTGGACTTCAACCAATATATCTTCTTTTTGTGACACTGCCAATAACAGAAAATAGGTTGATATTATCACTAGTTTGTATTCTTTTAAATAATGGTAGATTGTAATATAGAAAAGGACCTTTTTGATCATCTAGTTGAGCCTAGCCAATAATATTTCTCTAAATAATTTCTGCACTATAGACACTACTTTGCTATCCACAGTATGAGCAAACATATAAAGATTAGCCTGAATTGAAAATCATTTCAAATATTTCTGAATCTAAGACCAATTAAACCTTCCCACAGCTGTAAATATGACTACCATGAGATTAAATGAATTGGTGTTTGTGACATGTTCCAATAGCATGGTTGATTTGAAGAACTATAGCACCTATACAGAAATACTTTGCTACCATTGCCTCATTTCCTGAGAGAATGGAAGCCTCAAATCTCCTTAATGGATATTGTGTAAAAAATCTCCAAGAAAATCCCTTATCATCTGCTAAAGAGAGAAGCTGATGTTTTGGTTTCTATCTGCTCATAAGATAAATCTCATTAACAATTGTCAATCTTCAAAAGAGGATTAGAGCTTGCAGTGCAAGATTATTGTTTCCTGAGCATCACTGCCTGTCAGTGGGCCAGCTGATGTTTATACCTAAACCACTTCTTCTTTGCTGGGTAGATTTAAGAACATAAACCAAAATATCCTTATGGTCAGGCCCCATCTCCTGGGGGGGAGAAGCTATATTGCCTTATTAAATCATGCACTCACCAAGTTGTCTGCATGTTCTTGTGGAGAACTGAAGGTTTCTTCTCTGGAGAGAAGAGGAAGACCTAAGATAAGGATTCTGCTCCTTGCCAGTCTAGACAAAAACTCAAAAAACAGAGACACAGAGCACTTGGGACTTGACTTCCTTTTTGAACATAGGGCTGTCTTTTGACCAGGAGACTGGACAGAGACTTAGGAGAGATGTGGATTCCATTCCAGACTTAGATTTTGAGGAACTTGCATCTTTGTGCCTTGATTTTCCATGGTCAGATAAAATGGGTTCCCCCCCTTCATTCTTTCACTGCTTTATATGTATTTATTGCAGCTCTGTTAGACAGCGTAGCCCTCAGCTGAAGTCTCTAGGCACTACTATAATGCTGCTCTAACATGCTGCATCCCAGAGTAGCTAAGAACTGGGACATGTGCATGGCCTATGTAATTATTGTGCTAAATTGAAACATAAAGAAACTGCTGAGGTCATGGATGTTAGTGTTTAGAGTTTGAGGAGCTCCTGGTTTGCCCATACTGCTGCAACTTTCTTGCTCCCATAACCATTTTCTGTGCCTTTGTGATGAATAGCATAAAGTTCTCGCCCTCTTTAAAAACTCATTTTCACATAACATGAAGATCAGAAGTGAGAAAAGCTTTCTCCCATAGTCAGCTCAGTATTTTTGAATATTTTACCTGATGCTAGGAGGCAAAGTTCTAGCATTTCACTTTTTCCTTCCATTTCTGCTTGATTTTAATGACTTCTTGTGGTGTATTTAGCCAGGTTTTCAGTTCAGTCTGTTCCAGTAATGGCCATAAAATGTTCACCTAACTTAATAATGGGCTCCTGTGAGTGGTGTTTGGGTTCCTGCTATCCTCACACACAAGGCACAGGATTTGCATTGGCCTGAGAGCAGATGCATAGTTGACCCATGTAACTGTTCGCCTGAGGTATTCCTCAGTTCACACAGGCAGACTTGAATTATCTGAATATCTGGTCCATCAGTCCCACAGCCATCGAAATCCACCGATACCAGGAGTTATGACAAATGTATAAAATGTAATGGCATCTGTTCCGTACCCTTTCTGCTTACTGTTGCCATGGGGAGCCATAACTTTGAATTTCCTGTCTGTCTTTGTTTATTTGACTTTTTCATAGTGTTAATGCCATTTCTTTGGCACAGAGTAAATGGGAGGAACATTTATCTAATATTTTTGTTCCAGGAGCTCAGACTAGCTCCTTCTTTGAAAATAAGGTTTTTTCCTTGTTAAGGATGCTGTTAAATGGAATATATTTAGTTGAGTTTTAGGGGAAAAAAAGCTAGATTCTGATCACTTAGTCTTTAAATAACATCCCTAGAGCTGAAAATGTAGTCCTTGTTTTCTGTCTGGTACACAGAAGAGTTGCTTTCTATTGAAAGAGGATAAACTGTGAAGTTTTAAAATCCAGTCTGTTTAGGTTTCTCTCTCCTCATCTTTACCTCCAGATCTGCTTTTACCTTTCTATTTGCTCTGTCCTGTGATGCTGCTGCTTTTGTGGGTGCGCACTTGCCTGTGAAGAAGGCAGTGCTCAGACACCCCAGAGCAGTGCAGGAATGACTTTATTACTGCAGTGTTATGTTCCCCTAGATAAAAGTTTTTGTGGGGTTTTTTGGAAGCATAGATCCAAAGTTCCAAATTTGTTCTCTGTGTGTTTGCTTTCAATTCCTTAAGTGAGGCTTTTGATAATTAAAATAGAAAACAGTCTTAACTGTGTGAGATACAAAGGGTCCCATACATTTCATTGTAATGTGAACCTATATATATATATAAATAAACACACACATATACATATATATAAGTATGTCTATATATATATAAAGTAATTCTTGTCATTAAATTAGCAGGCTCCACCATAAAGGTCTGTTGAATCTTTTGCTGTGGTTTGTTTGCTCCCATTAGTGCTAACAGTAGGCAACTCTAAAACCTGGTTGCTCTGGTGCCTGGTTGCTCTGGTTGTCTGCTGTCAGACAGCAATTGTATCCCCTCTCAGCCTTTTTTCTCCTAAGACAAACTCTTCTAATGTCTTCTCACAACGAAGAAGAGACAAGCACAAGCTCTCATAGCACGCTTTTCATTTTCGAGATCATGAAAGGAAACCTTTACCTTTTGCATAGTTGCGTTATCTTGGTGTCTGGTATTTATTCTGTGATGAACTAATGTGATTCCTGATAATGAAGTGAAGTTTCTGACTGTAATCTCTAAGTGAATGATCATGCATTTTGTACACTTGAATGTCTCAGGTCCCGTTTCTACCATATCAGTCCTCAAATGTTGGGTGCTAATACTCCTTTTTTTCTTACCTATCAAATACTGCCTCTGCTCCTCTCATTAGCAAAGTCTCTCATTGCCGCACTTGGTGCCAGATGAGATAAGAAAAAAATTAAACAAAATCTGCCCCGAGACTAATCATTGAGTAATTCTACTAGTATCTTTCATCCAGCCTAATACTTCCTCATTCAAAACCATCTCTTGCCATTTCACTGGAAACCAGCTCTTTGCCCAGCTTCATATTCCCCATCTGTCTTAGCCATTAGCCTCCAGCACAGCACTCTGTCAAGTGCTCTATGGAAAAAACAAGGCCAGTGAGAGCTACTGTATCTTTTCTGTTTAGAAAAACTTGGATGCTCTCAAGGGTGTTAATCCAAGCCCAGCATTTGCTGCTCTACAAGTTCTGTGTCATGATCCCTGACTAAATAGTTATTAAAAGTACCTGTTACCAGAACTGAAATTGCAGTTGGCAGTTTTGCACAGATCTGGGATGGAGGTTGTCCTTCTGACTTCAGCACATCACATTTAAGTTTTGCTTCCAGCTTAGTCATGTTTTCCATTTATAACCCTACACTTATGATCCCTCTTCCCTTTTGCCTCTACTGTGGCAGTAGTGATTATCTGAAGAGAAATAATCTGTTCCTTCAGTTCTAGAGCAATGTAGATGTTTAAGTTTCTGTTATCCTTGCGTGATATAGGGTGACTTACACAGGGTGACTTCTGTCCTTATTCAGTATTTTTCTCCTTCATTTGGATATGGGTTTCTAATGGACTTAATACCTTAGCATGAAAGAAATACAGGAATTCTCCAAGGACATCTTTGTCTTTCCTCCACTACTGGCTTTGCATCTTCATTCTTTATCTGAAAGTCTGTGTTTCCAGATAAACAGTGAATTATCAGCTAGAATTACTAATACTACTACCCAGATCTTTACTGATTCCCAAACTTAACCCCAAGGCATTGTAGTGAACTACCCAGCATTACAATGTCTTTATCCTTCTACAGAGTGGTTTTGTTTTATTCTTGTTATACTTTTTTTTTTTTAAGTTTACCCTGCAGACTGTAGCATTCCTAACGCACAGCTCTGTACCTCCACCTCCGCAACTTTTATATCCGTCCTCCTGCATTTTATTCAAAACATCTGTCCCAGTCATCACTGCTATCCTATCACATCCCTGCTATTCTTACAGTACTCAGTTTAATTATTGTTGTAGCATCCAGTAGTCCCAGTTCTTGTGCTGCCCAAGTTTCTGGAGTTAGTACAGGAGCATGTCACTTGGTGGTTGTTGGCAACTTTCTGCTCTTCTTTGAGATCAGGTGCTGCACTAATTTGCAGAACCATCACATCTACCCTTCTCATCACTTCTAATCATTGGTAAAAGCTTTACTCTGCGAAGGGTGGAAAAGTATGTGTTTAGAGGAGTGGGAAACAGACCTTAAGGTGAATAGGATTTTAACAGCGTATTAGGTTTACAGCTAGTTTTATTGTCCTCAACATTGTCAGAATTCTGGGGAAATGCTTTGCTTTGAACACAAGTGGAAACAAAATGTAACTGTCAACAGATGAGCAATACTGCTGACTAAACACACTGTGCTGAGTGCACAAAGTCGGCAAACTGAAAAAATGTTTATTTTTTTCCAATGTCTTTCAGTTGCAGTAAACATGGGTGTTTCTTTTAACAATAGCAGGTACACAACAGTTTCAGAAAGGATTGTTGATGGTGGCCTTAAAACAGCTCAACAAAACTTTGGCCCTAACTCCTAGAAAAACAATTCTCATTCTTTTCTAAATAATGTCCTGGAACTCCATCCAGCTGAAGAAACAAAATGGTCCTTTAAATGTTGTGCATGTGACTCTCCTAAAACACAATCAATCTAATGTGATGATTCCTCAATTTAACAAATTTAATCACAGCTCGGCAGGGTTCCACTCTTGTAGATTTATGAAGGCAGTGGTTTGGAGCATGTAGCACTGCAAGAAATATCATTCACATGTCAATAGGACTTCAAGACAATTTAAAGAATAATATGTAGCTGAAACTGAAATGTCTGATCCATGCTCAGATTTCACTGCTTTGTTGCACTGATAGTGACCAATATGTTGGAAAATCCTATCACACACTAGAGAAGTAACAGGCATTCTTGATGCGATTGATAAGTATAAGAAAATCCCGGCTATTTCTGCAGTTTTGCTATAGCATTACTGGAGCTCAGTGTGTGGGAACTGGTGGTGGAAACACAATAATACCTCTGGGAATAAGATTTACAGTCTCTTTGCGAGTCCAGATTTGAAAAGTTCCCACAACAGCTTTCTGGAGTTTAGCCACTTTAAATCAGAAAAACTCATTGCTGTCAGAAACTTTTGCACCTGCTCCTGTTGGCAGTACGTGTAATGAGTAGGACTGAAAGGTATAATCTCTTCCTTTTCTTTATTCTTCTTTCCAGTCTTGTTACACCTTAAGTACCCCTGTGTGCAAGTTGTCCTCATGCTGTCACTTAGCCAGGGAAAAACAGAGGGAGGGATCCTCATAAATTTCCACAGAGGAGCTGTGATCCTTCTAATTCTTCATTTTTAGAGTTTGTTATTATCATGACCCACTGAACAAGTGATTTCTCAGAAAATAAATTAGCTCAACTTTTAAAAATACCAGGTTTAAAAAAAAATGTTTTTGAATAAGTATTGATGTTAACAACAAAGTCCTATTGTTCAAGATAATATAGTGACACAGTATGTAACGTGGGAAACCAAAAATCCACTATGCTTGTATATATGTGTTTTAATCTGATTGGAAATATTGCTGAAACATAGTTCACAATCCAGTGGAAACCTTCTACAGGGGGTGGGGGGAAATACTGCCAGAGTTTATGTAGCCATGGAAAATTTATGGTACCTGACCTCCTGGTTAGAAACAATCTCAGAAGTATATATTCACCCATTTGTCCCAACCTTACCTCAAGCCAGATGTGTCAATAAACATGAAGTGTTTTATTCCCTTCAAATTAATTAAGTGATGCTTCAGAGTCACCAGCACTAGCAGCAGGAAGAATGATCACTCACTGGCTGAGAGGGGTTAGTACATCTGCTTGGATTTTTGGCATTAAGGCTTTTCTCAAATTTTAACCAAATTTACTGACTCATGGGGGGAAACCTGCTGTATGTGTCTTTTATCATCTGTCGATGTAAAGGCATTTGTAACGTAACCAAATAGCTTTGCTTTTATAGGCTTTTATAGACTAGTTTCAATGTCTGGGTTTTTTGATTGCTTTTGGTCAAAAACACTTCACTAAGTTGTAATAAAATGGATTGACAATGTCACTTCTATTATTGAAAACAATATATATTTGCTTGGAGATAATGAAACTGTATTTCCTACCATTTTTCTGGCATCACATTATAGAAGAAAGAAGCATAACTCTGAAAAAGATTGCATAACTGAAAAAACACAGGAAAGTGCTACAAATGATGGCAGAGACCATAAAGAGCAGTGACTTTTAAAAAACAAAACCTCAAACCAACTCAAATCTGGACATCAGCGTTGCATCACATTAGTGTATTTTTAGAAACATTTAAAACGCAGCTTTCCTGGAGGTTATCCAGTGGTTCTGTCATGATTGCTTATGTGAAGTTCATCTGGTGCCAAGTGATGGAGTTTTCAGCTCTTGCAGATGAAACAGTGGTGGGTTCGATGCAGGGAAGAGGTGACGTGGGAAGCACTTGCTGTCCTGGGGGTGTGCAGTGTGGGAGTACGTACGGTTCTCCCCAGCAAACATCCCGGGGAGCTGACAGCTCCCTTAGGTTTGCTCCCACTGTCTCCTTGAGATCCTACACTTGTCATCCTGGCTGGGTGGAAAAAGATCTTTGCTGGCAGCCTGGGGCTGCAGTGACCACTGCTACTTACTGTCACGGGGGCAGTCAGGTGTCCGGCACCGGGCTCCTGTCGCAAGTGGCACTGTGTCCCCAGCTAGTGGCCATGAAGCCTGCGGCATTACATTCCCGGGAACGTTTGGTGCCTGCGTGGTGAGCTTGTGGTCTCATGGGAAATGTTGTCACCGTAGCTGTCTCTTCTTTGCAAGAAAAGAGATGATGATTTCCCATACTTGTCAATCAGGCAGCTTTCCCCAGCACTGAATTTTAGCAGGCTTTTTAAAATTTCTTTTAAAAAAAATAATTTAAAGCAGCATAACACTTGACATTTAACTCTCTGGTTACTGTGGAAATAATATCAGGTATTTTGCAAACTCCTGGCAGCTACAAGTTACAGTGAATAGTGTGGAATCAAAATAAATAGGTAGGGAAAGCAGACTCCAGGCAAAAAAAGATGCGGACCTACCTATATTGTCATACAACACTTGAACCAAAATTCTAGAGTTTAAAACAACTGATGCTTTCTTTTTAAATTATTCAGTTGTCTGAACACTTTCTGAAATCCAAAATTAACTATTATGTCTAATTTTTTCACTAATCTCATGGAAGCAGCAATTCTCTTGAAAAAGTTTCATCTCTCAAGTAATTAGCAGCCAAGTTGTAGCTATTCCTACTGCCCAAATTTTCAAGCTCTCCAGAGTTTGTCTCTTTTAAGCAAGGGTGTAATAATTGCAACCCCTCTGCCTTCTGGGTCAGTACAGGTAAATCACAGTCCTCACTAAGCAAGTCTCCGGTGCACTCCTTGTTAGAGAAGATTTGATCTTGTGCAATAAACTCCTGTCTCTCTGCACAACACATTCCACATGGAAACCTGCCTGCCTTTTTAGCTAGAGAATATATTCAAAATAAGGAAATAACCAGCCTGTTGTTTAGCCTACTTACATGCTGCACTTCTGTGCTCTTGTAACTGGCATTGAGCTTGAATGAAACCTTTCCGACAGATCCTGTGCAAACTTTGCAGTAAGCTCCAATTACAACCAAGATTCAAATCCAGCTCTAATAATAAAACCAAAGACTTTGTCCAAACTTCAGGAAAGTTAGTGTCAATGATAAAATTTGCAGCTAGCATTAGGGTAGAGGAGACCATTTTGTCACACTCTGCAATACCATTACCCTTAACAGATACACAGTTGCTTGCAAGATTTACATGCTTTCGTTAGCATGTCTGGGAAGATGCTCTTGCAAGTGAAGATGATTTGCTTGTACCTACAGAGAAAGGTGTCCTTTATTCCCATAGCTTCAAGGAACTTCAAGGCTCCTGTTCCTCAACCAGATTGCTCTGCGTGTCATTTTTCTTGCAGATGTACCAGTCGTCTTTTTTTTTTGAGGTCCCTCTATGTAGTATCTCAGCTTGGAACTGCAATTTCCTATCTGAAATTATTCAGTTTGATTCCATTTACTAAAAAAGAAAATAGATGTCTCCATTTTGGAATGCTCCCTGTGTTTACATGGGTTATGGTTGTTATTCAAAACAAGCAAAGGAGTAAAATGGTGGGCACCACTTAGGGGCAAGTGTTCTAAAAAATTAGAAGAAAAAGAAATGGTGGACTGGGACTGCTTCTGATCAGCGGCAACATCATAAAGTTCAAGGCACAAAGCCAGCTTCTGGAGTGAGAGATCAGAAGTGAGAGATGCTTGGAGAATGACTGCCATGTAAACATTTCAAAATTTATTCTGTATTTCTCTCTTATTTGTATTTCAGAAAGACGAGAAAGCCACAATAGCCAAGATGAACCGTCAGCGCGCTAATTCCATCAGCCATAACCCACCACACTGGGGTGTCGACCGGCCCTTTTATAACCACCTTGGAGCTCACCAGGTCTCCAAGGAGATGAAGAGAATGGTAATGCCTTGCTTTATGGACATCAATTTCTTTTCTTCTTAATACAGCATTATATATCCCTTCCTGCTTTGTCTGAAGGTTTTTGCAGCCCTGAGGGTGTTTTAAAAATGGGGGGTGGTAAATTATACTTTGACTCCAGAAATAATAATAATTGGTACATCTGGAGCTGAGTGACTGTGAGATGAGGCGCAAGGTTGTTTGAGAGGGGAAGGGAGGCTGAATGGCACAAAGAAGACACTTTTGTCTGACTTGTCCCACATTCTGAAAACTCATCCAGGCTGTGTGAGAAGACATGATTATCTACAAAAATTGTTCAGTAACCCAAGCATTCAAACAGCAGCTGACATACATTTCTAGTAGATCATTACAGACTTCAGCACCTGCAAAGGTTTCTTGCTTGCATTATAACAGCCAGGTGCTGTTCACCTTCTATAAGCTACATGCCCATGTATACTCATGGGTCCCCAGGAATCACACTGCTGTGTTTAATTCTCAAGTACATGGATTAATTGGCCTAAGGTAGCAGGCATCTTCATTTCTTGCTTACACCTTTCAGTCCTTTTAAATAAAAATGAACAAGAGCTAGTTACCAATGCAGTTGGACTGAGAGCACTTTTATGGCTTATTTTACATAAAATTGTAGATGATATCTTTGTTTCCTGCAATAAAGATGAAGAAAAGAGAGTTTCTATTATAATTTGTATATAATTTGTAATAATAATACAAATATTTAGCACCTCTATAATCTCATGCATAATCAGATTGCTCTATGACCTTATTAATGCTGGTTTGACCCTTCATGCACAGTCAAAAGTGTGTGTTTGTTGCCTGCTTTGTTGCCCATAGTCAAAGTTCTGCTCCAGGTCACCAAAGCCTTAAAGTATACAAAGAACTTTTTAACATGAGATTCACTTCCACAGCTTAAAACTTTTGGCATAGCTATAAGCAACCGCATATGGTGTCTTCTAATGGGAAATGCTGGCACATTTATTAATAGTTGGTGCTAATATTATTCAATCATAATATTATTTTACAGTGCTAAACCAAATTTCTTAATCTCCATAGTAATGTTTCTTTCATTTCTCAGATCTCCAAATGAGGGCTCCTGACATAAGCGTACAGATCAGTGGAACTGTGCATTTTTTATGTGGGCTTTTCAATAGGGTGCGCTCAATAGGCATGACATTATTAGAAGAGCCTAATCACACTAGCACATAATTATAATTATAAGTTTCTTTGAATAGCTTTTAAGGAGTTCTTGCAGCCTCCTGTTCGGAAACAAGGTGTAAGCATGCCAAATGGTATTATGCTTCTTGGTGTTAATTACAGTTTGCCATGTCTAGCTGGTTGTTCAGTTGGAAAAACATAATTATTTATTGAAATATCAAGCTGAGTCCTAAAAACTTCACTGCCCCTCACTTGTAGGAGGAAAAGCTTCTCTTTTTTTTTTTCTCCTTGTCTTGAACCTTTCCCTGTAATGGTACTTACCTTTTTATAAATTTAGCAGCTCAGAAAATCTTTTCAACTCAACCTGCTTCTGTACTGCCTCTTTTATTAAGCTCTTTTTTTGAGAGGCTGATGTTGCACGTGTCAGGCTATTTCTTGAAAACCAATTTAAACCTGATTCAGCTGTATTATTTTCAGCTAGACTTTTTGTTGTTCTTGGGGACTGTTTTTTAAAATCTGTTATTTACAGTATTTCCCACTGCTTTATGTTTGAGGTGCATTAGTCAAAATGAAAACATGGTGCTCTCCATGGCCTAGAGACCATTTTAATATCTGGTAGATGAACATTTTATTGATTAGATCATAGGAACAATTTCTCCATCTCCTGTCTCAACTCTTTCTCTCTGTGTTACCTTCTAATTTAAATACGCATTTCTTTGTACCACCCAGCTTTGCACAGCATTTTATTTGTCTGTAATCTCTAACATTGTGTTACATGGATGCTGTGTGCTTAAATGCATGCACAGTACATGCTGGCTGCACGCTAATGTACGCTGTCTGCAAACTGCCTGCTTAGAAATACAAAATACAGACAGACAGAAGGGGAGCACAACTACAAAGGCTTTTTTCAGTGCTCCTCTGGGATGACATGTCATTGATCTTGGTAAGCTGCACCAGCTTTCAAAGCTCCTGAAAATGTGCTCTTTGTTCCACATCACCCACCTTTTCCCCAGACCTCTTGCATGTAATAATATGTAGCCTTTTTTCTGGGAAACTGTGAACATGTACGGTTGGATTAGTCAAAGTAGTATGCCAAAGGCAGGCAGTGCAACATTGTCTTTCTCTTAAAAACCTGGAGCTCCTTAGCCCCGTAATTTCAAAACAGGTGTTTATACGGGTAATTGTGAGATAGTCCTCAGGTGGGAGTCAGGTAATGTTGCAGTAATGTGCGGTTACATTATATTGGTATGTAGACATGAATACATTTGTGTGTAGGGAGTAATATGGATGGTTATAAGGGCCACAGTTTTCTGTCACAAACTTAGAACATTTTGTATTATGAACACAACCATATTTCCAGAAAAAGAGATCCTTTTTCTGTGGCACTACTTACAATTCCCTGAAAGAGAATATTAAAGTTCCCTGAATTGCATTTTTGGGAGGGAACTTTTATATTTAATAGAAAACAGAATTATTTTGGCCATTTTTCTTTCCTTTGAACTTTGGCTCTGGTAGCTGTCTCTATTCTTAGGATATATTAGCAGTAGTCGTGGATGAGATGGATTAGTATCAAAGGTAGCCATATACTCCTTTTTTTCCCTCCCTTCTCTTTTGTTGTGGCAGTTAAACACGCTGCCATGTCTGAGCTCATCAGCAGTGCATCTGGCAGGGTTTGTGTGGGAGGGCAGCCCGGCCGGCGCATGGGGAGGTCTTTGGTCCCTGCTTCTCTCTGCGTTGTGGCTTGGAGCTTAACCTCTGCTGGGTCCAGCTGACTTTCCACGATGCTCCTAGGCTAAGTTGTTCCCCTGGGCACGTAGGAGTTTATTCAGGCACTTGCACACACATATAAATAAGACAAAATATCCTACACGTGTCCATGCAGCAGTAATCTAAAATATCCTGGAAAAATTGAGTTACTTTCCTAGTCCTACCCTAGCTAACTGGGGCCCGAGTCAGCTGGGATTGCAACTGTGCCGGCTCATCCTGTCCTGCCCAACAGCCCCTCCATCTCCCTCATGCACCAGTCTGCTATCCAGACCATCCCCAATCCTTCTCTTTCCTTTCCCATTGCTTAGCGGTGGCATTTCTTGCCGTGCAGAGCCTCCAGGGAGGCAGCAAGCAGGAGACTGACGTTGCCCACTGACCCTGACCCCCATTAGCTGGTGGAGCCACTGCCCAGAGAAAGCCAGTCCTGGGGACCATGCTGAGTTGCGCTGCCAGGTCAGTGGCTGCCCCTAAAAAACTGGTAAATTTGCAGCAGAGGAAGATCAGATACAAATGGCGTGGGAGGGGAAAGAGCCTTGCTCTGAGCTGGCAGCCTCTGCCGGAGCCCTGGCCTGGGAGCCCGTGTTGTTGGGCAGGGTGATGCTGCCAGCGTGGAGCGGGTGGAGGGCTGCCTCGCTCACCCTGGGCAGGCAGAGAAGCCTGGACACGATCAGCTTTGTGGCTGTATACAGAGTATGAAAAGAGCCAGAGCACGGCAGAAGAGCAGCGCAGCTGCTTTCTATTTTTATTGCTTTTTACAGCATGTTTTCTTGTTTCCTAAACAAAAGCGGTCAGTCCAGGACCAGTGACTACAGCTCTCTGGAAACGCAGACTTTTGTACTGCTCATGATGTACACAAAGGAGCAGCGTTCCCCCAAGTCTCCGTACACCGGCCTTGTCTTCCCCACTGTCTCTCTGGTCCAGTTTTTAATTGCAAAAGGGTAAAAAATAATCGGACTTGAAAGCATTTGAGAATACAGGTGTATTTATAGCTATAACAATATTTATACACCACTAAGAAATACTTTGCTTTTCCCAGTGTATATTTCAGAGTGCTTTTATAAATATTGATGGATTTTAGACCTCTGGAAATAATACTCATGTCTCAGTTTTCATCAGCAAAACAAAACTACTATTAAAAAAAAACAATTTGGGGATTGTAGTTGACTGTAAACTGAAAGAAGTTTGTTGTAAACAGCGATAAAAAGGCAAATGTTGATACCTTCCAAAATTACAGGGCTGTTCTAGATGACAAATGACTCTCTTGCATCTTTTACCCTGCTCAGCATTATTAAGGTCATAGCTGGAAAACCACATCCAGTTTGGGATTACAATCCTTTAGGAGAATGTGGATGAATTGGAGGTAGTCCAGTGGAAAAAATTACAAATTAGGAGAGTTTCAACGGAGCGACCTGTGAAGAAGCGTTGAAGTATTGGGTTTGTTTAGTCTAGAAGGGAGAAGACTGATTGGAAACAAAAGTCTTCAAATACATGAAGGTTTGTAAGGACAGAATATAATGATAAATCATTCTTCATGACTGCAAAGGGCAGGATTAAAAATAATCATCTTAATTTGCTGCAAGGAAGATCTAAGTTAAGAAGAAGCTTAGATGCAAGGAACAGGCTGTATAAGGAGCTTGTGGAATTCCTGATTTTCCTGAAAACATTTTATTTATTTTATTCAGGGCTTTTCAGTCTGGAGGGGCATCACAAAGTCCTTTGCAAATATAGAAACAATAACGTAAAAAAATCTGTATTAGGAGAATTTATAGGAAATAAAGAATATAAAAATAATAATATGAGATAGATGTAAAGATTTTACAAAGTTTCCAATCTAGGCTGCACAGAACTTCGAGGCATCAATCTTCCCCCTTGTACAGGAGCCAGCTATACCCGCAACGTTTCTGACATATTTTTCTGGCCTTTGTTTAAAAACCTCAAAGGATGGAAATCCCACAGTCTTGCTGGGCATCCTTTCCAACAGTTTGATTGTTTTTCTTGATGTTTCACTTCATATTCCCTCACTTTTAAAATACAGTGGTGCCTGAGCTATTCACAGTAGATAGAGGACAGTTTAATTTTATCTCCTTTACAGTTACCTTCTCTGTATTTGAAGCCTATTACCATGTCTATGCACAGCTCCGATTCCCTCCTCAAGTTTGTTCCCTAGTTGGTGCTTTCCAGCCCAGTGGTTGTTCTTGTTCCCCTCTGAGCACTTGTCGTTTAATCGGTAAGAGGCAGCACCCACACTGAACCCAGCGCTCCTGAGGTTTTATTAGTGCTGCCCAGAAGACGTTGGTCATTTTGGATGTCTTACAGCCAGACTTGACACAGCCTAATGCTGTCTGGCTTCCAAAAAAAAAAGCATTTGTTGTGTCATGAGATCTACTCAGCTGTGGAAAGTCCTGCTGTTGGATCTGAAGGCTGCCATACAGCTATTCTATTTATTTTACGCTGGCTAGTATGACTGAGCAGCTTAGCTTGTTCCACTGATACATGCTTTGGGGAAGGTTTACTTCAGAAACAGGTACCTCTCAGTCCTTATAATCAAATGTGAGCAGAGTTGCTAACGTGATTACTGAGCCCAGTTGTAGATGCCTGGCAAATTTCCTTTTATTTTTTCAGCTGCTGGAAACGTTTAACATTAGGAAGTTTAGGAACAGAAAGAGGAAACCCTGAAGATCTGCAATACTGATTTCAGTCTGACCATGCTTCTGTCATGAGTCTGAGTACAACTCATGAAGCATTTAATTTGCGATGAAATTGTGTATGACGTCAATGTTAGTTACAAAGTGAAAAACCAAATAAAATCAAATAGGGATTACACATGTGTAGGAAATATGACTGCATGCAGATGTTAAAAATGTCAGACAAGGTTATAAAAATGCATCCCGGATATGGCTGGTGCAATAAAGAACAAGCTTTTCTTTCAAGTAGGCACTGCCTGATTCTGTGCAGCACTGCTCAGAGCTCTGCACAGTCTTCTACATGATGTTTGACTGCTTGGTGTTTACTTTCTAATGAAACAACACTCCTCTATAAGCCTGGTCATTCAACCATAAAATATAATTATTTGTCCTATTCACCCTCTCCTAAATCAAACAATTCTCTGCATGTTGCATCACAAATACTCACTTCCTCCCTTTATGTCTCCAACTTGCACTTAGAATAGATTTTCTTGTTACTTGGAAATCAAAATTGGGGAACAGGTGCATCAGAGGAACAGAGGCTATAGCTGGTTCTGTGCCAACTCTACTGCTTAAACATCAGAAATTATTAAAAAATTAAAATAAAACTCAGAAGGGCAAGTTTTCCTCAGTCAATAGTGCAGCCCCATCAAAGAGAAGTGCATTTGAGTCCATGAATGAGGCACCGTGGGTTCACCCTCCTTCTAAAGGTTTCATTTAACTGAAGGTCACCATTATCCTCTTTTCCAGCAATCATCTGCTAAATCTGGTAATAACAACATTGACGTCAGTGGAGCTGGACAGGGACACCCAATGGAGCAGAATTTGACCCACTATTTTTTCGCTGCTATTGTAGTATGCAGAATCCCCTGAACTCATAATCAAGCAGGGAGAAACCCTCAAGCAATCCTTTCTGCTGTAATCTCCACGTATTGCTATAGACCTGGGAGGAAATTGTTAGTCTTGTCTGGGTTTTGTATAGCCAATTTGGTTTAGATAGCTCACAAACAGCAAGGAGAGGAATCCTGTCCTGCAGTTATGCTATATAATTGCTTCGGTGCTTCTGAAAAGAGGATTTGCCTGATTGACATGTTCTGTGTGATCTCATATAAATGAGTGGGAGCCATATAAAACATGGTACGTTGCTCAAGTTGTCGGAGGCTTCATACAGTTTTGTATCCTCATCTGCAAACCTAACTTTTATTCTAGTTGATCAGGGCTTGCAATCATCCTTGATTAAATTTTTTAAAAGAGGGATAAGAGTCAGCGAGATACAACAGATGATCTGCAGCTGCTTTTGTGAAACTTCGGTGGAGTTTAGTATTTGCTTGGAAGTCTTGCACTGATAATTTTTCCACCATTCAATACCCTTTTCTAGAGTAAATCATAGCCATATGGATCGAGACACTATTGAAAAGTGTCAGACAGTTTCTGAGTGGCACTAAATTAAGCCTACAGAAATAAAGATACCAATTCCCCTTTATTCACAGAACATTTCCTCTGATGTTTGTGGCAGCGTTGCACAGGTGGACATGAGAGGTGGAGTTGTGGCACTTACCAGAATGATTCCAAAGCTTCCTAAAGCGGATAGTAAGCTTTAATGACAAAATGATGCAGGTCAGCAGGTTTGGGTCTGGTTTTCAGAGAGGGTGAGCAGCTCCGGCCAGTGCCAGTGGGTGATTTCAGTTAAGGCTGGTTAGGCTTGTATTCAGTCTGTCTGCATCTGATTAGAAGGCTATTTGACAGTAGTTTCTGTAGAACTTTGTTGCGTTTATCACCATTTGGAGTGTAGAGATGAAAGGCAGAGATTAGGGAGCCAGGAACTGATTCAGAGCATTTCTAGGACTACTTATTTTTATGTCTTTTTCTGTTTTGCAAGTTCTGGTAACTGTTCACAAGTGAGATGCAGAACCACATACCATTTCACTTGAAAACATGACCTTTGAACTGAAGAAATTTGGATTCAGAGTTCACAGAAAACTGGGAAGTGTGAGCAACCTGCACTTCTCAGAGGTGTGAGTTCAGAGCCAGAAGTTAATTAAAAGTAAGGAGGGAAAACCTATTTCAAAAGCACCTACTTATGTTCTGTAGATGCAAATCTGATGGGCCAAATAAATTCATGAGTTTGGCCAGGTCCGGTCTACCAGCTCAGGGCTGTGTACGAAATAATTTTGAGTAGAACAAAGTAGAGGGTTTCACCATCTGTGAGCAGTGCAGAGGAATGAAAGTCTATTTATCAAGTGGGGTGGGCTGCAGAAAGGGAGCACTTCAGCTTCCCTTTTTGGAGCTTATTAGTCTGGTTCCAGCTATAGCAGACACACTCGTCATAGAATCTGTTTCATAAACTGGTTTTGTGCCAGTTTGTTGTTCTGCACTTAGATGCTTGTTAAATATCCTTCCTATCAGACTTAGTATTTTCTGTGCCAGTTCTTTCTGGACTCTGCTATAGAAATTGCGTTATTTCTGGCTTGAGAGCTTTGAAGTCCTTCAGTTTTGTTTTTGCTTTTACACCTGACAGCATCTATCTTTGTAGCCTTGTCTTGTTGACCACAGGGACAAAGGCAGAATGTATAACACTGCTGAAAACAGACGTGAATAATTAGTTTTGTGGTGGGGCCAAACCAGTTTTTTTTTTAACTACATCCACTCTCAGCCTGTCACTCTCCTTTTCTGTTTTCCAGTCTTCACTGTCTCTGTGAAGCACCGTTGCTTTGCAAGTTGGCCTGACCTCTTACAAAGCTCATTTTGTCCCTAAGTCTAAAGTTCTTTTGATTTCTGCTTTAACATCATGTAAGTCCCATTTCAACTTTGTTCTAGAGATGAAAAAAGGGCAAGAAAAATTAGTTTCTGTATCATTTCTGTATTTTGCTCTTACAGTCTTTGCTGGAGTTGCCAGTGAAGTTTTTACGGTGGAATCCATACTTCCTAGCCACGTTGCTGTTAAGAAGGTCATAGCACTCATCAGCCCCTCTACTGTCTTATTTTTGGAGCTAAATTAAAAGTTAAAAGGATGTAAAGTCTGTTCCACTTTTCTTTGCATATTTACGATATGTTAATAATTGCCGTTAATGTTCTCAAAGTTAGAATTATTATTTCTAATGGTTCTTGATTGGAAGCATTATGGTATAGCAGTCAGCTTGTCATGGCTTTGACAAACACTTTATCATTCTATTTAAGGACTCAGTTTTAATCTTCAAAGAAAAGGGCTTAGTTAATTTAGAAGTCAAGCAGAGAGATGGCAGTCATATGAGCTTTTAGCGCAATAGATATTCATAAAATATCCCCCATAAAATAGTAAGCCTTAGGGACAGATGCAATAATATAACATTCCCTCTTTTTTCCTCCTGCACATGTCTACTCCCACTGAGGATGGTCATTAAAAGTAAGTGCTTGCAAATTCAGAGCCACCTGACCTGCCATAAAAATACAGGTTTTTTAAGAATCTCATGTAGAAAAGAAGAAAGAGCAGGATTGTTCTTTGGTAGGTACTAGTGCCTTTGAGGGAGCTGATTCAGCTACGTTTGCATTAATATTCCTGAAGTCAGAGAGAGAACTGTCTTAGTCTCAGAGCAATTATTAAATGCTATTACCTTTACATTTGCAATCCGATAGCAGAATAATGCAGCCCCCTGGGGGAAGGGGAAAAACTCCAGTATCGGGGATATTTAAAATGAGACTGAATAAAAATTGCATGAGGTCCTATATGCAGCAGTCCATTAGTACTGCACTGCACTAAGACCTATCTTATGCCTTATGTTCCCTTCTAGAGAAAAGGAATTTTGGCCTTAAGAAGAGCTACTTCATCATCATGACTATGGAGCTATTCTTGAACTCCTATCTGTCTGATCCTGGTAGCCATCACCACTTTTGCCATTTTCATCCCTGCTGACAATTCCCAGCCTTCTCTTCATTGCACCCTAGAAAGCCATCGGCACTGCTTCATCTGCTGGGCACAAATCCATGAGCAGTCAAGGGGGGATTTATATATTTAACTCCAGGAACTGGCTGTTTCTCTTCCTACCTCCTTACTCCCCCTCTCCTAAGCGATAGGTACCTCATTTTTATCAGCTGTTTTTTCTGGGCATTCAGATTTCTGTATATGTGTGTGCAGAGATGCCAATCTTGACGTATCTTTGTGCAGCTCAAAATCTGCTCTATACCCGAACAGAATGGGTACAGCCCCAGCCCAGCTGTACAGCCTCCAGCGGCGAGCACAGACAGGTGAGATCAGGGATGCTGGAGAGTGGCTTTATAGACATGCTCGAAGCAGCAGCCCTCATTATTTCACTTTCCTGCTTGAGCCTGGAAATTTGTCTGAGTATGTTAGTCCTTTAGGAATGAAGGCAAATCCATGTAGACCACATTTCTGCAGGACTGATTGTGCTTAGTGTTTATCCTATGTGTAACACAGACCATTGCAATTCACTCGAGCAGCCTTATGCTGAGCCAAAGGGCTTTAATTGGAGCAAAACATCTGAGTCCTAAAGAAACCAAACTATTTGCCAGCTGCGGAGAAGAAAAAAGACCAGTGTGTCATTAGTGCCCAAGCCTTGTGCAAGGGGAAGAAAATCATTTCAGTGCAGAGTTTTCAATGGACTGAGCATGTCCATGGAGTAGGAGGAGGTGAAAAC
This sequence comes from Ciconia boyciana, assembly GCF_034638445.1. NCBI lineage: Eukaryota > Metazoa > Chordata > Aves > Ciconiiformes > Ciconiidae > Ciconia > Ciconia boyciana. The sequence goes on from NC_132943.1 coordinate 13,038,528, forward strand.
ACATTAACCAAAACCCAGGGGGAAATTTCCCTCCAAAGCCAAAACAGGGTGAGCAGCATGACCCTGTGCGTGCGATCGTCTCCTCCACTTAAAAGGCTTCTTGGTCTGTGATTGAGACACAGACGCTTTAGTGGATAGGGAAGAAAATCTCTGGTCACAGCTGGATCCTAGAAGTATATTTGCTCTGTATCCTGGCAAAGCCTTTCAGTGCAAATAAGAAAGATCTCCTGTAATAAATGACCAGTTTTTAAGAAGCTGTGTTTGAGAGTTTTTTTCCTAAAATAATCCTGCAGACCTTTCTCCATAACAATTCCATTTTTGGCAATTCTGCTTGAAGAATCTTTCATATGAAATGGGAACGTATGAAGTGATTCATTTAATTTGCTTAACTTAAAGAGTTTCCTACTACATTTAATTTTAAGCTGGTTCTTTCTAATTAAAGTTCAAGTAACCCTTAAATATTTAACCTCATTAAATGAAGATCCAGGAAAGAAAATGTAATAATCTTTTCCTTTTTTGCTTTACCTGAAATATGCCTTTTTTGAGGTTTTAATTTTGAAACACCAATTTAATCTGAGCTACCAGCATGAATAATTTCCAGGGTTTCAAGCACAATTTAGTATTCTAAATTGAAAAGCTAGATCAATTAATTCTGTATTATTTTAGAGACTTTCCTTACAACAGTTTTGCTGGGGGAGAGAAGCAGGGAAGAATCAAATTCCATGTTGATCAAGTGATCACACATATAAATGACCAGTTAAATATGCAGCTTACATATTTTTCCACGCTTGAAATACTGGGGAATTTTTTGAGGAGATGCTTGCTGAGGTGTTTTGCTAACGTGACCTGGTTGGCCTGTGTCCTCAAACTTGTGCACCTAGAAGGCAGGAGTATGAGATCTGCTTTTAGTTTCAGGATTTCAGTGGTTACGCAGCTGTCCGTGAAAATCAGACCGTTTGAGGGGACTCTCCCACTGCAGTCAGTCATCCAGTTCCCATGTGGCTAAGCTTAGAAATGTGAACTTGATGTCTATCTAATAAGCAAGTACTGGCTGTTTTCTCATCAGTTCCCTCCCCTTATTTCTTGGCTGGTAGCTATTCATGTTCAGCTGATTTTCTTTTTTTTTCAGCCTAACTAACTGACTATGACACCAGACAAATTAGTGAGCATTTTGTCTCCATGATTAATCAGTGAGCTTTCAGTTTTGGCACTGTGTTGTAGCATTGCTTAGAGGATAAATAAATAAATCAATCAGATATTCCTGACAACTGTAAAATGATTAAGCAAAGGAAAAAAAAAAGCCACACAACAAAAAATTGAATGATCACTTCATCACTCTTTAATGTGAAATCAAAATGTACATGAGTTTTTTTGTTTGGATAACTGGACATGCTAACTTTGAGTCAACATTAGTATTTCCTTCTTCCCACTGGATCTGCTGGTGGTTGTTACATGGGACTGAGAGACTTCCTTTATCTGAATTTCTGATGGGTTAAGTTGGAGTTGCAGTTTCTGTTTTGAAGTGTGGCTTTAGTCTGAAACTGAGTATGTAAAAATGGAAATTGCTCTCTCAGTGGATCACAGTCCTGGCTGTTGACCTGAGTGACAAAACCCACTTTTTCCCTCTTGCAAAGCTGATGCTGTTCAGGGAGACTGTGTTGACCTTATTTTTGCCTCTTGCCGTATCGCCACAGTGCTAATTAGTTACAAGGGAAAAACCTGTTCTCATTTAGTATCTGGTCAACGTTCTTGTTTCTGATGGCATTGGCCAAGGCAGCTGTGAGAAGACTTTTGCCCAAAGATTTTTACTTTTTTACAGTCAGGACGGATCTCAGTTTGTTGCCCCCAGCCTGGTAGCAACTGCAGGTCCAGCAGCTGGAATATCCTCCCATGCTCTGAGTAGTTTTGGCCTGAGGCCTCTGGGAGGAAAACAAAAGGAATTCTTCCTATCTCTCAGCTCCATTTGGTTTATGTTTTGGAACACAGGGTACTGACTCTGTGCCTGAGTATTTGACCCTACTTGTCAAATATACAACTTTTCTTGACTTCAGTTAAATTTAAGCCAAGATGTCAGAGGGCAGATTTTGTCTCAGCCCATGCAAAATGGCCATTTTGATGCGATTTGGTCTATTAGGTATGTTAATGCTAAATATATAAAATTATGCCTCTGTACATATTTTTCGCTGAGGCCTTCTAGCCACTTAAACTATGGATGACCCGTAAATACATACACTTACTCAGTTCAGGTGGCCCTGAAGGAATTGTGAACATTTTGGCTATTACAAATATTATAAATAATTCCTGAAATCTTATTCAAGAAAACATGTTTTGTGTGTGCATGCAGTGAGGGGAGAAGGAAGGAGACCCCTTGAGGTTCCTCCTGAAGAGTTGAAAACCAAAATGCATCCAGCTCCCTTAGCCAAGCCCCGACATAAAGAGGTGCAACCTTGTTAAATACAATAGTTGACCTATGTTATCATTCTGAGTTTTGTTTCAAGTAAAATACATCCTCAGTTACAATATCAGCATAATTTCCATTGTATCATTTGTAATGCTGACTGCAAAAGACACCTGAAATAAAGCGTACCAGCAGTCGGCTGAAGCATTTCCCTTATCTTCACTTCCGTAAATTTCTATCTGAAGGCATGTGTTTTTCTAAAACTTCTCTGTCTGCCTGATGACATGGCAGCACAAAATATTGCTGTGGGTGGGTAGGCTATCCATCCACACCTAACAAATGAGCGCCCTGCAAACTCCTCTGCGAAATGCCGTTCTCAGGATACTTTGTGTTCTCAAGGTCAGCCTGTTTCCTAACCCTTGTGTCCTTTTCCTTTCTTTCAGGGTTTTGAGGACCCCAAGGACAAGTAAGCAAATTTACTTCTGTCATACACTGTTATGTTTGCACATTTGGGATTTTTTTCTCATATTAAAAACAGACAAAAATTAATGCCCAGCAGCCAAGAATAATGCCTGGACTCCCCAGAGGTTTCTCCTGGAGGGACAGCCAGTCGAGGGCACGGGATTGACTGATGTGCATTCAGAACTGCTGCTGCCCTCAAAACATTTATTCGTTTGTGTGGTTCTAACTTGCTTTTGTAATTAAAATGCTTTTGCTGCTCTTCCCCTTGCCCCCGATGTTCTTTGCTATTTGCTGCTTTGAAAATATCCCAAGAACAAAATTTTCCTGTAAAGTATGTCTAAATGTTGAACATCTCCGATATAAGAAAAATTTATGTATGTATTGAAATGTAGATATAGTTTCTGAGTTTATTTGTATATATTTTTTAATAATTGCTCATTATTACATATTACTTATTTCTCTATATAGAAATGAGCTCAGAAATGACAGCTTATTTGAAAAAGTAAATTCAAATTTTCATGCTCTAAAATACAGGCACATTAAAGCAGCATTTTAATTTTTTTCATATAGAACTTTAAAAAAAATTGGTTAAAATAACAATTTAACAAGAGTGGTATTTTGAAAAATTGCTTTTGGAGGAAAAAACCCAACCATGTTCACTTTTTAACTTCTACAGCTGGACATAACAAAAGCATTTCCTGTATTAAAGGTGTTTGCAGTAATTTCACGTTCAGTCCTACTGAATGGCATTAATTGTAAGCTTGCTCAGAGCACAATAGGAGACAGTAGAGGAGATGGATGCCTAAAATATGTTGCTGTTGCTCCTTATCATGTTTCTCAGGCTGCCAGTCAGGACTAAGCAGACCTCTGTGAGCTGGGACAGCTAAATGCTTCTGTTGGCCCTAAGCATCTGGCTTTGGGAAAATTCACATTATGGTGGTTGAGCATTGAGAGTATCTCCCTAAAAGTAAAGGGAAGTGATAGTTTGAACATGGCAATATTAAGAATCATTCTCTCCTTCCCTTGCCCTTCACTGCAAACTTGATTTTCATAACATTTAGCTCTGTGCACCCTGGGATGTTTCACTGGTGCTACAAGCTGTCTAGGGAGTGTTACCAGGGTTTCTTGTTGCATCCATGGCTGCTGGGAACTCAGCTGATGTTAGATATACTTTGGACAGAAAAGAGCTAACGGATTACAACAAAATAATTCTTAGGAATACAGAAATTTTAAGTATCCCTCATGAAATAGCATCTCTCCTCATAGTTTGTGCAAGAAAACATACATTCAGCTGCCTCAGTGTTGGTCCACAACAGAGTCACCCAGCTGGCAAGGAATGGCATCTCCACTGTTGCTCCAAGGACCATAATGTCTCTCCTCCATCCTATAGTTTGAAAAGGTTACTTGAGCTGTTACGGCCAATAGCTAAGAGCTGTGTATTTACAGTGCTGATTCAGTGTGACGCCATCTTATTATACAGATTGCAGGATTTTTGCATTTCTGTTCAGCACCACAAGAAGCTACTACTTGCCTCAGATTCTCTTGATCCAGAAATCTGTTTAACTCAAGAGCAAAGATTTGGCCAAAAAAAATCTCTAGCAGAAAATGTTCATGGTGATATTGATTAAAACCAGATACCTAAACCATGTGAAGCACTCAACCCAGTGCCTTCACATGCAGAAACAGTGAGCTTTGATACTTTTCTCTTACAGCAAAGGAAGACGTAGGCACCATGCATCTCTGAAAACAGGACCTGACACTTACGTGCCTAAATGCAGATTTAGTTATTGAATCTAGGCATGAAGCATTTAAAATTATGGCATACATGTAGTTTTGGCAGTGGTCACACTCTTCATTTGCAGAAAGTAATTAAATAAGCAGAACATTTTTGGATTACACTGAAGCCAGCATCTCTGGGTTAATTGCTAGCTTTCACATTTGCAAGCAGAGTGCAAAAGTTGCTCCAAGCTCTGTTCGTGCTGTTCCTGTCCCTTGCAACAATTTTCTGTTGGCCGCATTTGAAAAAATCTCAGCATTTTTGCTGAGGTTTTGCTCTGTCCAAGAGGTGTTTCTGCAAGTTTCGTGGTGGCCTGAAATCCTTGTTTTTTTCCCACACACACACTATCAATATATCAATAAGTATTCCCACATATGAATTTCATTAGTCTATGGCAGTACCTCAACTCTGACTTACAGGCACTGCCTCCAGGGCACTCCATAGCACGGGGAAATTTTTTATTTCAATTTAAAATTACATTTATGCAAATGTACCCAAACTTGCTGTACCATAGTTTAGTTTGGGTACAACTGGCTGCGAAAGTCACGCGAGCAGCTAGGTATATGCAAGATGACTAAGCTTCCCTGCAGTCTACGTGAAGGTGGCTGCCTCACTGTGAATATCCCAGCAAGGCAATTTAAAACCTGCAGGGGTATTTCTGCACAATCTGCAACCACAGAAGTTATTGTAGTATTAGGGATACCCTCAGCAGTATAATGACCTATTACAAAACTGGAGGCAGCCGAGGCCAAAGCCAGAGCAGGCAGTTTCTTCTTCTCTTCATGTCTTCCTGAGTGATGCTTTTAGACTGGGACTTGAAATTTAACTGAGGTTCGCCAAGATGCTGAGCCGACTCTTTTGCTTCGGTTCTAGGGGAAAATGTATTGCATCTCTCGTACGTGGTATGAAATGACTAAATGTGAATGACCCAAATGTGTAAATAACTCGCAGGATCTTGGAAGACATTCTGTAAATATGAAGCCTAATGATTTCCTTGCTCATTTTTATGAGTCCAGAAGACATTGTGAGGACTGAATGAAAATAAGCAGCATCGTCTTGAATGCTCAAGCGGATGTGCTTCCTCTAAGGAAGCATCTAGAAGTAAATTGAATGTCCTGTCCTTCTAGGGACAAAACCACTTTTAATTTCAAAGTGGAATATATGAAGTTCAAGGAATTAAATAACTCTAGAGCCCAAAAATAAAAAAATCTTTTCCCCAACCCCACTGAAATATTAAGATTGGCTAAAAAGAGATAAGACCTTGAGACAAACTAGGTTTGTAGTTGCCGTATGGTCACTAAGTAGATGCCGGTGGTGTGTCACCATGACCCAGCTGAGGTGTGGACACATTCAACTCGCTGGCTGGGGCAAAGGGAGTTGGAATGGAAACAAGTAGATGGACCTGATTTATTTTTCTCTTGGCAAGACGTACATGGGTACAGAGGGCTTCTTGAAATTTGGTCCAGTTTTGCAGAAAGCTTTTGGAGAGCCTTTCTTTTGGAAAGGGACCTTTAACTTTTAAAACAGCATCCATTCTGTTTTGTAAGCTGCTTTGAGTGATCTTCGCTCTACAGCACAGTCATACCTGTAGGGGCCTGCTGGCTGCAATAGTGTTTGTGCGTTATGCACTGTTATGCAGTACAAATAGAACCGAGAAAGTAAAGCAGTGTAGCTTTTCATCATGCTTGTGAGGCCTCGGGATTTTTTTTCCAGAGTGCCTAAGGTGAAGGTCATACATCATGAGCCGTAAGTTGCTGTGCCATCGTGGGGTTTGCACATAGAAATAGTTACCCACTGGAATGTGCCCCAGTGCAAGTGAGGGGTGTATTCCAGTGGATAACTATTGGCATATCCCATGGATAACCTTGGTAATCATGCAAGCAGAGGAGGAAAACAGCACTTCAGGATTAGCTTTTAATTTCTGCCTATAGCCAGTTTTAAGGCAGGCCATTAAATTGACAGCATCAAGTCATTAAAATCCTGTTAGATTTTAAAAATAACTAGAGAGTTTGGGGAGGTGCTTCAGGTTTCCTGATCCTCATTGCAAAATGCCTCAGGGCAATTAAGTTTTCAGTGTTATTTTTTTCAACAGTTTTTGAAAATGAGCCTCATTTTTCTGAAGCTGTAGCTGAGTATCAGAAACACACTGATACTAAAGATTATAAGCAATTTAGAAATCTTGTTCTACATATTTAGAAAGCAGAATCTAATTTGTGTTTTTTCTTTTGCTACCTTTTTCTTTTGCAACCTTTCCTTGAGTTAAGTAAATATCTTGTAAACAGAAAATTTTGTCTGGTTTATGCTTTATACTCATAAATAACTGCATGAAGGGGAGGCAGTGGGGGTCAGGCCACATTTTTTTCCCCACAAGTTCAGAAATTTTCACAGAAATATTTACAGAAGTTATTATTGGGAAGCAAGAAGTATGACTGGTTACATAAATCATTTTGCCAGTTTGGGCGCTAACAGCTGCGACAGCACAGCAGTGCAGGGAAGAGTAAGTCAGAGGACTAGTGGAAGGAGACTACTGACCACTTTTAGAGAATGAAGGACAGTAAAGAGACTGCAAGGCAAGAAAACAGATAGATGTAGTACAGAAAAAGGCCAAGTAAATCAAATCCTTTCACTGGTGGACTCAGGACTGGCAATGAGCTCTAGAGCCAATATCATTTTCCTCTCAGCTCATAATCCGTTTTCTAACTTGAAGTTGTCATAAGCAAAATACCATTACCCTCCAGCTTGTTATACAGTGAAATGATAACATATGGTGAAGAGGGGGAAATTATCTTGTCCTCTTATGCTCCCTTTTCATGACATCCTCAGGAATACACAAGAAAGTATGAACCCAGAAGATGAAGTGGATGAGTTTCTGGGCCGTGCCATCGATGCCAGAAGTATTGATCGGTTACGCTCTGAGCACGTGCGCAAGTTCCTCTTAACATTCAGGGAGCCTGACCTGGAGAAAAAGGTAAAGTTGTCTAAAAATCATTGCAACATGTCAGTCAAGCTTGTTGTGAGTTTTAATACTCCTGCATAAGGTCAAGCTTTTATATCTATAGGTAAAGCATGTTTTTAGGTGTTGGAGGTGGGGTTGTGATCTTAAAAAATCCATGCTTCTTCATGGAAACATTAATATCCATGTCCCTAGAAAGCCACAGTCATCTGAAGGGAGCATTAGGCAGGAAAACCAAGCCATTTCTGTCAGACACACATGAATATACAATGATGAGCTGTAAAGGGAATCCAGAATAAACCGGATTTGTTTCTCTGACCTTGAGCCATCCAAACTGAGATTGCAGTCACCCCTTATCTCCCTGAAATCACTGGAGAAACCTGCTTCAGCCTGCCTGAGCTCCAGGTCACCTCTGGAGGGGCTTTACTCTGCCCTTTGTCCCCTCAGGGAGCCCCAGGTGCTACTAAGGTCCATTGGGATGCAATTCCTACTCTGGTTGTTTTTGGGAACCCACTTTAATCAACAAGTAGAGTTCTCTGTCTCACAAATGTGAGAAAGAGGAGTAACAGACCTAAGGCTCCTGAGTAGCTGATTGCTTCCTGATTTTGTTTCAGATATCATTGTTGTGACGAAAAGATCTTTTCAATGCCTCTGTATAATAGAGACAACATAGGCTCTAGATGGCTGCAATGTTAAATTCAGTTAAGTCCAGAGGTACCCAGATGCTATTATTAAGGGTACTATATAAACTGCTGTTTTTAATTGCCCAAAGAAAGTCAAAGTAATCTTCTTTCTTTTTTTTTTATCCAAGCACAGATCCTTGGGATATTTGAGTGGTCTTCAGGTTAAACTCATTATTCAATGGAAAAAGCTTCAGTAATTAAGTTTGCCCTAACTATTTTAGCATTTTATTTAGAAACACTCTTTCAATGACAGGAATTACAACCTATTGCAAAAGCATACCTTTGCAGGGTTTACAGCTATTCAATGAATCAGTGTGGGACTGGATAAAAGCTCAAGCATGTAATTTCCCCCCACTCCTTCCCTTCAATTTTATAGCTGAAAACTGCTAGGGAAATTAGCGGTTCACCTGTTCTGAGCACCTTTTATTTTGTGGTTCAAACACTGAGACCGTCTGTACTGAGAACTGTGTTTCAAGCTAAATAAAGCATCTTTGGGAATCAGATGCAGCTCCCATGTGACCAATATGTTGACAAGTAGTTGGAAGGAATGACTGTGTGAAAACCGCAGCATCCTCGCACTATCATTAGAATGAGCCAAGCCGTCTGCACAAAATACAAGGTTTTCTCATTAGCAACATTCATCCCTGTTGGAGGAAACTTCCTATGGAAGAAGTTTAGGTCTGATGATGGTGACCTAGAATTCTGGTCCCAGTTAATCCATTCCTGTTCCTCTCGTGCAAGGGGCAGATGGCACATCCTCTCTCCACCCAGCTGTGTGGGCTTGTTCCCTGTCCTTTGGGTCTGTTCAAGCCCTTACAGCTTGCCCAGGAGAAGACGAGTTTGTAACGTTAGTCTTTTCCTACCAGCGCTGCTTTCCAAGGACCTAAATGGAAGCCAAGTAAGAAGTTTTTGTGGAGAGAAGGCAGCCAGCGAAATTTCCCACTAACATAACCCTGTTTGTGTTTTTGCAGTACTCCAAGCAGGTGGATGACAGGTTTGGAGCCTATGTGGCTTGTGCCTCCCTAGTCTTCCTCTTCATCTGCTTTGTTCAAATCATAATCGTGCCACAGTGAGTATCTTTTCATCCCTTTGCTCCCATCTGCTCCCCTCCTCTATTCTGGCCTACTTTTCTTTGTTTTTTTCTTGAGAATTCAGAGCACCAAGGGGAAGAGAAAAATCCTTAAATAATTCATGCTCAAGTGATGCATGGTGCTTATTGTTTTCACTCATTTCTAGTGCAGATTAAAACCTCCTCACTGGCATGTAAGGATTTGTGTTTTCCCAGCGTGATTCCTCTTACCATTTACCTCCATCTTAGGAAATTCAGTTCAGCACGTTTATAAGCCTGTGGAAAACGAATATCACTAAGTAGGAAGAATTGCCTACTAAGGCATAGTATACATTCACAACATGAGGCTAGGCTGTCCTCTTATCTGAACGCAGTGGGACAAAGAGGGGAAAAACCCATCACAGCCTCATTGCTCAGAGCAGTGAGGTCTCAGGGTCTGCCTCACAGATGAGGCATAACATCTCATGCATTTATTCTCCTGGATTCAGAGTAGCAGTGCAAGAAGAAAGGTACAGAAGGAGTTGAGCTACACGTGCCTGCACTTTGGGTAGCTTCCTCCGGGTTTAGGGGTTGCAGTCGTTTCTTTCCCCAGGCAAGAGTGGCATAAGTTCCTCAGGGCTGTGGGGCACAGTGCTCTTGGACCATTGCAGTGCATTGCTTTGCCTGAAAGGCACAGTGTAACCCACTGGATCTTTTCCAGCAGTGAGCTCTGCAGACATGGTATTTCTTCTCAAAGAGTTCATAAAAAATCCCTTAAAATTAAAGCATATTGGTATTTCCTGTGCTCTGGTTTAGAAGCAATAATATGTCATTCATTGAGCACTGCTGTGTTGGAAATAAATTTGGAGTTAGTAATTTTTAATCTGAAGAACAAGATCACAGAAGCTCTGAAAATGCTCCAAATTCATCTTCATTACAAGAAGACAAAAAATTGTTTAAAGAGAGCTCCAGTACTATTATATGCCATTACAACTGCTTTCTACTTCTGTTCACACCACAGATCTTTTCAGAGTAGAGATTGGTTTGTACCGTTCAGATCAGATATTCGGAAGGTCACAGAAACGACGCATAGTCTGATGTTTGAGGTCATTCACTCTCCCAGGCAAGAGGACATTCACTTCTGCTCACAGAAAGATTGAATCAGCAAAATAACATCAGTACAAATGCACTGTGTAAACAGACAGCTCCACTTTGGGAGACTGGAATTGAAGCTGAAAGAGGCTCAAAATTGAAACTAGATCAATCCCAGCAATTAACACATTGTTAATTATGACCAAAAATGTTCTTTGAGAGTAATTGATTTAGCGAGGGCTTACACTTCGGATCTCTGGATATTACTGCTGTGACTTCACACCTGCAGAGGCTCTCTACCAGCCTTCGTGTTGCTCATCAAACTCCCTAAGCAGCCACTAAGCTGTCTCCATAAAACCCAGTTTAACATTTAAATGACAACTTGACAATTTCTGATCTGTGGCAACCATATGGCTGACTCCTTTGTATTACACGGAGCCAATCCCTTATGGCAGCGTGGTGTAAATGTCATGCTGCTCAGCCTCCTTCCACGCTGCCTGTAAGGGTGGTGGTTAGGTTTTTTGGTAAGTTCTGAAGTGTCCTTAGGCAGCCTGGCCTGTCTGAAAGATGATTTGGTTCAAGAGTAAATAAAATTTCATGTTTTAACTGCAGGTCAGATATACTTTCCTTCACCTTTTGGCTTGTTTTTCCTTATATTTCAATTGTCTAGTTTTGGTCTTCTATTGAAGGTAACAGTTAAGCAGCAACTGAAACCACAGGTGTATATATGTGTCACCATCAGACCTTCATGAAAGACATAACATGGAATTTGAATCTGAAACTAGAGACAAAATGGCAGTGATAATTTATGATGATAAAGAGGAATGGCTTTAATGAATTTCACAAAGGCTGCAACAGTGAATTAGCAAGTACAATTATTTTAGTAGTCATGAGAGAACGCAGAGACCAGCTGGGTTTGGTGTGGTTGGCCTCAATGTCATGTCACAAGAATACTTCCTTTAAATTATGAACAAGGCTAAGTCCTGGGAGAGGGCCTGTCCTGTCACACTGAGACCAATCACTGGGAAATTGTTGTTGAATATCTTCACGATCAAAACACATGAAAATGCATAATACAAAGTTGGCCCTGGGGTCCCGTTTGTACTTCAAAGTTGGGAGGAACAGGAACCTATCCAGCTGACCAGGCTAAAGCTGTTTTCCCTGACTATCTTCATGCCATGGTTGCTCCCATCCCATGCAGGAGACAGAGCACGGAGGATGGTGCAGCACAGACGTTCCCTGTGCACAGCAAGGATGGGCAGCTGTTCCCATTGAGGCTATTCCCACTTGGCTGCCCTGCAGCGCTCAGCATGCTTTCCTTCCCAGGGGTCTCCTGCCCACAGCCAGCCGGGGGCCGACCCGCCATAACAAATTGTTCTATCAGCTCCTCTAGCACATGAAATATTTCTCAGTCCTTCTGCTGTCACCCCGGCAGGAAGGTGATTGCTGTAAAAGATGCAGTATTCTCTGCTCTGCAGCCTGCGTGAGTAATTCAAAGTAGGACGGAGTATCTGTTGGTATTCAAGGCACCTCTTATCTCCTACCGCTGTCCTAATTGGAAAGCCTGTGCAGTGTGTCATAGCTTGTACAAATGTCATGTTCTGGAGAGCAGAGCTGTAGCTATTCTATATCACGTGCATTTAAAAAAAATCTCCTTGATTTCAGCTCTACATTTATGCTGGGTTTTTACCTGACCTGTTTCCTGATCCTGACCACAGTGGTGTTTGTTTCGGTCATTTACTCCTGTGTAAAGGTGAGTACTGTGGTTTCTTTGTAGAGTCCTTTGCCTAAGCTAACTGGATCAGCAGTCTGTTTCTTCAGCTAACAGAGCATGTTTTGTTAGCCATCCTTTCCACACTATGTGATAAGGGTTACAGAAAAAGCCTTTGATAAGACAGAATGAACTGCAAACAGATGTTAGGGTTTGCATCTCTTTAGCTCAGCGAGAAGTAATCACTGTGTGGATCTGCATGTCTATTAAGTCCCCTGCAGGCACTCCCATATTGATATAAGAAGAATACATTTCCCAATGTGGAACAAAACACTGACCATTCGTTTCCTCCCTGTAAACTTCCTGCGGAGTCGCCTGTGTACTGGCCCCTGCTGCATATGCATGTTTGGGTAGGCAGATAATCAGAAGCAGAGTATCATCAAGGAAGAATGTCCTGGGGGAAGTAAAAGCTGTAAACATATAGAAGTTTATCAGCTTTTCTCAGATGAGTGTACAGAGCTTACAACATTCGGTAGGCTCTTTCTTGTAAGTCATTTTGTTAAGCGAAGAAATACGTTGTGTGAAATCTGAAAACGTATTAATTCTTCCTGGCATTCTGTAGTAAGTTGGCAGTCAGTGCTTTGGGAAGCATGGTGTGCTCATCTTTTTCACTCAAAGGTATTTGTATTAAAATGTTGATGCTAGTTGATTGTATTTGCAGTTTTGGGGATCCTTGCAGTCTAGCAGTGTCTGAACGTGGAAAATGTTCAGATTCAGGCTCCTTAGCCCAAGCTCAGCTTTGCTCCTCAGAGCCTGGAATAAAGTAGCTCAGGAGCATTATATTTCCTGCAGAAGAAACAGTGGGGTAATGGATTATGTCAGGCAGATCAGCCTCACTTTAATTATCTTCTCTGTGCCATTTTCAACAGCTGGATGTGGGTGCTCTTGACAGACTTGCACCTTTCATGTCTTTTTGATTTTTGAAAGTTAGATTTGGAGAATTAAGCTTTGCCTTCACATTTAATAAGAGCTACAAACTGTTCCCAGTGAAAGAAGCTTCAGGTTATATTTGAACTTAACAACTCACTCACGGGGCTTCCCTTGGGCTTATGACAATTTTAAAGAGAACCTAGTTCACGAGCGCGCATCCCGTTCGTCCTGCTTGTTTACCAGCAATGAGAACTACAAGTCAGAAATAACAGTGCTAATAGGAAGGCTTGGGTCCCTTGAGCTGGGGAACGGTACCCAAAGATGCCTGGTTGCACTTGGTGTGTCCGTTGTATGTGAGGATGCTACTGACTGTCATTAGTTTGTAAACTCGTATCAGCAGTTAATGTGACTAGCAGTTAATTAACAACCAATGTGGAAAGCTTTTGGTGACAGCCACAAAGGACTTGGAAACTTGGTGCAGAGCTGTGCTGGAGCCTACTTATGCTGCTGTGCCACCAGCAGCAACATCCCAGCGCACTGCCAGCCATGCAGAGCCACACCAGCACACCAGCTCTACTGGTGCTGTGCAAATATTGGGGCAAGAGCTGTGGCAGACCCAGACCTCTGAAGCATTCGAGCTGGCTGACTTGCAACCAGACGGATTTCAAGGCACACAGCTGTTTGTCACCCACTGGCTTTTACGGGCTTAGGTTGCTTCCACATACTGACAGCAGCACTCATTTCTTCTGTCATCATTCAAAGGTTGTGGTTTTGGTTTGGGCTTTTGGGTTTAATATTATTACTGATCTTAATTAACAATTAATGTAAAAGGCGCACACAAGATTTTTCAGTCCCCGTGACCCTAGGCAGGTGTTCAGTCTTGCTTTCTTTGCCTTGATCTTCCAAATTCCTGTAGAAGAGGTCCATTCAGTGGTGCCTGCCACTGTTTTTAGGCTGACCGCAGTGCACAGGCCCTGGAAACACAAGACATCAGAGGGACTTCAGACTAACATCAGAATTTAATGGGATTTTATGAAGCTCCTGGTATTTCCAAAAGTGAGTGTTCAGCATGTTGGCCCAGGCCCATAAGGTGTTTATGTATAACATTCAGTGTGGCTGGTGCCTTCTGTGCACAGATTGCAAATATTGAAAATATCGGGCCTTCTAGCTCCAGTACCTTTTTGATTAGCCCTTTTTTAGTGCTCCAGATTAGCCTCTGCTGACAACATCTGATTACGAGATGGCTTGTTTAGGGGATGGGTACTTCTAGCTTGTCAGCTACCTGTCTGATGGCAGCAGCTTCCAGGAGCTGCAGCCTGCTTCTGTCATTAAAGATTTTGGCGTTTCAAGTCAGAGTTTTTTAAGCAATGGGTTTACCCAGCCCTTGGTTAAGGGGTGTTACTTTATTTCTGTACTCCACATTGCTCCAGGAAGCATTTTTACACATATGCAGAAGGAAGACACTTTTACAGATCCTTTAGATGAAATTTTAAGACACAGGGATGTCAGCGTTGTTTGTTTTGTTTCACACTCGGATGTGGGATAGGAGAGCATGTGTTTTACATACCAATGGTTCATTCCACACAAAGTTGGAAAGCAGATGTCCACCCCAGGATATCAGCACAAGGGTAACTTTTGCCTGTTTGCTGTGCTGTTACGTGATAAGTGACTCTTTTTTTCTTCCTCTTTCCAACTTTCATGTGAGATTTTCCTTCCCTGTTTTGGCCTCTCCATCTCTGGCTTTGACAGTGGCCAGCAGGCTCTTTCTGGACAGCTTGAACATGTTTTATTTTCTTTTGCTGTCATTATTATCTTCCACAATAAAATTCTCCACGGACTAGAAGTTGATCCTGGAACTGCCAACGCAGCCAGCTTGGCTTTCCAAGTTTCTTCAGCTGTAATAAACAAGAGAGTTCCAGTTCTTCACTTTGATGCTCCATGAAGACTTGGCCACTGCGAGATGGTGTTCCTTCCCAATAGAGCCTAAGGTCATGGGAACCAGGGTCCCTTCACAAATACTCCACTGACAGACATCTGTTTTGCTACTAACTTACCAAGTTTGTATTTATTCTTAAAATCCTTAACTTCTGGTATCTACACTGCTGTGTGGAATTCAACTTCTTGCATGTTTCTCAGAGCACATATGAGAGAAATTTCAAGTTATCCTTTATGAGAAAATAAGTTTTTCTGCAGCTTAATAGGTGCACCTTGCCTACCTGTTTCTGTGCCTCCCAAAGCTGGTCTAGATGCTCCTAAAGTGTTTGGTTTTTTTCTCAAGCAGGGGAAAAAATACCTCTGAAAACTGTACTTTTTTAATAGACAAATAAATCACTGTGAAATAAATTACATAAATGGACTTGCAACATTAAGTTGCCTGGAGATGTCTTTTACCCCAGAAGCATCTTAATGTACTTCAGAATGACTCAAAGGCTTTTATTACAAATTGAAAAATCAGAACTTAAAGACCTCATAGTTTTTTTCGTCTCACAACACAACAGCAATTATCTAAGCAGTTTTCCATGTCCACAATATATGTTAAGAAGACAAAAAGGAGAAATATTACTCTTCTGTCTGTGATCAGCTGTTACTGCAAAGTACAGTTTCTATTTAGTGTATTTTTGTCATGCAAATGACTGGAGGTTGTGGAGGGTGTGTAACACTAGTACTTGTTGGATCGCTTTTTAAATTCAGACTTCTGCCTGTACAACAGTGCCCTACCTCCCCCTTCTATATTCATTGGTATCTGCATGCTTTCAGAGCCTCTCTCTTCTGGGAGGTAATGTCTTCCAGCAGCATTTATGCATTTTGATTCAGAATGAACTGGAATCGACTGGACAATCCAATTTCCTTTTTCTCACTGTGGTTACTTTTCTTTACCTTTTTTTTACATTTTAAGAGCACTAATGAGTGACCTCAAGCTTGTGTGGCAACCTAAACATAAATCTTGGCTGCCCAAATGGATCACGTCCTTTCTTTCAGCCCCTGTTCTCAGTAGTGCATGTGCAGGCTTAGAGTTGCCGTTTCGTCAGATCTTCCCTTGTCCTGTTCTTCACTCAGGCAAGATTTGAGTCTTATTAAGAGGAGTAAATGGTGTCAGACAGCACAAACCAATGGGCTAACCAGCAACAGTGCACGGATTTTCACTGTACTATAACATCCAGATGTTTTGCTTCTTTTCCTAGGACTGAAGGGATTTTATTTTATTGGAGAATGGGAGGGGAAGTCATCTTCTTTTCTTTTTTCTTCTTTTTTGTTATACCCCTGACTTGTGGATGTTTTTATAGAGGGAACATTGCTAGAGTGGAGCTGAACTGTCAGAGCTGAGACAGGTCCCCCATTTTTATCATGGAAGTCCTCCAAGCTGCAAGTATTCCTGGTCTTTATCTGCCTCTGTGAAATGGGGAGAGCATTACTTATGTTATAGAGC
This sequence comes from Ciconia boyciana, assembly GCF_034638445.1. Taxonomy (NCBI): domain Eukaryota; kingdom Metazoa; phylum Chordata; class Aves; order Ciconiiformes; family Ciconiidae; genus Ciconia; species Ciconia boyciana. Next base: position 13,055,009 of record NC_132943.1, read on the forward strand.
CTCCACGAATGTTGTTCGCAAGGCAGAGGTTCCTCAGATATGCGGCACGGCTCTGCTGTTGCGCTCTCTATTGCAATCCTGACCTCCTATGGTTTTTGGCATTTGTTTCCTCTTCAGGACTTTTTCCAGCTGTACTTGTTTACTGACCTAAAATTTTCCCTAGTTTGCAAAGTAATGAGAACCAAGATTAATACAAAGAAAACATGTTTTCATTAGAATTTAAGTCTTCCACTGATAGCTTTGCTTGATATCTCAGGCTTGGTTCAAAGTCAGGCTTTTTTAGGATCGTTGGCAGCAGGGGCTTGAGCCAAGATCTACAACAAAGCACTCCCAAGTTTTATTTAGGTGCCTGATTTCCCAGAGATTACAGAAGGAGGTTAGGTCCATGCATACCTTTGTGGAGCTTGGCCTTGAGGGCTAAACAAAGGGGTGGCAGGAAAACCTGTCCTGCTCTAATCTAGTGGGAAAACTGTCTAAATGCAGCACAAATCCTCCTTCTCCCTCCAAATCCTATAAAGGTTAGAGCGGAGGAAAGCCCCATGGTATTTCCCACATCCCAAAGCTGGTAGGGATCTGCTAGCTGATGTCTGCATGGAAGCAGCTGGACATGGTAGGGCAAGGAGATATTTTGGTTCATGGCTTATCAACAGAGCTGAGGATTTCTATATCAGCAAGGTTTATTTCTGAGAGAGAGGTGTTTTGCTTTGTTTTACAGTGGCTGCATGAGCCTGAAGGATTGCATAAGCTTTCAGTGAATTTCAATCAATCCTCCTTCAGTGCAAATAAGTCATAACCCTGATTTCCCCTTTCCTCCTGTCCCCCACAGAGCCTTGCTCTCTCCTCTCACCTGGTGTTAGCTGGATTTTTGTGTGTGTGTGCTGGCAGCAGGTGAAACCAGCTCTTTCAAAACTCTTGCTACAACCTCTCTCTCCCTCTGTAAAAGTCACCAGCTAATCAGTGCTTTGGCCATTCAAACACTTTGTAATTACGTTGTAGGACTGCTGTGTGGGAAGCTATGCACTGACAGAATGTTGCATCTCTGAAGATGTAAAAGTGAAGGATAAAAGGGAAAAGCAAGACTTTTAATAGAAACATTAGTCATAGTTAAATTGCAGTGCCGTGTTGCTGCGCTGCTAGCTTCTTTGTGTCTCTAAAAATACCCTCTAGTGGCTTGGTTATTCATGCAGCATGCTGGTAGGGAAAGGAGAGTTAGGTTCTGGAGAAAACTTTGGTAGCCTTCAGCAGAGCCCCTCTGCCCCGGCACGATGGCGTGGAGGGGAAGCGCACTGCGGGGCCGATGCTCCCCAGCGGGAGGGTGTCGGTGCACAAGGGTTTCCTGGCGTCCACCTCTCATTGCTCCAGCCGTGAGCTGGCACTGGGACGGTGGTGGCACATGAAGAGAAAGGGTTGATTTCATTGTCTTCTGGACTTCTCTTGTAGCTAATGCAATGCAAGGAGGCCTCGTGCGATGCTGAGGGGTGACCACTGCTGCAAAGGCCGTCTGGTTAGTCTCTGCTTTAACATGGAGACTGTTTCTACCCGTAATATGATGCAGCACCTAAAGCAAAGCATGCTGGTGGCCTGCAGTCAGAAAGCAATTAGAAGAAAGCTTCTAGCTCTGATAGTAGTGAATCACTGGGACAGTCTGTCTAGGGGAGCTCTGTGATCGCCCTCACCAGCAGTTATTTTTAGCCCCGTCTGTCTGTGGTGCCGAGTGCCATAGACCAGACGAGGCCAGCTGATTTCTCCAGCGCCTTTCACCCAGGGTCTGACAGATCATGAGACTAGCCTGGGCTTTTTAACAGTCTGTTTCTGAAATGGCACCAGAAAGTCCTATGATACACCTTTGTGATCAAAGGACATGTATTTTTTCATTTCTGCTTTTTAAAATTTTTGATCCAGTAATTTACAGGCTCGAGCTCCTGGCTATTTCAGTTACAGATGGCTTGTGGTTTGCTTCTCACGACAGGATGAGCACAGCCCTGCAAGCCATGCTATCTCGGCTCAGGAGCCATCATTCCCATTAGGAAGGACTAAGTAGATTTGGTGAGCCAGCTGGGCCTGCTGCCACAAGGCAGTCACGTTCCTGCTCACCCTTGTGCCGGAGCCACCATCCCCCATCACCATTCTCTGACCCCCATGCAGCATCCACATAGACGCCGCGCTGAAGGATGCGGGCAGCTCAATTGCAGGTTGTAATCTGTAAAACAAGCAATGATTTTACATGCTTATTTAATCCTTTTTTTTTCCACATGCAGCTTTTCCCAGCTCCACTCCAGACTCTTTCTAGGAAGATTGTACAGTCCAGGACCAATAGTACCTTAGTTGGAGTCTTTGCCATTATCCTGGTTTTTCTATCTGCCTTTGTCAACGTGGTATGTGCATGATTTCCTTTTGACTCACTCGGTTCTGCATAGTTTTCTTATTGGTGCTCTGCAGCATCGTAACCCTTACAACCACTGGGTTTAATGCAATGCTGCCTAATGCTTACAGCATCTGAGGTCAGTTTCCTTTTGCTGTTTGGGCACAGAAAAGAAATGGGAGCCTGACAACTGCATCCCTATAGCCAATGCTATGCCTGGCTCCGATTTGTGCCCATGTTCTTTTCTGATTCTTTAAATGCTTCTGCTCCAAGTACCAAGTACCAAGCCAAGACTGAAGCATACCCCTGCGTGAAGGGCCAGCACAAGGCCGATGCGTCATATAACTCCCACAATATTGAGTGGGACTTAAGTGTTGCATAGGCTTTGTGCTGGCCTTCTGCACGGTGCTGCATCCTGCTCCGAGTGCAGAAATCATCTAACAGGGACTGTGAAGACTTTACTTTGAGTTGCACTTTTGGGACTGGGGTTGGTCTAGCTTTGCATTCAAACGCCGCTGCTGATTTCAGACTTGGAGAGAGGTGGGCTGTTCTCTAGGATCCTGCGGCTGCTGGTTTCTCACTTGTACAAATGGCTTGAAGGCTGAATGTATTTTAAAGAAACCACTTGAATATTCTCTACCTTGCATACATCTATTTCTTTTTTTTTTTTGGGGGGGGGGGAGGAAAGATGGGCCTGGGGTTAAAGCCCTGAGCTTGGAGGTAGCTACAAAGACTTCACATGGCCCTCTGCTCCTCTCAGTTATGGCCTCAGCTAGGGCAGTGCTGACTACACTGGCATGGAGAGGCTTAAACGCCTAAAAATCAGACCACTACTTGCTCTTGCCTCAGCTTCCCAATACACATAGTGGAGATTTAGGAACAATTTTATGCTCTGTTGAGGTACTTGAATGGGAGTCGCTAGCTCAGTGGCATCGACACCCCACCGCTTTCCCCCCTAGTCACCTGCAAAGAGCTGGTGTGGGTTGCTGCACACCACACAGAAATGAGAGCTTTGTTTTTCTGCATAATGTGTCATTCTTTGCATTCGTGAACTGCTTAGTGTAAAAATTAGCAAAATGGACAAACGGAGCAGCACGTGGAGGAGATCAGAATGGGCCTCTGCTGCTTCCTCAGCATAACATAGCAGATCAGCCTTTGAGCCTTGCTGCTAAAATCTTCCCTGTAGAAGTACCCACAGCAGAAGCTTTAGAGATGGCAGAGGAAAGTTATCAGCTCAGAAATTCCCATCCACAGAAACAGAGCAACACCAGGACCTTATCACAGACAGTGGGATATATTTGTATGTGTAATATCTACAGCCCCCCGCCTGTGAACCTTCAGACATGAAGTTGTACGTGAAGTTGAGCACGAAACTAGCTTTCCAGAGTGCACAGCCTGGATTTCATTAATTAATATTTGGGGGAAGAAAAAACACAGCCATTGCACATGCAATAAAACATAAGCTGGTGATTTCATTTTTGCATATTTTTCACATTGCTACAGCCATTTCCAAGGGGCTTTTTAAGTGATGCAAACTACTTTTTTTCCTTCTCTATGCTGTTGAGTTTAATACCGTCTTTTTCTTCAGTTCATGTGCAGCACTGTGGATCTTGCCAGCTGCATGGCTGCAGAATACAACATCACTCCTGACCGGGTGGACATATGCCTTATCAGCAACCTGACTTCCAACTACAGCCTGGGCACCTTGCAGGGATTCTGTGACAGTCCTTTGCCCAACTGCAACTTTCCAGAGGTATCGCTTGAAAAAAATGGGTTGCAGAGCTTGATCTGAGAAGGAGCTATAAAACCTGTGTGATAAATCTCAGTGATTCAGAGGAAAGCAAGGTTGCTCCTGACTGACGTTATAGGACTGACACAGGCTACTACGCACAAACTTAAGTGTCTGAAGTTATTATCATGAGTCCACATTAATGTTTAAGTTCCTTCAGGGCTGAATAATCAGTAGGCTTTTATAACTGTTGGATCCTGCCTGTAGCAGGAGAAATGGCCTTTCTCCATGAAGTCCTTAATAGCATGCAGAACTGCAAGTCATTTCAAAGGAGTTTGTGGGTGCTCAGTGTTACTTGAAAATCAGTTCACTGAAAATCAGTGTCTAGTCATAGATTTAACCCTTCCCTCCCTTGTTTTATGTCCTGATGAAAAACTTTGCTTATATATTCTTTCACTAGGTATAGTAGGTTCTGGCCTCAGACAGGTTAGCAGCCCTGATAGTGGTCTGCTTCAATTTGCAAATGCAAATCCTACCTCTTCAGAACAACTTGTTTAAAAAAAATAAAAATACTTCTAATGGCAAAAAAAAACCCAAATATTTTTTACACACTGGTAGAATACTTTGCCAAAAAAAAAAAAAATCATGTTTTTGCATAGCTATTCAAGACCTTTCTCTGAGTTTTTAGGTCACAGCCATTACGTGTGTTGTCTACTGGAAACTGAAAAGGAAAAAAGTCTATGTAGGGTGGGGGCAGAATTTATGTCAAGGTCATCTGGGTTTATGGGGACCTGGGACAGATTTATGACTGATACGTTATCATCCAAATGTCCAAGGTGCTGCTGAAAGGCCTGGTATCCCACTGAACCTATTTCTATTTAACCTAACACGGATATGGTCCCTGTCTGATTCAGTGAGGTTTCTGAGACCACCATTACTGTGACTTTCAACCCTGCAAAGGCTCTTAGTATGTCCGCAGAAAGACCCAGCAGCAAAATCTGGCACAATGGAGAACTAGAAATATTCTGTGCCCATCATGAGGTTGTCAGGAGTGCTGATTCCGGACAGAGAGGGATTTTAAGCAATGAGGAACAACTATTTTGCATGCTGAGGATGCTATGGCACCCTTGAGCCAGGTCCTGCCGGTCAGTGGGCTAAGAAGTGAGGAGTCCCTCCCCAGTGCTCTGCAGGGGAGATGGTGGATCTGGTACAGGCATTGTCTGTTGCTCCCCGTGTGCTTTCAGGAGATGGTGGGATCCTACCCCTCAGCCACAGGGAACTTACAGAAACTGAAGAGTCAAGTTACAAGCTGTACAAGTTATTTTCTCTAATTTAATATATTAGCGATTAACTACTAATAAATGAGCTCAGAACATAAGCATATTTCTACTTCAACTAGGGCTTGCTTTTAACTGAAAGGATGGATTGCCTCAGGCATCTGATACAGTTTTTTTGCCAGAAATAGGCCTGTCCAGACAGAGTAGAAGCTTAAATCTTCACAGATTTGACAGCAGGAAGGTGATGAGCTGGATAACATGCCTGTCTTCATTTTACATCCATGCTAGCTTTCCCAGGAGCCATAAATGGCACCTGCAGTGTGCAATCACATTTGAAAACACTGGCATGCTAAACATTCAGCTCTCAGAGTGGGAGAAGTTGCTGCCCCACCCAGGTGTGGCAGAGGGCTCCACTACCACACACGCGCACGCTTCTGCAACTGCTGGCAGAAAAAATGATCATCGTGTTGGGCATTGGTAGAAGTTTGCCCAGCCTGTATCTTGCCGATGGATTCAGTGTGTCACATCAGCAGGGGCAATACTTTCCAACTGGCCTCAAGTGGGTATCTGTCCTGGGGGTGTGAATTGCTAATACCCTCGGTCCTGTATATCGTGCAGATATGTGAATTCAAGTCCAGAAGTATTCCAGCATAACTGGCTGATGCTTTCTGCTAATTCAGTAACTGTGGCCAGGGCAAACCTACATCACAACCTTGGGTATACAGCTGTGAGCCCTATGCCTCTCGAGTGTAAAGCAAATAACGCCTGATGAAGAATGCAAGAGTTTTCCTCTCCATCGGTTCAGTTTTAACACTTAAATCTCCTGTAACGTGGGAGAATCCCACAGGCAGCCTCAGGTTTCCGTGTTCAGTCAGCTCAATTACATAACTCCCAATCCTTTTCTATCCCTCTATTTAGTTTCCTTTGTTTTCAGTTTTGATTTATCCAGCTGACATTCATCTCTCTCCTGTTTTTTTTCCCCTTTTTGTCTTTATACAGTACTTTACCTACAGTGTCTTATTGAGTCTCCTGGCCTGCTCTGTGTTCCTTCAGATCAGCTGTATTGGAAAACTGATCCTTATGTTAATCATTGAATTTATATATGTTCTCATTGTGGAAGTGCCAGGGGTCAACCTTTTTGACAATGCAGATCTCCTGGTTACAGCTAACACCTAGTAAGTGCCTTTCACTTCTGAAATCTTCACCTGATTTCTTTCACCCAATGATTTCAGTGTGGCATTAGGTGGACGGGAGCTCCGAGGCTGTGGTGCAAGCAAGGGAAGCGTATGATACCAGAGAAGGCATGGCTGTAAACTAAAGGCTTTGTCAGTGCTGCTCTCCACCTCTGAAGAGTAGGAGAACACAGTTCCCTTTAAGATCTTTTTAATATGGAACTTGACTAATGAACTATCTATTAATAACAAAATATAAGTGGAATCAGAGTGGATCTGTATTTCTTTTTCTTCCAGAAATGGGGAGCTGTAGTTAGTCATTCTCACTTCTTCTGGTATTACACTCCCAATATAGAAATGTCTTTTCTCAAAAAAAGAGAAAAAAAACCTCCAACAAACTTGAGCTGGCTCAGGGATGTGATAACGAACCACAGAGGTGTTCAGACATCTGGTATATCAAACCCACGTTGGGGTGGTGGAATGGTGGTGTTTGATGTTTGGCTAGTGATCTCCTGACAGTTGCTGTTGGACACGTGTCTGCATTTGAAAAGCCAGTATCACAGCTGGTCTCAGCACAATTCCCAGCAGAAGGGCCTGGGCTAAGTGGGAGTAGGCAGTTGCCCTTTTACTTACAAAAGGTAGTTCGTCATCACCAGGTCACACATTAATTGTGGTGGCAAGCTCTTTCCACTGACATGGTTACCCCTCTCCTGAAGGTCACGCCAGGGAGGGGAATCTGGCACATCCGCAAACCCGCCCTCCTCCACAAGTTTCATTTCTCACTGGGAGTTGCATTGCTGTGTTAACTACTTGTTTTGATGATTTCCCTCTGTAGGCAACAATTGTACTTGAATGTGAGTCAATAAAATCATGGTGTTGTCTAAAGGTGAACACGATGCTAGGATGTATAACAAGGAGAGTTGCCTGTAAGACTTGAGAAGTAGACCATTGCTCTGCTCAGGAGTGGGAAGGCCTAACCTGGAATATGTTTTCCAGTTTGGGGCAGGAAGGCAGTTCACGATAGTGGAGAGTCCAGAGCAGCAAAGAACAATCAGAGATCTAGAAAGCACCAATTCAGGTGAAACATTTGTCAAGGATCATAGCTGTGGTTGCTCCTGTCTTGGACAGGAGGGTGGTTGAGAAGATTCCCATGGTTCTTCCCAGTGCTATCTTGTAGGTTATGAAATAGCTTGTGTAGTTGCTCAGATTTCTTGATGGTCATTAACCCCTTCAAGCCAGATGCACCTGGTTACTTCTGTCCTTCACATAAAAATTCCATGGTTTTAGCATTCCTGTGTGCCCAGTAATAATTAATGGAGGTATGGCTTTTACTGCCATTGGCAGTAAGCACTTAAATTATTTTGTTAACTCAAGCGAATGAAATTATGTAGGAAAGCCCATGGAGCTTTCTGTGGAGGTATGGGGAAAATGAGGTTTCCTTCCTTTTTTTGCAGATGTTATGTATTCCAACAGCAGAAGCTATTTAACATTTTCTAACACAATTAGAGAAATAAAAGCATTTTATATCCCAAATATCATTTCATTCTTGTAAGTCAAGCACTAAGCGAAATTACAGCACTTAAAAGTATAATTTACGTCACTTCACAATCAAAATGTCAGTAATAAAATGGAGCAGGTTAGCATGTTTTCCCAGAAATAGCTTTCCATGATGCTATATTATCTCTAACTAAATGTACTTGTTTTGTCTCGGGAGCTCCATGGACAGCTATTTATTGTCCCAATGTCTGGCAGTCCATTTGTGTGTTGTGGGAAATGGGAGCTCAGCATGTAGCACACAGTTCAGAGATGTACCTTATTGTCCAGCTGATATTAAAAAAAAACCAACATGACCTCATACTACTTTAATTGGGTGCCGGTTGTAGGTACATAATTACTGTCTGCTCTGCAGCCATTGTGGTACTCTGACTAATTAGAAGTGATGCAGATGTCACTTCACACTTCTGTGTACAAACCAACCCAGCATGCAAGCAACTGAAAGGCTGATTATAGCACGTTGGGAGTTGCTAGACTTGGCTGCAGCAACACACCAGCGTGGTGACACATGAAGTATAACTGGATGCACAGAGCTACTGCCATATTACCTCTTCCTTATGCAGAAGATAAAACTAAATGCATTGGTTTTAAAGATGTGGTGGACCAGTGTGATCTTCTAAGTTGAGTTCCTGCATAGTGGAGCCCAAAGAGCTTTGCCCGGTGATTTATTCATCAAGCCCATCATTTCTGTTCGAGCTGTGGTTTGTGATTTAGAGGGCTGTCTGTCCTTGGCATCCTGGGAGAAGGGAGATGCTCCTGTCCTATGGGAGCTGTCCCCAAAATCAACCACCTTTCCTGCTAAAAATGTGCACTTAACTTGAGCGGAGTGTGTTTAGCAAGCTTCTCTCTGTGTTACCTTCCAGTAATTAAAGAGCCATCTGCTACTGTAAATGGGTGTCCCATGGGGGAGCAACCTACCAATGTAACGCCATTATTGCTTGCGTTGGGCATTTTCACTTATCCAAAGCATTATTGTAAATACTGGGTTTGCTGCATTTCATAGTCTCTGCTGAAGATTTTAGAGCAAGCCTAACACCCACAGTGAGCTGCAGCCCCAGTACAGAGGGTCAGATCTGCCATGCTCCCACATAAGACAGAGTGATAATGGGGGGCAGTCGGTCATCCTTGGCCAGGTAGTGATTTAGGGGAGTAGGGGGATCATGCTGCATGTGGGAAGTGTCTCCAACTCCAACTAGATCCAGTCTTTAGTGTGGGAGTCACTGTCCCCAGGGTTCCCAAACTGGGTCCACGTCCAAGCAGACATGTTCAGTGCTGGAGCTGGTCAAGAGGCTGTGCAATAGATCATGTGCAACAGTGGGTTGCAGAATCCGTGTCAGAAGAAATTCCATGCTCAGAACTGCAAAAAATGTCTCAGAACAAACAAGGTTAGAGTCACTATGCTTTTATTTTTTAAATTTTATGCCCAGTTAGCCTCCCTTGGCTATTTCAATTTTGATTATTTGTATCTCTGATTCCGTAGCGAGAGGTTCCCCCCAGCCCCAGAAAACTGTGGCCTGAAGCTCTCGAGACAGCTGTGAGATTCTCAGGCTAAAGATGTATCACATTAGTAGATGCAAAGCTGTAATTGCATCAATGACACTACAGTAATTTTACCACTGATCTCTTTCTTTCCATTTAAATAGTGTTTTAAAAGATCCACATACATGGTTCTCAGCCACCTAATATTCCACCCACACTTGAGAAGAAACCCAGCAGCGTTAAGCAATCAATCAGGCAGGAACTCAGACAGCTACTACCTACCAGAAAGCTCCTTTCCATCCTTTCACTGTGAGAAAAGCACACCCTCCATCTTCTTCAGCAGCTCTGCTTCATACAATACTTTGCAGTATTGTGAATAGTAATAGCAATCCGCATAAGGGTTTTCTGTAGTGCACTCGTGTGCCGTACCCATAGCTAGGCACAGCACTGGAGATGAGCAACTTGCAGAAGGAGTAGTGCTAGAGTTAAAGGAATTAAACACATTTCCATGCTACAATAATTGGGGAAGAGAGGAGCTATCCCTCACAAGATATTAGCCTAAGCTTCCTTCTTTAGATCAAATTTTCCAGCCCGACCTAATGAAGTAGTGACGGATGCACAAGCATTTGCTAAGCATCCCACGCTGACATTAAAATCCCAAATGATTCTCTGACTCTTAATGCTTCTTAGATGTTTTAACCACATTAACCGTGTTGCACCATCACTCTGGATTTTTGAGTGTAGCTCAGACGACCTCCCCCCCAATCTTTTTGTAGTTTTCCGCTTTAAAAGGGCTATAGCCCCACACAGTGTTAGAGGTGCCACATTGCAGAGGTGCTGTTGAATGAGGTGCAGAAAGACAACTGCTGGAGGGAGCCAAACACTCTACTAACTTTGTGTTTGTGGTTTTTTTTCAGCATGTCTGTAAATGCAACGTTACCATGGTGAGTCACTTCGGCATGAAATATTGTTATGGGGTTTTGTTGGTAGGCATTTTCTGTTCACAAGGTGCAATATCAGCATGTTGACTCACCAGCAGTGTCTGGTATTTGACTACACATTGCTGTGAGCTGCTGCAAATGCCCTAAGTGGACTGAGTATTGCCCTTCTGTATGTATAGCTACGCTCAGAGCATCCTCTTTCCTGTGGGACCTATGTCGACTTGCTTTTTAGAGCATCTCGTAGAGCTTACTTGCAATTACAAGTCAAAGGTTTTATCAAAATAATATTTTCATACTGTAAAACTCTATGTTTCAGATCAAACAGGTTTTATTTACTTGCTTGTCAGAAGGGATGGGACTGTGTCATAGTGCTCTTTTCAGCTTATAGAATACTTACAAAACAAAGGCCGTTAAGAAGTTACTAATTAGAGAAGCAGTAAGTGTAGAACAGTTCCAGAGTTAGGAGGCTGGGGAAGCCAGTGCAGGAGACACAGTGAATACGGTCTGAAGAACTGTCAGCATTTCAGTTTTGCCAAGCATAGTGGTGGCTGAGCATATAAAGCCATTCTCTAAAAAATGGCTTTTATATTGATGTTAACCCTTTTTAAGAAGTTGGATTAAATTTCCAATTTCAAAGTCCTGCTTTAGAAACCAGCACCTATGAGCCAAAGTCCTCAGCTTTTTGCAGGTATTGTTTGTCCCTTTACCAACACATGCTTTGAGGGGAAAGAAAAAAGCCATTTTCTTCAGAGGTTGGTTAGCCTTAAAGTGGGAACTGCAGAGCGTGGCTAAGCTGTGTTCCTCCATGCTGAGACTAACTGGGAAATTCTGCTCTTCCGTTGGCTGCAGCTCTCCAGCGATGACACGAGTCGCACTGAAGATTGTGACCCCTGTCATCATTACCGTCTTTGTCCTGGCACTGTACTTGCACGCCCAGCAAGTGGAATCCACGGCAAGGCTTGATTTCCTCTGGAAACTCCAGGTTAGTGGGTGTTTGCTGTGTTGGAGGAATACACATAGTCATTGGCATTAATGTAAAACTACTGAGCTATTCACTATTGAGTTGAGAAGTGTTATAGAGTGCCTTTGAATTTAATCTGGATCTGGCATATAACTGGGCATACTAGTAATGCTCTGCTCTTTTTGGTACTTTGCATACTCAGTGCTTCTTATCCTGGTGATTTACTTTAACCCCTTGTTTCCTTGTAAATGCACTTTGGATGGTCCCACAGTAAAGGGTTACAGATCTGAAGATCGAGGTTAATGAATTTGGGCAACTGAGCCTGTCACTGTTGCAGGAACCTGTAATCTAACATGATTTGTAAATATAAGAAGCCCATGTTCACTGCTGAATTGTTTCCCAGGGTTCAGTGAGCTTCAGTTCAGGGGTGTGAAAGATTCACATTTGCATTTTCATTCACTTTCTTGTTAAGCAGTCGGAACTGGCTTGATATCCAGACTTCCTTAGCCCCTAGGCTGCAGTACTGGATAACCAACACACTACGGATAATGCCACACTGTGCTCCTGTCCCTGGGTTCAGGGTTAATGTTTTCACTACTTGTGCCCACAACTCACGTTGGGGCATTGTATGTGATTCTCAAGCAAGCAGGAGAGGTCTCAGCTCTGCCTCATAGCTGAGCTGTGTTCGTCCACGCCAAGGCCCAAATGTGCCAGGAAAGTCTTTCCTTTTTTTGGCTCCAGCTCTCCAGCAATGACAAAAGTCATTGGAAAAAAAGATCTGAAGAATACTCATTTCAAAAGGCTGTACGTTTTGCCTGGTGCCTCTGCTGAAGCGGAGGGTGCTGTACACCGGACAGCTCTTCGGGGCTCCTGTAAGCTGAACCGCTCTGTGCAACCCCCTGTCTCAGCTGCGCCTTCCCCAGGCCTTGCCTGACCCTGTTTTTTCCTTTGCTCAGAAATATTCAAAATGGCAAAAAGTAAAACAAGGGGGGGAAAATACTGCTGCCATCAGGTAATGAGGGAGAGAGAGGTGATCAGTACACACACCTCTGTACCTTTACCTACAAACCAGAAGCAATGAATTGAGGTAATGCTGGTACTATGCAAGTCTGCAAAGAGAAATCAAATCTGGTTCTGAAGCTGATTAATCTAGTGAACTCTAAATGCTTGTTTTATTTTAGTCACCTAGGCCTAGGTACATCCTAGGTGTCCTAGGTACCTCCTAGGTACGTCCTTCCTGAAGCTCTGGTTCCATCTGAACATTAAACCCAAATCCACACCCATTAGCGCAGAAACAAGACAACCCATCCTCCTCATGTTTCCCTTTGCCCGGACATACCCTGACTACCACAGGAGACACGGGCTTTACAAGCTGGTGAAAAGTCCTCTCCAGAGTGTTGGACGGGCCTGTTTCATGGGCTCCATGGTAACTGTACTTCATGACCATCATTGCACCTCAGCAAACCTTGTGGAAAAGGAGGGTCCTTTTATTTAGCTGCATGAGCGTTTGGGGGGTACAGGGAGAAGATTATAATTCAATGCCACTCATGCACTCCTCAGACTTTAGCAATGGTGAGCTGTCTTTGTTCTCCTGAAACCTGTTGTGCTTGACTGGGAAAGCCAAATGTGTGTTTTTGTGGATGGTGGGATGGCGGTGGAGTTCCCCAAAAAGACCAGACCTTGTCCAGATTACCCAATTCAGGGCCCAGAAATATAACAACATTGGATTTTGGTGTTATTCTGTGCCTGCTTTTACATCCACATATGCACACAAAGAGACAGACCATCTTCCACTGCAAAACACGTTTCTGCGTCTCTCTGGTTCTGCCCTCCTTTGCAGTTTCCCCCTTTCTTCTGTTTCTTTCCTCCCTGCAAGTTCATTTTCAGCTTTTTTTCCCTCCCTAGAGCCGTTACCAAAAGAGTAAGCACATCACTGTCTCTCTCCCTCCTAAACTAGGCCACTGAAGAGAAAGAAGAAATGGAGGAGCTGCAGGCCTATAACAGACGCCTCCTCCACAACATTTTGCCAAAGGACGTGGCAGCCCATTTCTTGGCTCAGGAGCGGCGAAATGATGAACTGTACTACCAGTCCTGTGAGTGCGTGGCTGTCATGTTCGCCTCCATAAGCAACTTCTCAGAGTTTTACGTGGAGCTGGAGGCCAACAACGAAGGGGTGGAGTGTCTGAGACTGCTCAATGAGATCATTGCTGATTTTGATGAAGTAAGTCGCAGAAAATCTGAGTGAACTGAATCAATGAGTTTAGTTGGGCTTTGCTGAGCTCCTGAAGGAAGGTGGCTTATTGAATCCTTGTGCCGTGGTTCATTTCTCCTCACTCTAGAAGTCTTTAATTCTCTTTTTTTTCCACATTAAAATACCTTCTATTCCCTTGTTGCTCCTCCGAATATCTAATCCCCTTTCTTCCTATACTTTGAGTAGTAGAGGCTCTGTCCAGTGCTTTGTAGTGCTTCTACCAAGGGAGGACACATGGCAAGGACATTACCAGAATGTATGTGTTTGTCAAGATTTATTTGTTTCTTTTGCTCTTCTGAAACAGATAATAAGTGAAGACCAATTTCGGCAGCTGGAGAAGATCAAAACCATCGGCAGTACATACATGGCTGCATCAGGCCTCAACGATTCCACTTACGACAAGGAAGGGAAGACACATATCAAAGCTCTGGCTGATTTTGCCATGAGGTTAATGGACCAAATGAAATACATCAATGAACATTCATTCAACAACTTCCAGATGAAGATAGGTAACGTCACTGTGTTTACAGGGTTAAGTATAGGTAGAGGTCATTCTGAGCTGGGGATTTTATGGAGAGTAAAAAGCGTAGATGGTACCTTAGCTGTACAGTGATGTTAATTGTCTTGTGCCTGGTGACCACTTTGGCCTCTCTGAAACATCAAAGCAGTTTTGTTAGGGTAGCAGCATTATTACTGCAGCTCCCTGGAGAATTAGAAGCAGTTGGGCAACCGAGCTTGGCGCAGAGAAGGTCCTACCACAGCATACTTTCACATGGTGGTTGAGCTTGGGCTCATTTTGCCTGTGATGTGCTCCCTGCCCACACCCCCTGTGGTCCCCGTCTCTGCCATTCTTGGACATTAAATTGTCTTTCAAGTCAGAGAATAAAAAGAGACAGAAAAAGGAGAAGAAATGTGAGGATGTCGTTTGGTATTTGTTCTGGAAGGCCACCAGGCTGCTGTCTTGCAGGCGCTCAGCATTGCAGCAGCTGTGTGCTGACTTCCAAGTGAGCAGTTTGCTTGGCAGCTGGATGGCAAATAAACCTTATCCTGTTATCTGGTACTGGAAAGTAGCCCTGGATTGAGCAGATCCAGCCTGTGCTGCCAGTCAGACAGGCATAATGGATCAAAGAAGCCAGCTTTTCTTCAAAAGTTTCTTTCCCCACAGTTTGGCTGTTGCTTTACATGTCAGAGTAAAGCACAGCTAGAACCAGTGAACAACTTCAGGATGGTTTTTTTTGTCTGAAAAGTAACTTGCCTCAAGCTTCATGTGGTTCACACGTGATGGCTCTGAGCATTGCGGGATTTCTCCTCTCCCTTCCAGGCCTCAATATTGGTCCTGTCGTAGCTGGGGTGATAGGAGCACGCAAACCCCAGTATGACATATGGGGCAACACGGTGAATGTAGCCAGCCGAATGGACAGTACAGGTGTGCCTGACAGGATTCAGGTAAGGAATTCACTGGAAAACTCACATTGCCAGCCCTGTGTCACTTACAGCTTTTGAAACGTAATTAGTATTGGAATTTTGGTTTCATTTTATTCCTTTATGCCATACATTTACTTACACAGTACTGAAAGAAAAGCCAACTGGGGAGTGCTGATGGTACCATCAAGTTTTGCCTTATAATCTTGACCAACTTTGCAGCCTTTGGTCAAAAAAACTTGCAGTTTAGTTCTGGGTGGAAGCGTTGAGCTGAGTTTCCTTCCCCGAGTGCTTCATTGGCATTATGAGCACAGTCCTGCTGTGATGCTTACTCACTCATGCCGCCGGCTTTGCTGTTTGGCTACGTGCAACTGTAGGTTGTTTTATTTTCCAAGGGCTTGATTCAGATACATATGTCTGTAAATCACTTCTCTGTTCACAATGCCATATGTGTTGTGAGGCTAGCAAGGATCGAGGCATCAGTGGGATGGGGATACATAACTAGAGAAAGAGGATGGTTTAAGGGGTTAATGGAAACTGTCTTGTGATCAAACATCTCCTTGGCCTTCAGACAGTGACCTTTCCAGCGATTCAATTCCACTGTCCTGCTTATGCTGAGCCAATGTCCACAGTAACACATTGTCATTCCTTGGGAAAGTACTGAAGGGATATAAAAATAGTTAGAGTATCTGATGTAAAACCCAAGAGGGGAAGCCATGCTGTTTCTTTCCAATTAAGCTGTCAGTTAACTGGATCAATATTTATCCAACACCCTTTAAGCTTTCCTATGAGATAGATAGTCTGTGAACTTTTTTCGTTCTAGTTAAGCAAATCAGCACAGCAATGTTACAGCAATAGGAAGCCAGAAATGGAAATATTTAAAGCCACCTGAAAAAAGGGGGAGAAAATACATTGTAATAAATAAATGTCTCCGGAAATCTGGTCTAAAGACTAATAACTTCTGTTATTCTGCAGCACAAGTCATTATTTTTTGAAAGGCGTCTGCAGAGAGAATTTGGATGCCGGTTAGAGTATTCCATTCGTTCGGCCTTTCTCATTGCCCGCTGCCTTCTCCTTCATAGAAGGAAACCCCTGACTGACTCCTCCTAAATTGTACATCCACGGTGTAATTTCTAAGTAATGTTTGAGGACTTTTAAAATAGGTTTAATCTGTTTTCCTGCTACCACTCCAGTGATATAATGAATGCATCTGAGCAGACTGAACTGCCAGGTGCGTTTTTAAAAATGTGACTCATTTGTTTCTTTTTATCCTGTGACCTCCTTGAAAAATGTGGTTTTCCCCCAGTTGCGTGCTGTGTGTGATTTCTGTAGTTTCTCAAGGTTGTGTTTGTTCTGCAACTTGTGCCAAACTTTTAGTTAGTGATCAATATGCAAAAGTCGACTGACTGACTTAGAAACAAAATAGTTGAGCCTACTTTAATTTTGTCCGTGGATTACTCCAAAAGCAAATGAAAAGACTGTATAGAAGGCATGACAAGCATCTGCTGACTTTTGTTTATTCTGCAGGTAACCACAGACATGTACCAGGTTTTAGCAGCCAACAACTATCAGCTGGAATATCGAGGGGTCATTAAGGTCAAAGGCAAAGGAGAAATGACCACCTACTTTCTAAATGAAGGGCCTCCAATTAGTTAGCACTGATTGCAGCGTCACTCGAAGATGGAATTTGCATTACACAAGATTGTGAATCGGAGAAGAATCACTTTTTGGCAGTGAAGCTGAAAACGCAGCGCAGTTGAAATTTCACACCGTGACTCTAGAGCTGGTATCAGCAAGCTCTTTGGCCACCCATCATGAAAGGCAATCGAAAGAAACCACCTTGGAGTTGTTCCTGGCTGAGTGCTAAGTCGACCAAAGATGTGTACTACAGAGTTCACAGATAAGACATGAATTTGGAATTTTGAAAAAAGGCTGCTATCACAGGATGATATAAGAAGCTATTTAAGTATTTATTGACGCAACACAACATTTACTTGGTTGAAGGAATGTATGATTCACTACAAAGCATTATTTTGGAATGGATTTGCACTCCCATAATGTTTCCATCCCATACTGCCAGCTATTTGAAGTGTACCACTGTGCTTTTATTAGCTGTTTTGAATGGGCTTTCAAAATTGACACCCACTGTTGCAGCACACAAAAAGGCCTTTTAGAAGGGCATCGGTAATGTTTTAGTGTGAAAAGACATTATAGCCCTGGCCCCCTCTTTTCCCTTCTACATGGCTAAATGACTGCTCTTCTGAGTGGGGCTGGCGCATCTGAGGAAGGGGAAGAGCGAGATAAAGAAAGATGGCTCTACAACCATATTTATTAAAAAGTCTTCTGTGCTCTTCTTTGGTATATATCAGTTTACATGGGAAAGACTAGATGTAAACAAGAGACACTTTGTGGGGGGAACTCCCCTGAAATTTGTTGTGGTTTTTTTTGTATTTTTTATTTTGTAATATTGAAAACATGGAGATCTAACAGATATACCAAATTCTATATTTTGTAAATTATATATAAATTAGAAGGCAGGCTGTCCACACCAAGGTGTGGTGGGAGGTGTATATAACCTGTAGACTTTTGTGTAACTTTTTTGTGCATAATACTCTGACTACAGACTTGGCAGTTTTCAGATTATCACTATACAATCAACCAACAACAAACAAAGTGTGAGTTTCCAGGCTGAATCAGATGCATTTTAAAATGAAAATCCAGAAAAATCTACAACCCCAAAGAAGAGGAAAAAACAAAGCGCGGTAGTCACACAGTTGTTCCATGCAGCATTCAAGCGGAGGGTGGCGTCTTAACAAGTGGAAACAGGACCTTTGAGTTTTAGCTACTGAGACAGTATCAGTCAAACATGTCAAAAAGAGCTCTAAGCAAATCTTCTAACTAACTCTAACAGGAGCTCTTATAAGAAGAGGAAAAAAAAAAAGCTCATTTGAACTTTTCTTTTAAAGAAATCATTTTTCATAGGTGGTCTTAACAGAATCCTGCTGATATGAGAGTTGTCTGATATTGTAACTGCCATTTAACATTACAAGGAACTATGTACTGCAGCATCGACTTGACTTTCCTGTAGTAGGCACTTATTTAAACTGAGTCACAGATTTTCAATTTTCAGGAATTAGGTGATCTCCAAAAAAAAGGTTATGATGGCAAGTGTGTATATGAGGTGGGTGACCTTCAAATACAGTGCCATTGATACAGTGTTGGACATCTTTATCACTAGTGGGGGGTTTATGAATAGTTCACTGTTATCATTTATGTACCTTTTTTAACTATTAAAGAAAAATCCCTTGATATTTTATTAAAAAAAAGAATTTAAAAAAAAAGCTATATTTTTTTATATTCTATGAGGGGAGAGTTTTGATATTGAATTTGGCTAGCACTAAAAATGACTCCAATCTTTTGACATTTAATAAAGTTCTTTTCCACTCTTCTCAGGGCAGAATTATTGTAGTACTAACAGCTTAATGATTGCACTATGGTGGTGGTGATTTATTTTTTCCTACTCAACAATGAGAATAACTGAAAATCCATGGGCCTGTCTTAATTAATTTGCTGTATTGCTAAGCATAACCCGAGCATTAAGCCATTTAAACTTGAGCTTAAATGGCATCGCCCCTTTCTTTCTCCCTTCCACTAGGAAACATCTCTGAAAAGTATAGTATATTGACTTCTGTAAAACTGCCAAGTCTGCCCTTGTACTATACTTTCGCTCCTTTACATCTTTCCTGGTTTGCAAAATACTTAAGTTGCATCACGCTCTTATGCCCTTCTCCCCCCCTCCACCTTCCATCCCTTTTACCCCCTCACTGAGTTTCATTACCTTCATGCCATACACTCGGTTTTAGGTTTGCTTTCTGCTTTACAAAAGTCTGCAGTCTTCTTAACTTTTGATTCATCTTATGAAGTTGTGTTGTCAATGAAATTTCAAGTCCCCAGTATCTCTAGCTGTGATTGTTGACAGTGTGTCATGATCATTTCAAGGGGTATTCACACACTCTTTACTCTGGATCTTGCAAAAATGGATACAGTTATGATTTCCCATGGAAATTGAAATCTATTTAAGTAATTTAACTATATTAAACACTGTTTCACTGGTGAAGTGTCTCTGTTTTATTTTAGCTGCATCTGGCTAGCGAAGAGATCAGATGTAAGTTGTGTAGGAGATAGATACTGAATCTGCGAACAGAAACATCCAGTTCTTGACTAGCATGGCCCGTTGGGCCACACCGGTACTACGCAATACCCAGTTACAGAGCCCCAAGGGCTTGGCCACACGGCGAACGTCCCCTGGGTCCCTCTCGTGCACCCACTTGCCTTGAAGCGTTAGTCTCAGGGTAGCTGACAAAGCCTTGTTGCGGGACTGTGGTTAAATATATTGGTATAAATGAATAGCTTAATTTTGTGTGTGTGTGTCCTATTTTAAAAAAAAAGGTGTGTATTTTAAAAAGTGCATCACCTTTGCCAAAGAATTCCCCAGGTACCTCGATACTTGTCCTCTCAAGGACACCCGGAAGGAGGCAGCAGTGCTTGCCAATGCAACATTTTCAATCGTTACAGGTAAAAGTAACTGCTGCACGTAACTATACCAATTAACAGAAGCCTGAAGTATAACTGAGAAGCAAAAAGCCGCAGCTTTCAACTGACTTCTTTAGTTGAGGAGATACTACACAGGCAACTAAGAACTGAATGACTTACAATCTGTTATTTGTTAGGCGGGATTTTATAAGTGTTCTGAGAATATAGCAGCATTAACAAAAAGCCATGAAGTACTTAAAGTACCAGTCTTTAGGAAAGATGGTGAAGAACCATTTAATACTTTACATGTTCTCCTACATAATCATACAAACAGCAATTTAGGACATTATCTGATGTAAGCAATTTTTGAAAATACCTGGAGAAGGATACTCCCCAGGGAAGGGAAGCCAGCAGACTCCTGTGCTGTGCCCTCTCATTTAAATTGCCGTACACGCTGACTGGCTGAACTATTTTCCCTAAATACACCTTTTCCCATCCAGAAAGCATTTAAATCAGTTTTAAGGTGTTCAGCCACTTCTCCCCAACACAAAGCTGGCTACATCAAGTATCTGCCCGCACATAATAAGAATGATACATTTGGGACGCACCAAATTTCTTACGTGTGTGTCCTGCGCTACCAGTATCTCTGGCCTTGCTGTCCGTGCGTGGACAACGACTATGCCCAGAGGCAAATGTTTTCATTCTGTTAACCCTCCCGCCTGCTCCTCAGGGCACCATCACTTCCAGTTTGAAGTTTGGGGGCTGGCGGGGAGAGATAGCTTGGGATGCAGCCTGAAAAGGGCAGTTCGGCTGGTTTAAGCTGAAAAACTCCATTTCCATTCTCTTGATCCTCTCTGTCCCAGGCTTTTCAATTGAAGGAGCCAGAAGCACCTGGGCGGCATTGGCCAGGACCGAGAACACTGAATCTCAGGCAAGATGGGGGACGGCAGCAGCAACATTGTCCTGCCATCTGGCAGCCAGGTAGCTTACTGTAAAAAGCAGGGTCATATTTTTTAATTTCTGTCCCTGAGCACCTCACAGTCCCTGCCTGTCCTGCTCTGCCCTGGCACTTTGCTGGCAGTGCTGGCGACGAGGCCGTGCTGTTGGTGCCAGCCCTGCCGTCCCCCGTGGTCCCGCTGAAAGCCGGTGCGGAGGAGAGCGGGTGAGCAGGCGGTGGGCGCTAGGTGGGAATTACAGCAGGGGTGCAGCACGGCGGGAGCCTGGCCTCGACAAGCTCAGAGGCAACGCTGGAGCAGCACAGGTGCCATTTGAGTAAAAAGCTCCACAGGAGAACAGCGAGAGAGGGCGAGCTTCCCCTGTAGAAGCTGGGGCGAGCTGGCCCCAGAGATTTTTTTTTCTTTAAACACAGAATTTCAGATGCAAATAACTATTGCCATCTACTGGAAACAGACTTGTGTAGCCTTGGCCGAGCGCTGTTACCGCTGCTGCTGAGCAGTCCCACTGGATCAGGCTGAAAGCGACACAACCCCCCTTCCGTCATGGGGGGAGAGGAGAGCACGTCACAACCTAAAGGCAGCCGCTCCTTCCAAAGTAACTGATTATACACAAACTATCAAATGCAACTTATAGCTAAGCAAAAAATAATCACCCCAGGCTGTGTGTGTCACCATCCAACCCCCCCACCACCCTGGCAGCACAGCAGTCAAGGGTGCAACAGCACAAGACCCTACCATACCTGCTGCTCCTTCGAGGGTGCCCTTGAAAAGCTCCAGAGGAGGCCTCCCCATCTAATGGCAAACTTCTTCGTGCGTGGTGCAGCCCAGGGTCCAACAGGAGCCATAAAACACCTGTTCTGTGGCAGCCGAATCTGACACTGTGAACCTTGAGTCCCACCAAAGCCAGGACAAAGCTGTTACCAGCGACCCTGCCGTGCCGTCAGGACAATGGTTTCAGTTCCTTCCTTTACTGAGGGGATAAGAGCCGACTCTCCTGCTCTCACCACTCAGGTATGCTTGGTGCTCGCCTGTCCTTCAAGTGACTGTTGCCATTCAGTCTGAAACAAAATACAGGCTAATGGACATCCTACGTCTCCCGTTCACCTGCTCAGCAAGCAGCACAGCACAGCATCCCGGCCCAGCCATGCCTGGGGGATGGGGAGAGAACACCAGAAGAAAGAGAGCCACAGAGTGCCGTCTTGATGCTACACACCTCCTGCTAGGAAACACAGCTCACCTCAAGTTGCCCGTAGAACTAGAGAGATGCAGCGTGTGTCCTGAAAAGGGCAGGAAGAAGGCAGATTAGAGCTGGCTCTGGAGTTATTTATTGTCATGTTTCATGTTGAAAGCAGGCACCACAACTCCCCCAACTAGGCGAGTGCAGGAACACCCAGCTGATAGTCCTTCTCTCTTGCCCTCTCTTCTCATGGCATTTCTGCAGCAGCTTCAGTACAAGAGATGGCGCATGTTCTCCTTTGCTTTCAAGCTTTGCATGGTGCTTGACAACTAGGGCGTGTTCTTCAGCTCTGCGCAGTATACAGGTTAGTGGGCTAATCCTACAGTGTCACTCGCGTGTCCCTACTGCAAGCTGAGGTGGACGCCCAGGTTGGAGCTTTGCATGCCCTACCGGAGCCAGGTACCTGTATAGTGCCTATGCAGCCCCTGCTAAGTGTCCCTTAAACCTTCTGAACATGTACTTGTCCTCCACCTGTCTCAGGAGTCTTTGCCTCTGAGGAAGAAAGAAACGTTACCTGGGAAAACAAAGACTCCATAAATGCTCCAAGAGGTCTGAACGACTTTTGGATAGCTCTGTAAAGTCAGGAGAGCAAATGGGGGTGTACCAATTGACAGAAGTGCTCCATAAAGTTCATTAGCAAACAATTTGATCAATAAAACTGATGAACCACAATTTTGTTGAGTAAAAGAAGCTGGTACAGACACTGTGAGACCGTTTGGCCTTACCAAAATAAAGGGTACCTGGAATATCTGACCGGCTATGACTGGAACCGCACGTGCAGCCGGACGCTCCAGGGTTCCTCAGAGTCCTGTTGAGAGATCAGCTGGACTCCAGCTTGCCAACACAGGGCTGCAAGTGCCATTGCAGCAGACCCCCTACTGCTGCCCTTCTCCTCAATTACCTCCAATCAGGGAAAACCCCTCCTGTAACACATCCCCTTAGATTAACACCAATTCAGCAAGCATGGATTTTTGCAAGCCATTAACACATATCTAGAATGCTATTTATTCTGACAAAAAGCCGATTCGAAATAGCATGGGTTTAGTGTTTGCAAATGTTAATGGGCTTCTTTTTTCAATACAACCCACGAAAGCAAAAAACAATCATACCATAGTACTTGCAGTGGAAATGGGGAATGAAAGGTAATATCCCTAAACAGATGCTCCTCAGTCCTTTGATGAAGAGACTATCAATATATTAAAGAATCCACAGTGAATGTCAAGTAATCATGATGTCTGCAAAGGAAACCGGTTTCCATCATCATCTAGTTCTCTGCTAGCTTTGATATAGCTAAAAGTCAATCCAAGTAACACACACATACATTCCCTCATAGAAGGCTGCATTCTTTTCTGCACCTCTCTCTCCCTCTCTCTCTTGATATATTCTTATATATGTTATACACGTGTGTGTGTCAGTCTTCCATGAAGCAGTGTGAAAGGAGAAGGGTCTACACATTTTCCAGGGTCTGAAAAGTTATTTCCTAGCAAAATCTGACAATTCGCAAATGAAACAAGTTCTTATCCCCAGCTATTGGCCCAGACATTGAATACAAGAGAGCAGACCACTATGAAAAACCTCAGATATTAAAGAAAAATACGCAAGGAAGAATGTGATTAAATCTCTAGAAGCTCACATAGGGGACTCTGAGGTAATCAAACCTCAAACAGCATTATATATACCGTGTAGAAGTCAGTCAAACTTTTGGCCATCCCTTCCTGAAAGTGAATGTAAACAGTGACACTATTCAAAGAAAAATATGGTACTGTGGGCGTTGGATGGACCCATTCCAACCTGAAAGAGAGCTTAGTTTATAAATACAGCATGAAGTGGGCTCTGCTTCTATAAATCCCACAGAAAAATCAAGCGACTATGAATGGCCCTGTGCAATTCAAACTAAAATAAGGCATGTTGTTCAAGAGAGTAGTCATCTTCCGTCAAGTTCCTCTTCACAAGTCTAATAACTCAAGTATCTGGTAAAATCAGCAGGGGAGCACCTACTATTTCTCTGAATGCTGAGTTTGTACAAGCAAATGGGAAACCCTGGGAATTTTCAGTGAATTTTCACCTCCAGCTTGGCCTGGTGTGTCTTGTTTCTCATCTCACACAAAATTTCAGCAGGTTCTAATATTATAGTCAAACTAAAGTAATACGTTCAAACACCATGTTTTTAGCACCTAGTAATATCAGGTAATGAAGAACAGTCATGCTCATTAACTTTTCATTGTGAAATGGGATTTTTATCAGTGCCATAAAAACAACCAAACAAAACCCCAACTGTCTTCTATTACACTGACAGTTGCATTTGTTCATTATACCTGCTAATCAGCAATTAGTTTAACGCCAGCATAACTGGAATGGAATAATGGCTCCAGATGCTATGACAAAGGACGTTTTAATTCCTTAAAAATGCATCTTTAGGAATAGCAGGGAGGGAAGATGTCTCAGAGAAAACAAGATTCTCTGCCAACATATAAACTCAAGAAATGATGCAACAGAAAATTCTTCACATGCACAACAGCCCGAGTTAAAAACGAAGCAGTACTTCAGGCATTCATAACAGCTTCCCTGCTTATCAATGGAGGTGAAGTGAAAAGATAGGTATGAGGACTCTTCTAGACTTTATAAGCAAGATAAAACCTGTTTTTACACTTAAAACATTAATAGCTATATTTTTCAGTCATTGACTTAAAATGGTAAAGGACTGCTTTTCACCTTTTCTGGTGTCCAGAGTTCAGAAAGGTGCACTGAATGCTAATACTAGCAAACTTCTCAGTGCTAACAAAGGCTGTTTTCTGTTCTTCTGGATTTTTAAAATATTTGTGGTGTAAACATGTCCTAAAATTCTTGTATGCTTCAATCCAGTCCTCCTCTCTATCTTTTCCCCATATTCTGGATTCCCATCACAAAAGCAGACTGTGTTCATGAATGCATTCTTCTTCTCTGTCTCAAAGTGGGGAGGGAAGAGAACCAACTGCAAAGCACATCACCTCCAACACCAATCTTTGAGGCTGCACACCAAGGTATCTTCAAGGTCTTGATCTCAGACATCAGTCTGAGAAACACATTATGAGGAATATAATACATATTGCTCCTGTTCACTTCAGATTACAATGTCATTCTCTAATTCTTCTTGGTTGTATTATGCATAATTTTCTTGACTAATACCACCTATTTAAAAAGAAAATAAAATATCTAGCTCCTTTCTTCTTGGTCATAATCTGACACTAAATAACTTACTGAAACCCTAACATTTTGGTATGAAGTGCCCAAAGAAATTTGCCTGGAGCAACACTTCATAGCACAGCAAAGCTCTGCCAATCCCCAAATCCAACAGAACATGCAACATGGCAACCTCCCTGCCATTAAGGCTAGCTTCCCTCCCCCCCCGCATTTCAGTGAACCCTTACATTATTCCAGTCACATATAAAAATCTCTCTATATCTATCTATTTGTACATTATGAAACATCACAAATAACTATCGTATAATTGTAAAAAAACTCAGTGTAACTGATGGTAGTAGTATATGGTTGCTATTCTAAGCGTTTGAGGTTTGCTAGTTGATTCACCAACTTCAGGAGTATACGACAGTTCTCTCAAACACAAGTCTAGATCAAGAAGGTTCTATCCCAGCACAAAAACAACCAACCCATAAAGTCAGAAGAATAAACAAAATCCCTGGTCTTTGCTCATTTAAGCTAATCAGACTGATTCATTATTTTCCTGTCACCAGTTGTTTATCTCAGGTCTGAGCTAATTCTTCATCTCTTTCTAAAAGTATATAAAAAGAAGAACAAGAGTGCAACAAGTACAAGTCACTCCATTTACTCACCAATCTATTTCCTTTCAACCTTTCCAGAGTTCAAACACAGGAAGCGTGCAAAAATCCTGGGTTACATGGCAGAACTTTTTGAATAATTACTAAAAAGAAACCCTGTCCACATAGATCACTTTCAAAGGATAATTAAAAGGAAATCATAAATGAAAAAACGTTCAAGTATTTATAGCACTAGATAGAGGGCCACAGGTGCCATAAAGCTGATCCCCAGAAACAGAGTTTCCAGGTTACATTTTAATTAAGAAAACATTCACATATATGTCAATGTGAAACAAAACATTCCAAAATTTAGTATCTTACATATTCCAAATCTAGCTTGCTAATATGCAATAGCATTATTATTATTTATTTAGCCTATCCCCTACTGCCTCACAAAGGCAAAACTGATTTTGGAAGTGAAGAGCTTGCATGATATGCAGAACACATACTCTATACATTCCTTCCATTAACATACTTTCCAATTAAGCTTTTTTTATGCCACCAGTCAAATTCCTCAAACTTGATGTCCCTACATACATTTCACTGCATGGATATGACCCATTTTCCTCCTCTAGTCCCGCATTCTTTTGTGTTCTTTAAAAAAAAAAAAAAAAGTTTAACCATCAAGAGAAAAATGTCCACAGGCATCTTACATTACTTTATTTTTAAAAAAAAAAAAAAAAAAAAAAAGGAAAAAAAGAAAAAAGCCCCATCCAGACAGCTTCTTCTTTTGGAGAACAGCTTTACATTCCTGAGAGCGAATAACTGTTGGAACAAAACTGCCTCTAAACGTTCCAGGACTTGTCAGACATTGTAATCAGGGGACTTTCCCTGTGGCTGTCGCAGTCGAATTTGTAAGGTAGAAAATGCTCCCACAGTCACATGAAAGAAGAGCTGCCACAGGTTGCGCAGTTCATACAGATACATGTTACACAGGCAAATTAACCCAAAAGTCAGGAAGGATTTGGCATTCCTCCAGCCTGTGTAGTATACAAACAGGTAACACTGTCAGGAAATAAAAAAGAAATCAGATTACTACATGGAAAATAACTTCCACTGAAGAAACACTATCTGGTTATTGAGAAATTACAAACCCAAAACAAGTAAAAGTCTAAATCAAACATGTAAGAACAGTGTTAGTTTAGCAGTTATGGAAGGGTGAAAAGTACCTGACATCAATGCAAGGTTGCATTTTTCTTCCATTAAACCCTTTTTGAGAACAATTCTCATAATAATTGATTACAAACTGCAATAACAAGTGGCCCATGACAAAGGAAAGTGGATGGTCCTGACAATCTCTGGTCAAAATACACTCTGTTGCACCCGAGCGATGGAGAAGGAACAAGAGCTAGCGTTAAGTCTTCTTCAGGCAAAGCAATGGGAAGGACAGGGAAAAATACCAGGGCCCTGCAGCGGGGAATACTCAGCACAAGGCAATCCCCCAGATACCAAGCCAGTGTCCTGCTAGGGTTAATGCAGAGGATTAACTGGTGGAGGCGGAGAGGGCCACAAATACCCACTGCCCTTCTTCAGCTGGTGCAAGACGGATCACATTTGGAGAGAAATACACAACAACTCTACTGTAATTCTCCCATGTTTCAAGGATCAGTTTCTGCACGCTGTGGTGTAACACAGAATGTCAGGACTATCCCCAGTTCCCTACTCTGCCATCTTCCTCCTGCAACTGGAAATCTGTTCAAGTCTCTCACCTCAGTTTTCATCTCTAAAAGGCCATAGCTTTTACGGATACATTAGTTTTACTTCTGCTATTGTTCAAACTACTTCCTTGACTTCTACAAAAAAAATTGTTTGCCCCCCCTCTGGATTCTAGCCATTCCTGTCTGCTGAAGAATGTTTTTGCTATGCTTCAAGGTAGATAACAACATCGCTTGGGCTTACTTCGTATTCCAAATCTGTTCCCAGTGGATATATAACCATGCTGACAGAAATTTTTTAACAGCATCCATCATCAGATTATCTAAGTGTCATTTCTGTTCTGTTGGGCATTTGCCATCTTTTATCAGTCAGAGGAACTCTACTTAATTTTTTTTCATTTTTCACATTCCTCCAAAAAGGGCTAAAGCATTCTACATTTGCAACCAAACAATGCAATTTATTGAGGTTACTTTATACTCTGTTCGAAACTTTCTTATAAAGCATGCCTTTCCGCTGTAAGCGTGGCTGAGATTAACAAAACTACTTGTAATTTCTGGATATCTAAAGATCTTCAGAGATGTGAGTACTGACAGTATCAGCAAGATTTGTATGTCCTTCCTCCAAAACAAAGTAAAACTAGAGATAACTAATCCGCATGTTTCAGAATCCAGATGGAATTCCTCTAAACCTGCTTGGCCATTTTGAGCAGAGCAAATGCAACCTACTTGTGCTGACAGTTTTACAAATCATATCTAAGAGCAATTAGTTGGTACTAGTATCTCAGCAATAAGAATTCAGATAATTTCTTATTCAGATAATTTCAGATAATTTCTTATTCAGATAATTTCTTATCTGTCGTCACCTGCCTCCACTGACAACATATGAAGAAGTGTAACTGCTTCCAAGATTAAAATAAGAGTCAAGATATGCTTCATCAAAATGATTAATAAATATGAAGGGTTTAAAAAACAAAAATACTATAGAAGTTTAAAAATGTTACTGCAACATGATGTTGAATGACTGTGAATTTTACTGAAGATCTGTTTTAAATGAATTCTGAGGCTTATCTTTCCATTAGTCTAGGTTTGAGATGCTAGGAGATTTGCCACTTACAGAACAGAGCATCAGTCAAAAGGCCAAAACACTGTGGTTTTAACACCTTACTATAACAAGTGCTGCTACGAAATTCCTGAGGGTTTTTTTTCCTTCTATTAAAGCAAAGTGCTAGCATGGCAATTACTGAGCATGCTTTTATGTAGAAGGCTCCTCTGCTACTTCAGAAAAGATTTTTTTTTTTTTTTAATTTTTTTTTTAACAAATGTTAACAAATGACTGAAGGCTCAGGTCCTGACACTTTGCAGTTCAGGTACAAACTGAGTAACAACTGAGACAGTTGTTACTTTTGTACATTTTCTTCTTCAGAAGAGACTAGAAATGATGGAGGAACACTAGACACGTCAGCGAGCCTAAAACATGTTCCATATAAGTCCCGGTTTTTGCCTGCACACCTAGGTTACAAACATTTTCTTGGAAACTAGAAAGAGAAACACACTGCTACGTTGTTATTAACAGAACAAGACAATACAGCATTATGGACACCTTGTGGGCGAATGACAATGAAATGTGCTGTCATGCAGCATACGGAATTAATCTCCTGAACTCCTAAGTGTGGCAAAAGAGCATCAGAACATGCCAGAGAACTGACAGCCCTCTTAGTTCTGAAAACTGACCAATTACATATTGTAGTAATGACACCAGAGGGTGCAGAACAAGAGCCTCAACAGATATATTTTGAATATTAAGAAAAAGCCTACATTCCAAGCTGCATGGGTTCTTTCTTTAAAACAGCTCTATTCAAGTCAGACAGTGGGGGAAAGACATATATCCTTATGTCTCAATGCCCAGACATGAATACTTTATAAAGAATAAGGTTTCTAATTTGGGAGAGGAGGGAAGAATGTATATTTTTCACACAAAAAAAGAATGGAGGAGCTGTACCTTATCTGATATGGAACAGATTGTTGGCATGGAAAATTAACACCAATATGAAGAATTACTTAAGGCAGAAGCTGATGAAAAGTCAACAAGTGGTGAAGAACACAAGTTGCACTGTAACATTTTGCTAGAGATAAGTTATAGAGAATGGAGATTACAGGTAACCTGGACAAAAGGCTGACTGATAGAAAGGCTGATATAAAAGGAAAATCCTGAGACGTTTTATTTTATGGTCTGACACTGTACTAAACATTGGCACACGGAAACAAGTAGAAACTGCATGCTCCACAAGTGCAAGAGATTAAAAGTAAAAAGAATTATAATAACAGCAACTGAGCATGACAGACATTATACTCATAGCTAAACGTAACAGCAGTGTCACTGAATGACAGATGCCAATGGGCACCAGAATACCTTGCTACAATTATATAGGAGAGTCAAATTCAGATGCAGAAATGGAAAACCTACAGACATGAAATGCAATGTGAAATATCGGACAGGAGAAGGCAAACATAGTGGAAAGTGGCTGAAAGCTTTGAAAAGGAAGGAGATGCACAATAATGTATGAAGTGAGGAAAATTCTGGGCTGTAGTGCCTAGGTATTACTGTATTTGCTTCAAATCTTCCCAAAGGAAAGAAGCAGTAAGGCATTTGTTCAGACAGTTAAGTTTACTTGAACCATGAAACTACTGCTTTAAGGAAATGATATAACCTCCACTGCTTGTGACTTCAGAGACAAATTGTAAGCTCCAGACAGAAAAGTACACCAAATCTCTTAATCAACTAACTGCAGAAAAATGCCAGCAAACAGAAGCTCTTTGTATCAATCTACTGTATAATAGTTTATGATTAATGAAATTAAACAGAGCAGAAATTATTTTTATAATCATCCTATTCAAGTACCTGTGACATTTAAGAAAACATGGTGACATTTATGCATGACTGGGTAATGTTTCTAAACTTTAGTGAATTATGCAAGCAGCAGAACACACCTGGTACAAACAGGCTGCTGTTCCAAGAAAAAATGCAATAACATAGCTGAAATCTTCACCTTCGTTCTGTGAAAATAAAACAAAAAGCCATGTTTTACAATGTTCCAGTGAAATACCAGATATTTACAGTATGAAATACTGTATTGTATGTTATTGTATGTATGTTATAGTATTGTATGTTAAAACAGTCTCACACAGAGATTTATAATAATTCCTATACTACGCTAAACCAAAAGAGTTAGCACTAATCATTGCTTACTTATAAGTCTGGAAAAAAACCACCGCGATCTGGAATCCAACCAAAATGTTTATTCACAACAGACAACTAACGCTGAGATTTTCAAGAGCCTTAAAGGAAGTCCAGCTCTAACACTGGATACTTACCTTCTCCAGCTGCCTTTGAAAATTCAAGTCTAAACACTGGTAACTACTTTTAATATCAACTTTGTAGAATTGTGCCTTCCTCCAGCTTCACAAAATGGAATCGAGATAAAAGGAAACCACACAAAGTGGCCACTAGGGTGTGGTAAAATCCTACAGAGAATAACGCAGGCAGCTCGGTGCTCACAGCAGTGAGGACGAACAAAAGCATGTGAATTTATCAGAGAGAGATTATGGGAAAATTAAGTTTTCTTGAAGGAAAAGGTGGAAAAACTTACTTGAAGTGATAGATCTTTCCACTATGTGTCTAAAAAAAAAAAGAAACCAAAAAATTCCTTCTAACTTATTCAAACGGGTTGTTACAGTTTCTATAGAGCTGAGCAGAATAAATTTGCATGCTCAGTGATTATTCTAACTGCATTTCCAACAAACAACTGCGACAATCAAAAACTTTCCCATGAAAACAATGGGTACTCATGCAAATGTTCTTCCTTGAATGCAAATTTCATTTTGAGAAGAAGGTGGTCCATTCGGAACTACAACTTGTTTCTGCTCAGAGTATGTTCAGTGTGAGGCATTTGCATCTACGGTGTTGACTAGGGAAAGGTTTGTATGTATGCACATAAAACTTACCTACACAATGCAGTACACTCCTAAACCGTATGTAAATCTTTACCTCAGTGCCACTGCATATTTGCTGGAGTATAGCTACAGATTGTAACACAGTTTTGCTAACAACCAAATAACAACACCGACTATAAAGGAAACACTAATTCAGAGAGAAGCTTTTGAATGACTTCTCAGAAGATCCATTAATCACGTTTTGGATTATTTCTCCCTAAACCTTGCGGATTTTTCCATAATGAAGTAAATTAAGAGAAATTTTAATGGATTTTTAGTGTGCCTCATTTGTCAGAAATGAAAAAATATCTTCCATCTGTACTGCCATCTATTACCTCCAGACACTATAACATATAGAATAAAATTAATTGGCTGGCCTATCATCACTTAAATAGGTTAATCTAACATTGGTGTTCCTTTTTAAAAAATCAGCTGCGGAAAGGTAACAAAACAAGTTCTAGAAACGTTACACTAAGTGGTAGAAATCTGTTCAGTACTATTTGTACTACAGCGTACTTTAAATTAATTCCTATTTATAAACAGAGAATTGTGCTTAACACAGAAAAATCTAATTAGGGATAAAGTAGAGATGTATGTTCACTATTTCTTTTTTGGTTTTTCTTTAAAAAAACAAACCAAAAACAACTCAAAAGAAGGACCTAACATGGAACACTTTCATTAATCCTGTTCATCTATTCATTAGTCTTCAGGAAATGCTGAGACCTCAAACATTACTGCTTTATTAAATCTTTACATATATCAATAATTATGTAATGCAACTGGAATACAGGTCATCTTCTTTACCTTACTTCCCTAAAAAATCCAATAGGTATCAAAAGCATTGCAGTTATTAAGTCCAGATATATGTTTGAATACAAAGATTTATCTATTAGCCAAGCAAGAGGATTCCCATTTTCTTTCAGAAAACTTCCATGGGGTTTTTAGTTTCTACCTCCATCACCACAACAGTAGAGCCATTTAACATTAAGTACTTTTTTTTGTGGTAACACACATGAACTTTCTGTCCATGCTCGCAAGCACTACCAGCATATTCACTTGAATTGCTTGAAATCATTAACCACTATCATTTTCATTGGAGCAATGAGAATACAACTAGCACAAGAAATGGAATAGAAAGAAACTGAAAGGCCATAGGGAGGGTCAGAGCACAGAGTTCACATAAACAAATAAATGTCTGTTGAGGAGGTTCTTTGGTGAGGGGTGTGTTGTTGTTTGGGGGGAGGGGTTTAGAAGAAATCACTTGACAGTTTCCCTTACATAGATCCTTTCAGCACACAAAAAGAAATAAGCATCCTACTTAAGAAGGTTTATTAAAACCAAACAAACAAAAACTAAAAAAGGTTTCCAAAAACAGTTTTACAAAACCTGTTTAAAGATCCCTGCTCTGTGGACCTTCTCAAAAAATTGGCCAGATTTTCAAAGCTGTTCATCATTTCTCTCAAGTGTTTTTAAATAACATCTATTAAAATTAAACATCTCATATCCTGGCATAAATTTAGAAAACAGAACATTATGTTCACATACTCACTGCTACCAAGGTAGCTAGGGAAGGAGTTGGCCACCCACCTTCTACTGCTTTTGAAACTCACAGCCTCAATGAATGATGCATCACTCAAGAAGGATGCACAGATCACAAACAATATCGGTTTCACAAACAGAGGTCTGACCTCACAAACAGTATTTCTGAAAATAAAACTGGCAAGACTTAGTTCATATAGCAAGCAGCTTCTAAGGTGGAGATATGATTGCTATGATGCATAACTCTTAAATTCATAAACATGTACAATACCTGGAGAAGACTTTCTATGGCATGAAAGCCACGAATTAAATTCAAAGCCCCACATAACAGACTAAGCACAAATGAGACAATCCCTGGCAGAGTCACAGGTTCCAGGCGCTGATGAGGAGCTGCAAAGCAGAAGATCAAAAAAAGATATCAAAGGTCAAAGCAACGTCTTTAGAAATTCAGTAAAATAGTAATCTCATTTTTCAGTGGCTTCCAGCTCAAGAGATCACTGAAGCAAACCACAAAATGTCAATCTTTTTTTCTAAAAAGAAGAAGAAACGTTTTAAATATTTCAACACAAGGTTTAACAAAAAGTATACTTTCCTTCAAGTCACATATATAATTGTCTTATTATATTTAGTCTTTAACTCAATACATTCAGTTTATTCAGTGTGGTACTAAAAGCTGCTCAAATATGCCAGGAAATCGATGGCAAATGATGCATTTGCTAGTGAAATTTGTCCACAATTAGTAGCCAGCTAGTAAGTCACGTACTTAAGAGCTCCTCTCATAACCTCCATTTTTTTTTAAACAGTAATGCATTAGCAGAGCTATTGAAACTGATTTAGCTTGTTTGCTGAATGGAACACTATGAGGCAAAGCTATTACAGTCCCCTACCTTAAAAAATACAGCTAGTGAATGCTACCAAAGACACAAATGAAAAGACAGCTCTGAAACTAAGCTAGTAGCTATATTACAACCTTATACAGACCTTCCAGAGAGTGCTTAGAAGTCTCTTACAAAACACATTAAAATTAAAACACACTTTCTTTCCATGCACACCCACTCTTTCAGGCTTAGCTAGGGTCACAAGTACATAACAGTTGTGTATGTTCCTCATTATTGTCCCTTTCCATAATTAATAACAGAAAGCAAATATGAAAAAACAATGCAAAACTCTTAACAGTCTAGGCAGCACTGGGAAAACAATAGGACTACTGAGCCACACTTAAATCATTCTGTTCAAATCAACAAAGTGTAAAGATGTGAACAATGAAGTTAATGAACTGTAACATTAATAGAGAGAGGGGTGTCAATCCTGGTTGTTTGCATTGCACAGATCCAGGAAAAAGGCTTTCCAAAACAGTTTATGAAGTTACAGAACCTAAAGAAAAAATGACAAAAGCTATTTCACATTGATAAGCAGACAGGGCTGTCTAATGATGAGTGCGTGATGACTTAAAAATAAAACACAAAATTAGTTCAGTTAACTCATTTGTGCTGAATTTAATAGTGTAATCAGCATTTTTTTTAAACAAAAGCATAACCCATGTTTAACTTTCAGAGCTTATTGCTTTTCTAACCATAGTGCGTATTAGAGGAACACTACCAGCAATCACTCAGTTCAGGTTACATATGGTATTTGCATACCAAACCATTCTTTTTCAGTGACTCCTAACTGGTTGTTTTGTTTCGTTTTTTTAAACCATCTCATCTAGAGAGTGTCAAAAAGCTGAAGGTGCATGTGCCTGTTTTTAGCCAAAAGTCATTGCATTTCATTAACTGGTGGATAAAATCAGTTCACTGCTCTCCATGCACAGCTCTCCACAATCTCATTTTCCCCATGTATCAGGGTAACTTTAAAACATCATGTGTTAAAACAGTATTTAAAACACCTCTTGGAGAACCATGAGAGGAAAAGTAAAGAGTCTTGTCAGCTAAATCAAGACAGGCTATGAAGAATCATAAAATAGTAACTTTTCTCTCTTATTAAAAGATGAAAACAAACCCAAAAACTTTAAAGGACGTTGCATACTGCTGCTGATGTCATTAAGCTCTCCAGGGCTCAATAAATTTTGGTGTTACAATCAAAGCAACAAGAGTAATTTAAATACAAAAAAAAAAAAAAAGGCAAAACCAGAAGAATGAAGGAGTGTCAGAGAAGGCAGGGTAAAAGACAGCTGACCTTGAGTCAGTACATCCATAAATCTTAGAGAGATTACAATTGCCATATCAAAAACTCTCTAACACAAGCCAAGGATCAAATAACACACAAATTCTGAATTAAAATGTTGAAATTTAAATAAAAAATTAGGAAATTGGCATGACGTGAGAAACTGTACTACTTGTAAGGACACTTATTTAAAAATAAAAAGTAACCAAAAAAAATAAATCAATTACACCATCAGGCAAAAAGTAACTTTGATTTGAGAACTGTTCCTTTGTTGAAAAATAGCTCAGAAAACAGTAAATTTATCCTAACCAAATAAATACCTACAACATCACACATCAGCATGCTGTCACCCTATTTCTAATGCCTGCCAACACCTACATTCAGCTTTGAAGCAAAATTCTATCCATAATCTGCACGCTTTCTGCTTCACACATTAATAATTACCCCTATTCTTCACTACACAGCACAACTTTCACTATAGGAAAAGGGCTGCTATTTTCAATTACTTTAACAATAGAGGCCTAGACACTAGACCTTAAATAATAATAAAGTAATTTTCAATTACTTTAACAAAGAGGCCTAGACACTAGACCTTGGATAGATATCCAGTTACAAGTATAAGCAAGTAACAGACAATGCTTCATCAGCATAGCCAAAACTAATGCATCAAATTCTGCTATTCTGTGTAACAAAACAAGATTTGTATCTGCCCAACTTCCTACCTCTGCGCACTATCCAACTTGATTTAACATACTTAATTCACTTATAGCAAGTCATATTTTTTAACAGGACAGCATATTCAGGAAATTACACTAGGCAAACCACATCTTTTTGTGAGAATTTGTCCTTAGAGCAAAGGAGAATCTTTGAAGTCTAGCCAACTGAGTGGGTAGCCAACATCCAGAGAAAGTTCAAGGGTGGAGAGGAGCGATGAAAGTAAAGAATTACAAAACTATCAGCAGACTTGCTAAAAAAGACACTGTTATTCAATAGCATCTAAAATTTGAAGAGCTGAAGAAGGAGCAAAGTGCAAACTTCTCATAACATACAGCCCTTTGATGGTGAGTTTCTATAGCAATTCAAGGAAGGAAGCGGATAACTGAAGAGAGAGATCTATGGAATTCAGAGAAGAAGAAAGTTAAAAGCAACTGAAAGAGGAGAAAAAAACAGAAGAAAGTTGACATGGAAAGAAAAGAGGACAACAGAACTGGTTCTGTAAGACAAGTTGTGGAGA
The DNA here is from genome assembly GCF_034638445.1 of Ciconia boyciana. Classification (NCBI taxonomy): domain Eukaryota; kingdom Metazoa; phylum Chordata; class Aves; order Ciconiiformes; family Ciconiidae; genus Ciconia; species Ciconia boyciana. Next base: position 13,091,279 of record NC_132943.1, read on the forward strand.
GGTAGGTGGAAAAAAAAATGGAAGATCATCTGCCAATTATTGTTTAATTTTACTTTATAGTAAAAAGGGAAATAGTCCTTACGCATTTTAATTTAGGCCCATATGCTCTTCCAACACTTTTACTCAGAAAAGTGATAAAAACCTCATCTCCCACTACATGGACAACTTTAAAAATACAGCCAATGTTGACACAGGCCAGCTGACTTCTCTCATGCTTATTGTTTCTTCATTTTCCAATTGCAGGAAGTTTGAATCTAGACAATTTTCAGAATTAACCAGTTGCCACTTCTGCCACCATAACCTTTTCCACAAGCCAGGACTACACTAGAACACTAAGAGATAATAACGATGTAAGCATCAAAAGTGGCAAAAGAATGGTATTACAGCATTACATACCTTTAAAAACAGCCCACACATATAAGTAGTAGATGATTAAAGGTATGTACAGCGCTGCTTAAAAGATTCCACTCTTCTAAACAATTTAAACATCTTCACACTTTTCCCATATTAATTTTCCAGAACCTATCTCTAATACTGTTAAATTGCAAATACAGAGATCGTAAGCTATTTCTACACTGTCCCATAGCACTAGAATTCTCAGGATCGTGGCCCCAGCAGTACAAATAGGGCACCCTAGCAATTTTGTTTGTTTTTCATCTTCTGTAGAAAGTAGCTTTCAATCTTCTAGAGGAAACCTTATGAGTAAGTAAAGTAATTAGGATAATACACTGGCAAAGAGATCCTATTTTTTTTTTATATATATATATATATATATATATATATATATATATATATATATATATAAACTGCACAAAATTAAGCTGATCTCTCATATTACAGAACTCTGTAGGAAGTGTTTAGATTTATGATTGCAATTTTCACCGACACTGTAAAGTGAACGGCATCGGTGTATGTCTACCCAGGACAACTAGCCTTATAGACAGAGGTACTTTTGGGAGAAAAGGGGGAGATATTAACTAATTAAAATCAACACTTCCTTTTATTCTATTTATGACTTTGCTTCACTCAACTTGGAAGACTGAGATCAGATTATGTCAGTTTCACATGTGGAGTCCACATATTAGTGCAAGGACTTGGTGAGTTTTAAGTTTTCTGTCCTGCTGGGAAACATCTAAAGGTGGGCCTTAAACTGATTCTGAGCATTCACTTAATAGCACAAACCTTTAACCCCGTTCAACCACACAATTCCATATTTACCTCCTACGTGAAATAAAGTTTTAAAAAATTAATGACTACTTAAATGAACGTGGTAAGTATATACAAAATTGCTATTATTAACTTCGTACACAAGGCACTTATTTAAGAGAGTACATCTTTTAGCCAGCACAGCAATTTGGATTTTCACTGTCACAGAGGCTTCCTAAAGTGATGCTTCTCCCTCCAGCTGCTCTAACTCCTGACACTATGCTCTTAGCTTATGTCATCATTGGGTCTAACTGGGCAGAAATAATAAAAATTTTCATAAATCTTAAAAGGTCAGAAAAAGAAAGAAGATCATCTTGTTAAGTGCTCATCTTCATTTGCTTATTTTCATGCAGATTTTTTTTTTTCCTTCAATAAGTCGATTGAGTAGATCCATTTACCTCTCTGAGTGCCTTAGAAGATATACACTTTGAGCAAAGGACAAAACAGACATCTAAGCCAAAACCACGTAAGGCCACGGCAGCTTTATGCTTTAAGAACATCATGGTGAAAAAGCTTTTTTTAAAGAAAAAAATATCAAAGATTAATTCTACTACCCTGCATCTGACTCATTTAAGGATACAAAAACAGAAGTCTGAAACTCACCTGCAGATATCTTACCAGTACCCTTATATTCCGTCACAGATAAATGTGCAAACCCATTAGCTGAACCAAGTTCTGACACAGAAATTTGATAAGGTGGTCTCAGTTTGATTTCTGTCTGCATGTCAGCAAGATTCATCTTTGTTGACAAAGAACGTGTGTTGTTGTATCTCTGTTTGGTCCTCTGAATGAAATTATCTGTGTAAAATTTAAAATAAAAACTTATATCCTTATGGACTTTTGTTAATTAAATAATCCAAGACCATGCAGCTTTATGTACTACATACTTCACAAATTGAAATATATTGTTTGAAATGCTTGTATTTATCTTTGATTTTTTAATACTATCTCTGTTTTGTGATTATTATATCATGGGCTATTTAATTCTGCAGTAAAAAAAATTTAAGCTCTAGAAATCTAATTACTTAATAACTGTGAATAAACTAATGACTTTTCACTGCATGAGACTGAACTCATTACTAATACAATGGATTTACCGCACTTACTCTAGTTTTCCCTTTAGTTTAGTAAATATCCTTATGAAAAAATTAACTCCTGCATTGAAGTATAAACTTAGTTGAGTATGAAAAGTGCTTGCACTATATTCAGGCAGAGAAAATTAATACCATATTATAAAGACTGTAATAGACCTACATTCTAACTTAACAAGTAGTAGAACAAAGAAGGTGTTGGAAAAAAAAAGCATTCATAGAAATCTTCATAAGGAAAACATTATACAGAAATTGTTAAAATTTGCCTGACTGAATTATAGACAGGAATTAACCAACTGGAATATCTTCCCCCATATTTCTAAAACTGCAGTTCTTTTTGCTCTAATGCGTTTTATAAGAATATTTAAAATAACTGCCTAACATATAGTATTAAAGCGTCAGATATTAATGGAATCTGTAACAGCTGTTATCTGGTATATATGAGATTAGTTGTATTTGGAGCTTGCATGACAGAAGATTAAATGCTTCACTATATCATAAGACAAATAAATATCTCTCCCTTTCATGTACTGAACAAAAATTACAGCACAGCTAAGAGCAAACATGAAATTGCAATCTTTTACTTGAGAAATTTATGAAGCTCAATGCCTTTACAGGTTAAGTATTTCACAGGTGTGAAGTCAAACAACTCCTAGTACTATTCACTAGGAGCAGATGAACTCCAGATTTGGTCACACAGGGCTTAAACCAAAACCTACTGGAATGAACAGAAAGATTATAAACAGGTTTGGATAAAACTCTAGTAGCCTAGTTCAATGCCCACAGAAGTATTTCTTTATTGACGCTAAGGGGAGTTAAATCAGATTCTAAATCCACCTGAAATACAGCTATAAACTGCCTTGGACATTTTTGGTTTGTGTGCATTAAGTTGCACATCTATTTAAATACTCATTTGTCTTAGTGCGAGAATCAAGGAAAAAAAAAGTCAGATGCTTACCAAACTCTATAAAACAGTATGGTCTGACAGCAGTATTTGTCTTCATCATATTGTAGGTAGTGATGAACTCTTTCTGAAGCTCATCCAGGAAGCAGAAAGCCAGGACACTGGGATAACTTTCAGTGCACAACATCATATAGCTTACTCCCAGAGAACTTATAAAGCTGTAATTGAGACAACAAATTCAACATTTCAAATTTAAATCCAGGTAATTCGCTGCTTCGCTAGTCTGATCTCATATTCTATAATCTGAAAGTAAAAACTGCTCTGGGGTAGCAAAGGAATTAATGTTTACTGAAAAGTCCAACATTATTTGAGAAGAAAAACAATTTACTTCTAGGCAATGTTTTACTTTAACACCACATTGTACAATCATATGAGAAGCTGTGTTATACATATATGTGTATGTGTATATATGTGTGTGTGTGTATACATATGTACACACTCACATAAATGGAACAGAAAATATCATAAAGCTTTAGGGATACAGAAATAGAGCAGGTTTGTCCTGTAATAGCTTTTCTTTCATCTCAAATGCAAAATATGTGATCTGATGCATCCCAAAAATGCAAAAAACTTATCTTCAGATTGGGGGGTAGGGCAGTTGGTTCTTCTAAAATATGTGAGGAAATAAAACTGCTCCATAGAATATGGGATTCATTATTCTCCAAAGATAGTTGCAAGGATGACCAGAGATGGCAAATACGGAATTAGAAAGGGACAGTTTTCAATATACCTAACCCTATTGCATTTAGGCAATTCATTAAATAGAGTTCACGTTCTCATGACACATTCAAATTTTTTCACAATCTTGATGGATAACTTACACCATTAAAAGTAATCAAAGACAAAAGTAATAAAAAACGTCCTGACTAAGCCTTATGTCTCATTCTTGAAAGTTTCTTTTAAGCTGATCAGTTTACAAGCCAACTATAGCTGAGGTTTTAAAAAAAATATCGACTGGAAAAATTTAGTCCATGCTGGGCCTAATCCTGAGAAATGGTGGAAACTCACATATACCAGTGGGAGACGGAAAAGGCTGAGCACTTTCTAGGATCATTCAGGTGGTATACTTTACACCACTGTAACTTCTACATGTTTACTAGGGGTTATGATGAAATTACCCATCTCATTTAAACTAGCATACCTAAATTAGAATCAGAATTTAGCTCAGCTAAAGTGCATCTGAATTACCAACTACACACAGGTGCACCTAGTTACCAATGCTAAGGAGAAAGGTCACATATAAAGCAAAACTCTGAGTAAACAATAGATTCAAAGAATTATTTCACAATAGTCCAAGTTTCACGCTGCAAACAGGAAAAAAGAGCATCTTTGAATTATTACTTAATCAGTGTTGTCATGCAGGTACACTATCAAATTGACTATCTCAAAAAATTTAGGAATAGTTATTAAAAAAAAAAGTCAAAACACAAAAGCATGAAGAGAAAACAAAAAGCATTGTTGTGAAAGTGCTGGATGGAGCAGTAGGATAGGTAGGCTCCATTCAACCGTTCAAGACTTTACTACACACTGCCTTCACACTAGAAAAATCATTCCCACCCGTCCCACTCCCTGTGTGCCATATGAAATAATTATTGAGTTATGCTTAGGTTTTAGGGCATGTTTTCTCTGAAGTCAACAGAAATCCTGGAAGTACAATAAAAGGGCCTAACTCCATAACATCCTAACCACAAGTTTTCAGAAATACTGGGTTATGCAAGTATTTGGGTACTTTTTAAAATTTGTGTAGACTAAAAAGAGAAAACAAATGAATACTAGTTGAACTAGCATGACAAAGAACAAGTCTGGTCATTTTTATGTATGAAACAACCTTGAAATTTAAAGAAATATTTCTAGTAGGTCAAGGACTTCAATATTTATAAAAATACTGTCTATTTCAAACTAGAACTTCCACCAAAGTTTAAATAGATTTCAAATCTTTCTACAATTTCTCAATTTTAAATTTCCGATACATAAATACTGCCAAGATTTAATCAATCTTAGTTTGATTAATCATTTCTAATGTGAACTGTTAACTTTTTAACTTACAGACAGACACAACCCAGGACATCGCAAATATATAAAAGAGAAGTCTTACTTTATATTATACTGCCCAGTTTTCAGAGTACATCTGTCAGGAAGCTGAGAAAGTTTCTTTGAGAGCATTTTAAAATATTTTCTACATTCTTGCATTCCTGTGCTCTGGTCATAATCAGTAGATGCAGACAGTGGGAGTCCATCCCTCACACGGACCACAGAGGCAGATAAAATCATAGACATTGCCAACAGAGTTAACGACAACCTACAACAAAACACAAATCAGGAGGAATCAGAATTAAGGTAAAAGCAAAAACAATAGAGTCAACTGTGATTAATCAAACTTCCCAAGCTGTATGCTGGGCTCAGGCTTAAAATGGGGCACAAGGAGGATTTTCAACTATAACTCAGATTAGAGTCCTAACTGAATAGGTCCCTATTAGTCTACACACACCACAAAGCTGCAGCACATCTGACATCAATGTCACATTTTCAAATATTTTTATATGAACTGCCATAAATCCTCACCTAGAGATACCTGTGGAGACTGAAATACTATTACTTAACCTTAGTACTACTGAACCACTGGCACCCTTCAAGCTGTGAGTCGTCTTGTTTAGTGAGACAACAATGATCGTCTAAACAAACAAGAACAATAGCTGGGGAGGAAAAACGTGTACTGCAAAGACAGGCCAGATGGAAAAGTGATCCAGGTCTTGATCAAGCAATAATATTAACGTGCTTTCATGAAGCTGTGTTACTGAGTTCATGCTTAAGTACCCTGACAAACAGAGACTTACACAACTTACGTACTATCAAATAGGAAATCAAGGATCAGGACAGAAAGGAATGTAATCCAGCTCTCCCAGCTCACAACGGAATTTCTTAAACATGAAATGTCTTTTTTCTTATGTGGGTCTCCATTTTCTTTAAATTTCCAAAATGTATCTATCATTATCACACAAATACTGAGGAGGTTGAAATGGTGCTTGCAAAGCCTGCATGCTTTTCCAGTATTTAATTTTCAAAGCATAATAATTAAAGCTTTGTGGAATACAGTCACTTAAAAAAGTTGTGTATTTAAACATTTCTCGATCAGAAGGAGAAAATTTATAGCAGGCATTTAACAGTATAAACACATAGCCTGCAGACAGTCTTTCAAGACTGAAGACACATTTTTAAAACCTTCAAGTTCCTCAAATCTTACGTTAAACCAAAACATTCAAAAGTTCAGCAAGACAAGCATTAAAAGAAGGATTACTTATCTGCTAAGTATCAGTACACAAATTTGTCCTCTTACAAGTGGGCGAGCTGCTAGAATTTATATGAAGCCAAAAGCAAACACTTCCTCAACTCTTTAACACTACTCTGCAGACTCCTACCATATACTACACCTATCACTTAAGAGATTATGAAAAAAATAATTTTTGCCTCCCTCAGATGATGCTACTCAAGTTCCATACAGTCACAAACTGCAAAAGAAAACAGATTTCTGAATACAGTTGAAATATGCTTTCGTGTGCAATACTGACATGTTTACAGCACCTTTCAAACTATGACATTAAGGGTGCTTTACAAGCCTTAGCAACTGAGGGACTGTATTATGAAAAGTTAGGAATCCAAATTTTCCTAAAATAGCACTGCTTCTTCATAAAAGAGAGGAAATAGGTATTTTGTTCCTGAATTCTCACCTCCCCTATTTTCCACTACCCAAAGGTTATATATACTTCAGGATACTTATTGAATAATAATCAATATTCAGGTTTTTCAAGGGTATTTACTCCTCAAAGAGTGAGGGGCATATAATAATGAAAATGTGTTGTAATTTTCAATTTAAGAAATTCAGCTTCATCAGCAGTCAAACTTCAACCCGCTTTGAGATGCATCACATTAGCTAAACAAATTCCAAATTAATACCCTTGTATTTTACTTGTATAGCATTTCAGACTTTCATCAAAGTCGTAACAGCAGCAGAAGCCACTGTTGCCTGTAGTCTGCTGAATACCTCTGGGTTTTTATCAGGTACGCTTGTTATTTCAGCACTTCACTACAGAATTCCCTATTGTACAACATGCTTTGATCAGCTGGACACAAAACCAGAAAACAAAACAATTTTAGGACTTTCTCTAGGTTAGCTTGCTGGAGTGAAGCGTTCTAGAAATTAAACCTGCAGTTATAGAAACTTTTACCTATCTCTGAGTTCATGCACGTGGTCCCAGCAGGACAATTCACATGGAATGCACAAGGCACCCATTTTCTTAACTATGCTGCTAACCATATAACCACGCCAGCAGCTCAAGAGCATGACAGAATTGCAGAGGAGCTTTAAATTGTAATGGTTCTCCGATAATAACCACCTCTACCAGTTGGAACTCAATCCTGAAAGGGACTTCCCGGAGCTATATCAATATAAACATAAGAACAATGATGTGATAGCAAAGTTTAAAATTCCCCTCATTAACTTACTTGCACAAAATGTAATTTCATGGATCTGCATTTCCTCTGATGAAGCAAATAACTTCGTTAGCACCTAACGTGAAGAAAGGAACATAGCTCCATGTCCTGTTTTAGGAAAAGGTAGTGAATAGGACAGCACTGCAGGAGAAACTCAGAATCCTGTAGCCACCTCTCAGAAGGAAAAATACTGTTCTGTTCACTTTTTAAATGATCTTGACTGTTAAAGTTCATGTTGAGCTATCTGATGAGATAAGAACAAACAGAAAAAGTTAATAAATGTATTTACTGGCTAACAATATTCTGCAGCTCTCTTTGTGAGGGCATGCTTGTTGGAAAGGCCTGAACACATCCCAGGGAGATTACTCAAGAGGTACTCAAGTAAAAAGAAAACTAGAATAACAGAAATATTAAAATGTTCTTTAAGTGAAGTTGAGGAAGTCCCATCACTTCAGCTATTTAAAATGGGAAACTACGTTATCCATCTGCACAGTACATGAGTAACTCAGGGTAATGCAACCTTTGACTCTGAATCCCATCATTCACCTCATACACTAAGTTTAATTAATCTATAATCTCCTCTGATCAGAAACCTGAACACTTCAGGAACATAATACAACACAACCACAGCTGTATTTCCAAAGCATTAAGATTTTCAATATTCAATCTAACAATAGTTGCTTTACTCCTACAGCTAAGGACAAAGAACATAAATATCACTAACAACAGCATGTATGCATGGACAACAGACAAAACAAAGGATAAAGACTTTCTTTATATATACTTTTATATATATACACTTATATATACTTATACATATACTTATATACTATAAGACTTCCTTTATAAAGATATTCTTCCATTTTTATTCTATATGTAAATAAATATTTGCATAAATCTAGAACAAAACCAGTTACTTTCTTCAAGATTCCTACTTATATTTAGAGAAATCAGGCTCTCTAACAGAAGATAAGCCTCCATTAAAACCTTAATGTACTATGAAATCACACAAGGTAAAAATCGTGGTTAGATGAACAGTCTTAAGATCACCAGTCAGCCATGTTTTGTTACCATCATCTTAAAAACCAACCCAGTGAAAATATGTACTTTTTCCTCAGCTTCCTAACAGCGGAATCAGAAAGCTATCTAAAAAATGAAGCTAATAAAATAAAATCACTTTGGTTGCAAGATCACACATATGTAAAGAGATGTGTAATACACATACTGTAACAGAACATTCAGCCTTACTTGAAAATGTATTAATATAGAAAAAAAGTTTAATAAATCTTCAAAATGAAAGAGCTACTTTACTCAGCTCCCAAAACAATATGGCTCTGCGGAAGGAGCCAAGTGGTAAATTTGATATAGATTTATATAGGTAGAGATTGAAGAAAGAACATTAAAGATATGGTAGTGTTTTCAGAACTATCTTTAAATGTCTTTTTTAAACATCTATTCAAAACTGCACAACGTAATTCACCATACCATTACAAATTTCATAGGTTTTCCTCCAAAAATTCTACATCCATCAAACAGCTGAAGATGACAAGACTACACTTCCACTACAAATGGTCTATAAATCCATTACAGGCGCAAAGAAATGAACAGGGATTGGGTTCGCTATCTCATCCTATGACAGGAATGAGGAGTACCAAATGCAACGAGCAGGTGTTAGGTTCATGGTACCATAGATGGTTCTTCACAAAACATGCAGTTAGCCAGTGGAACTGCTTGTCACAGAATGTTGTTAATGCTAAAATGTTATGTGAATTCAAGAGGCAACTGGAAAAGTTCACAGAAAAACTACAAGAGTTATTAAAACTAAAACACTAACCCTTTGCTCTGGGAGATTCTGACCCTCAAACAATGACCAAGAGGGAGAGTACACCATGGAAGCATCACTCTATGCTTGCGCTATTCTTATGTTTCCCTGTGTGCCTGTACTTCTGGCCCATCTTCACTGATTTCCCCTTACACTGACACTACACAGCCCTCCCTGCAAATGAGGGCTGGGAGAACTCATGGAAAGGAGGAATATGGAGAAAGCTGGCCACAGGCAGATAAGAGTCAACTGAAATGGTGATTCCTCTGTTACTCCACCCTCCTTAAAGCTGTCCAAATATCATACACGTCAACCTCCACTGCTTTCACAAATAGGAATTATCACATGTGGCTTCAGTTTCATTTCCTCCCATGAGCAGGAAATCTCAGATGATGGAAACCAGAGCCTGTTCTACTGTACTTTTTTTTTTAAGACAGATTCAATTATCATCTCGTTCATTTTTGTGTTATGATGGTACTTGATCCTGAGGCAGCATCTAGAAAAGTCCTAGAAAGCAGTATAGGTTCCAGCCTTTTGTGACGAACTGGTCTTCCAACTTGTAATCTGACAGTAATTGTTTTATACCTATCTGACATCTTCTCATAACTTTTTTTACAAGTAAGTGTTTGAAAGTGACCGGTGAATACGGTTTGCTCAGGATACTTCCATTTTTTAAAAACAGTCTAGCTTCAGAAAAATTGAAGGATTCTAAGTAGATCTAGGGTAACAGCAAGCCTACTCTCCTGCCCCTGCTAGCCTTCAGCACCAACGTGACCAAGGCATTTCTTGCCAGTATGTCTGCTTCTCATGATAACCTTCCATAAAATATAAAATTGGGAAGTGGGTGCAAGCTGCACACCTGCTTGGCGCAGAATGAAGATACAGTTTCTGTGCTTACTTAAGGGTACATAATAGTGTTTGACAACTTATTGTCCCCACTTTTGAGGGTTGTGACAGCTGCATTATGCAGGCAGGAGTCTTAATTTTTCCGCTCTACAGAAATCCGTAGTACAAACTAAAGCACCACTGAAGGACACAATAAATAAAGCCACTTTGACATCATCAGGTATGATCAGACATGGAAATAATCCTAAACCACCAGCCCATATAATCCTTCTCATAAAGCAGAGGAAAAAGAGACCTCGGAAACAGAATCAAGATTCTGGAAATCTATGGGAAGGGAAGAAGCTGCATCCCAAAGTTCGGGAACTTGACCCTTTCATCTGCCACCTACTGATGTGGCAGCTTCGACACGATCATTTGCAGCATTTGCAACGGCGGACAGAGCAGGAAGAGGTAATGTGGTTACCGACTTAAACGGGTTTGCACTGCTTTAGAATACAAAACGTTACACAAAAACGTTGGTGCCTACGCAGCCAGCCAGGAGAGTGACAGATCCCCGCTACAACAGGCTCCTGCCACGTACGACATTTACGAAGAGGCCTGAGCTGCCACCGACGGCCTCCGCACCTGACCTGCCCGCTGCACCCCGCGCTCGCTGCCCGGAGCAAAGCTCGAGTGACAAAGCTGGAGCAGCCGGCGCCGGGGGACGCGCCGGCAGCCCTCTCTCATCCCGGCTGATGAGCAAACGCAGCCGGCCCTGTGGCTCCAGCGGCCGGGCTGCCACCCTCTGGTGCACGGCAGCCCCCGGCGGGGCGGCGGCCCGGAAAGCGGAGAAACCGGTCACAGGTCGCTTCGCTTCGCAGGGCCAGTCCCGCGCCCACACCGGGAGCCCTGCGGTGCCCCGGCAGCCCCCCGCCCCGGGCCTGGCGCCGAAAAGGGAAGGCAGACGGCAATCGAGACCCCGGCCCGGGGAGACCGGGCAGACGCAGGGCCCCGCGGCAGCACCTTGCAGCACCTTCCAGCACCGTCCCGTCCCGTCCCGTCCCTCGCCCTCCCTCACGCCGGCAGCCCCGGCGGCGGGCAGGCCCCCGGCGCGGGCAGGCCGCGTCGCCTAGCAACGGCACCGCGGGGAGGGGCTCGCGCTACCTGCCTCACCGGAGCGGAGCGGCGGCGGCACCGGCGCGCGGCCACGGCGGCCGCCTCCCGCCAGGCATTGTGGGTATTGTCCACGTCTGCCCCGCGCCCCCCCGCCGCGGGGGAGCGCCCCTCACGTGACGCGGACGCGGACGCGCCATTGCTCCGCGGGCGGCGCGGGGCGGGGCTGGGGCGTCGCCATGGCGACACGGCGGGGCTAGGCCGGGCCTGCTCTGAGCGGGCTCCGCGCCGGGGCCGGGCTGGGCCTGCTCTGCTCTGAGGGGGCTCCGCGCCGGGGCGGCCGCGCTGGTACCGCTCCCTCGGGGCTCCTGGGCGCAGCCAGCGGGGCCTCCGAGGCTGTGGGGCGGCCCCGGTGCTGCGGCTGAGGCGCCGTTTCCTCAGGCGCGGGCGCCCTGAGGAGGTGGGGGTGCCTCCCCCAGCCCGCGGTGGGTCCTGTTCCTTTATGGTGGCGTCGCTTCGTGCTGGCCTTCGCCCGCCGCTCGGAACAGGGCCGCCCAGTTAGCCGCCAACGCCTCTTTGCGCTTTGTCCCCACAGCCGGGGACGTCGGCTGGCGTGCGGGGTTGCTGGGGGGTTTTGGGTTGGGTTTGTGGCCATTGGTCAAACGGGTTGAAGTGTCCGGACACCGCTGGTGTTGCAGAAAGCCCCCAGTGTGTCGGGGCGGGGAGGCAGCCTCGCTACTGCTAGTCCTCTGCTTCACACATCTTTTGGCCAATTCTTGATTAGCCTCATTTTCAAAAGAACTGAGGTTCAGTAATTGTGCTCTTTGGGTTCTCCTGTGTAATAACTTTTAACTGTAGTTGGCCAATTTCCACCCGGTTTAATGGATGTATACAGAACTTGGCATATGCTTGATGCCATATAAATAACAAGATACGTGTTAGGTGTTTTCTGATGGGGCAGCAAACGTGGCTGCTGATGGGGGGGGATGTACGATGGTGACGTAGTTGTCACCAGAAAAAGTGCACTGAGATAGCACCAGCTGCTAGACTAATTTCATTCATTTCCAGACAAATCAACTGGGCATGTTTCGACAATAAATGACAATATAAAAATGAAAGTTTGCAAATCTCATTACTAATCCCAAATTGAGGTTCCTATTTTAAAACTGCTTTTTTTGCCGATACAAGAATAATTTTCTCCCTGTATTGCTCTCCAACTTCACTGTTTTCATACTGTATCATACAGTTTTAGTCTGTTGGCTCAAATCGCGAATTAAAGCAGCTGATTTCCTTGCTAACGCCTTTTAATTTCTCCTTCCATCTGTTACTACTTAACTATCCAAGTGCTTGTAGCATTGCAAAGAGTGTTGGGGTAGAGGTAATATACCTCGCACTCTGGACTTTCAGGCTCTACTGACCTTCACTCAGGAGCAAGGTAACCAGGAGGAGGGCACTGAAGCACATTAACACTCTCCAACCTCAAGTCTGCCTTCTCTAAGCAGCATACACTATTTTAGGTGGCCGCCTATGGCAACCCCAGATACCAGTGGGGTTTCACCTCACTCCCTACCCCTGAGATGGTCTCTGTGAATGCCAGTGATCCAGGTGTGGTAAAATGATCTCTTGGATCTTACAACCAGGTGTAAGTTTCTATTGCTGGAGATTAATTTCGCCCTTTCAGCCTCCAGGCTTTCTCCTCCGTGCTTCAAGCAAAGCTCAGCCAAGCTGAGGAATCGAGCTCTCTGTCAAACAAGGCTGCAGCAAGGGGTACAAGGTTAACTATGGCCATGGAGTTGGGTAACAGGTGGAGGGAAGACTGGCAAAAAGAAAAAAATTGTTTTCAGAGGAGACTGGAAATGAGACAGGGAGGTAGTGAGGCAGGGGGTCAGGAGACACGGGTGGCATGGAGATGTGGGAGAGGAAGGCAGGCACAGGTGAGCAGAGGGGCCACTGCAGGAGAGGTCACCTGCAGGTGCTTGGTGAGGTAGGTTTGCTGTGAATGTAAAAGCAGCAGGGAAGAAGTGATATCCTGGAGACCACAGGAGAAGACCCTTTTCTGAGCACCCTTCTCGCAGTGAAAGCTGGTTGCTGGGGGGAACTGCAAAGATGTGCACCACGAACATGTCCTGCTTAAGCCTCGCGAGGGACGGAGGGTCCTTGTGTGTGAATAAGCACCTTCGCATCTCCAAGTTAGTATCTTGGCCTGTCAGGAAGAAACTGTGTTCCCTGTCAGGCTCTTGTAGAGCTGAGCACGGGAACTTCTCAATCCTGACTGACTCGGCACAACTGTAGCATATGTTCAGAAGACGATACATTAATCTGAATAATTTCCAGAGAGTCCTTATCCTTTATAAACAGAGTGCACAGTATTACAAGCTGCTACACAATTTAACAGCTTCTGATAGCATCTACTATAATGCTGAGAAGTAATGATTACTTAATTAGAGGCTGCCTAAAGGTTTGTGATAAGTGCATATGTGTGTACTTTTTTCCTAGTTCTTCTGAACTGTTTATCTTTCAACCCTAAAATTCTCTTGACCTTTTGTAAATGTTTTGAAGGAAAAAATATAAGCATTTTGCATTTACATAAACAGGACTTCAAAAATTATATACACATCTATTAGTTAAGACTTACACATTCTTAGGGGGAAAAAATGTAATATTCTTTATTTTCAGGTGAACCTGGCCCCAAGAGGCTAAATAAATTGCACAAGGTCACTGGGGGAGGTAGTGGCAGAGTCAGAACTGGGGTCACAGCTCCAGCGCTCCCAGCTCTCATGGTGAATTTAAATCATACCTGTAATTCAATAATTTGCATGGCTAACAAGCCAGTTACACTTAAAATATTTTTTTTTCTTGTCCCATTGACTCCCCTAAGACATGAAAGCAGTAGAACATTGTTAGAGGGGCACCACCCAGTGAATACATTAGTGAAAGCTGCAGCCAGAGATAAAACTGAGATTCGTAAGAAGTAAATCCAGTCAGTGCAAAGGGAAGCCCAAGGGGAGGGATGTAGGTGTTTCAAAAGGAGGAGAAGAGGTGAAGAGATGAAGAGGAGTATGAGACGGGGTATGGACAGCGTCAGATGTTGAAGAGAGAGCTGGACGGGAAGGACTGTTGCCAAAGAAGTCCCTGTGGTGTCCAGCCCCTCAGAGGTGGCAGCGAGGTGCGTCTTCATGAGCGCAGCAAAATAATGAAGCCATGTGCTTGCTTAATGTGCCATCAGCCAGCTGAAGGCAAAACCCAACAGCGAACACTCGGAGACAAGGTAGGACGGCATTTATCTCACCAAAGTTTAATGACCTGGAAATAGCCCACTGTTAAGAAGCTCTATGTTGCTATTTCTCCTCAGACCCTGCAGGGGGAGCAGACATGTCCAGCCGCATTTACACGCCTCGGTTTTGGGTGACTAAAGGTAGGGAAGACAAACCCTTAGGCTCTGTCCACTGGATTTAAACACGACTTTTAAATCAGATTTCCCCAAGGAAAGATATCCAGCCTGAGGAGCTGGCAGTAGTTGTGCTCGTCGAGATGGCGTCACAGGAGAAGCAGAGAGGTAAAGGTCTGAAAGGACCCTCAGAAGGTCATTCAGAAAATTCAACTTCAGTTTTCTTTGCAGCAAGTTAAACTGTGGTATATATCAGATTGATGATCCACTTTGTAACCCATTTTTACAGGGAAAATAAAAGCCTTCTCTGATTTAAACTAATTAAACCCAAAGCCTTTCATCTTTTTTTTTAAAAAAACCCTTCTGTTTACTAAACATCTTCATAATTTTATTGCTCCTTTCTCTGGACCTTTTTTTTCTCATGTCTTTCTTAAAGTTTGGTGCTTGAAGCTGGAGGTATTATTCAAGCTGGGGCTTTAGCTGGAAACCAGACTACTAATCCATTAGTGTGCTTCCTGTTTTTTGGATGGTAATGCCAATTCCCATGAAAAAACAGATACATTGAATAAGTGAATTTATGTCGAGTGCAGCCCAGCTTCATCACAAGTGCTTAAAACTCTGAATCGGGCTCTTGAAATCATGGCGCTGGCTGAGAACCTGTGACTTTCTAACAATTCTGCACTCTAAAAAAAAAATTGCATCTGATTTTAGAGGTTTTAGAGAAACCTGTGTCCCTAATCACAAAAGCTAAGATTATATTCGCTGGAATGACCTGTTCTTGCTAACACAGCATCAGCAGAAGTGTGAGCAAGGTCATAAAAATCATCAGCAGAATATCCAGTTTATTTCCTTCCTTCTCTTTTAAAAGCCTTCTCCGCTGATTCAGTCATAAGGGCCTGTGTTGGGCAGAAGTTTCTTTCATGGAACAATAGTGTTTAATTCTCAAGGGCTTTACAAGTCTGAAGCCACCTCGTAATGTCACATAAAGTATCTCACTGGTAATAAATGCAGATGTTAGAACAAAATACAGCATTATCCCAATGGCTCTTGTTGCAGCAGGGCCCAGCATGATCTCCTGCATAAAGAACATCATATTTCTGAAAAGTAATCTTCACGCTGCATCTCAATTAGTTTGAAAAGCGACATGTTGTTAATGCATTTTTATTTACAGGGCCATCAGCATTGTGGGCTTATGGAAGTAACACAAGTGAGCTTTTCTGATGATCGTGTCTCAAGCCATTCCAACAGTAATGCTCTCTCTTTGGGGCTTTTCCGCTTACTTTATTCCCTCTCTGGTAGAAGCAGCTGATCTGGAAAGCCACATGAATATACTCCTAGTACACATAATCCCTTTAGTTCCCTACATGACTGTAATTGAACACATTGGCAGACTTTGTTTGTATTTAAATATTTTCATAGAAGGGAAAGTCATTCCAAGCTGATCACTTCATGAGGCCAAAAATTTCATTAGGAGCCATTTAAACAATTACCATAAATAAGAAAATCGTTATTTGCTAGTACAGTTGTGCCATAAACACTATAATTTATCTTCAAGGAACTCCTGGTCCCTAAAGAAATTTGTCTTTGTTTATGATAATAGCCACAACAAACTTATGTAAGAAAAAAACCACATACAGCTTTGTAATCCACAGTTAGAATGTTCTATTTGAAATTTAATTCCGAAGGATAGAAAGGTTTCTTAGGACTGAAGGGATTATTAGGTACTGTAATATCTAATAAGATTATAAGATGGAGGTGGTAGCTCACTATAATAGAAACCCGCTAAGACATAGGAATATACTAAGACACAGGACCAGCAGGACTTTCTGGGTTATCAAATCCAGTCCCCAGGTACTGCAGGCAACTGGATCACATAATCCATTTAATACATTTTGTGAGCTTCATGTTATGGTTTTGCCCCTGTAATTTTTAAACCCTCACTATGCAGGTGGATAAAGAACACCTAATTGATAGTCTAAATTATTCATGGCCAATTTATGCCCACTTGCTCATATGCCAAGATTGCCTATCTTTAATATTTCCCCTACCTGATGTCTTTACAAAGAGTAATCAAACCACATCTTGGTCTTCAGCTGCTAGGCTAAACGAGCTGCGTACACACACTCTCCTTTCATGAAAGGTTCTCCAGTCTCCTCCTCATCTTAGCAGCCCTTTTCTGTACCCGTTTCATTAAGAATCCAGCTTTCTTTAACGTGATTGATCAGAATCATGCGTTTTATTCCAACAAAATCTTATTGGGGTCTTAGACAAGGACGTTCATGCTTCCCTTGCTCTTCTGGAAATGTCTCTCCTATTGTATTTTAGCGTTTCAGTTGCCTTTTCCATGCCCACACTGCACTGAGGCAAATGGTCAGAAATCTTTCTGTGTCGTTGCTGGTTTCCTGCAGAATTTTTTCTGCTGCTAGCTCTCTTACTACTTCTGTGGCCTCGCTCTTGAAGGACATTCAGTTCTTGCTGTGGGATATTCTGAACTTTCTCTACACTGGTGACACCTCCTAACTTTGTGACTTTGATACATTTTCATGATCAGACACCCCTGTTTTCCAAATGGGTCATTACTGAAAAGAATAATAATCAGTCTTAAGACTTACTTTTTAGGAGCTCTGAATAATTCCCTTTCAACACAGCTCAACTTCTCTTCTCCTAACACTGTGTATGCCTTGCAGTTCCTCTATAAATCTCAGACTTCTCCAGGTAGGAGATAGAATTTTATACACAGCTCTTCATCAGCTACTTTATTGAAGTCCAGACAGTCAGATTTCCTTTCTTTGTCTAACTAATTAGTTACTGCATCAAAGAAAGCTATTGAATTAGTCTGGTATTATCTGGCCTTAGTAAATGCCAATTCCATTTTATTCTTTTTTCCAGTGACTGTCATGACTTCTATAATTCTTTCCTCCCACATTCTTTCCTACAGCCTGACAGAAAATGTTGATGTACACAAAGCAAAATATGTTGTGCCTTTTGAGTCAAATCCATGTTTTATTTGTCTTTGGCATAGATTAGTTATTTACATCAATATGTATTTTTGACTAGCAGGTAGGGTTGAGCAGCAGTTATAAACATATTGGTTGCCCACTATATTCACTAGCAGACATGTATATGCATCCTTTTTTATTCTAAATATTGCTAGTACCACTTTTTAAAAGGACTGGAATATAAATTCAGTAGGCTGCTCTGACTGAGACATGGCCCCACATGGAGCACAGTCTTTTCCCAAACAGGTTTGTAGTTCAACTCAAACATGATATATGTTGCAGAAAATCAGAGGACAACATGTACAGTGACTTGACTTGTTAAGGTGATCACAGGCATTGGGCACGGAAGACATACAGGTTTTGAAGAAACAGAGGAGTTGGGGAGGATTTGGCTGAGAGGTACTGGATAATTGTTCCAGATAGAGATAAATCACACATGGTATTGTCTTCTTTGTGCTTAATTTTTCATTATGTTGTGGGCAGTACACAAATTGAAAGAAGAGCTGGTAAGAAACTAAATCGAGACTTGAATTTCAAGTCCACTGCTGACCCGCACACTTTGCGTGTCCTTGGGCAAAATGCTTTCTCCTTTTTTTTTCCTCTCACTGCCTAATCTGTAAAACAGAGATAACACTACTTCTTTTTTCCCAACCTGACTATTTACATAATAAAAGCCTTTCCATGCATGACAGTCTCTTATATATTTGTACAGCATCTAGCATAATGAGGACCTGGATCTAGGGACTACAATACAAACAATACACAACAATTAAGGTTATACATCCATCCAAAATATACCTAATGCACCCAATACTGCGGTACCTTGTGAGACAGACATGACTTTATCACATGGTGAACGCTGCTTCTCTGACTTCTGCAGTCCCTCCTTTTGTTCTGCTCTCTCGCCTAAGGCTTTGGCAGAGGTGGGTTTTAGGAAAGTTAGGAGTCCTGTGGCTACCCTTTTGTGGTCTCCTGCAGGTGGAAGGAGTGATGGACCCCGAAGTCCTAAGGGACCTGCAAGGAGCTGGGCAGCATCATGCAGAGGCTCTGCGTTTCTGCAGCAGCTCTCCTGTGGCCCCATTCTCTGCCCGCTGTACCAGGGAAAGCCTGCCTTGAAGGCAGCTTGTTCCTCTTCGAAAGGGCGAAAAAAAAGGCCTCAGCCCGCAGTGTCTTGTCCATATTGTCACTGGGGAGGACTGTGTACTCGCTGCAGGCCAGCCCAAGCACAGAGCTGTCCTCTCCCTCTCAGTAAGCAAATCCTACGCTCTTGGAGAGGTCTCAGTACATTCTGGGGATGCAATAGGAAATGTTGGACCTGATCACCCTGTTCCTTGCTGATGGGGTGGGGTACAGTAATAAGCATCCCCTCACCAGCAGCTTGGAGGCTATAGGATGGGAGCTTCATTATTATGCTGCCAATTTTCCTAGGAAATGTTATCTTGAGAGTTTATGCTCAGCTTGGAAAAAGATGGCTTTCCACGCCAGAATTTTTGGGAATTGGGAAGCTCTGTCCTCATAACCTGTACGGCCAGGAGATAATGCCAAAATATTGCCCTCGTTGGAGATCAAGCTGGGTCTGTGCTGCACGTCAAGAGAAAGTAAAATGGAGCGTGCTTGGCTGGCCTGAGCTGGCGAGTCCAGGCCTTGAGGCTGGGTTGGCTCTGCAGCTACTTGGCATGAAGAGGAGTAAAAGCATGCATAAATTAGGAGCGCTTGAGGCCAATTCCCTTGTTTTGTCCCAGAGTACCCGACTGAGGGCCCTTCATGTCTGCAGCAGTAGGCCAGCCCCTCCCCATAGGCAGGTGACATTTTTTAGTGTTTGCCTTGTGCTGGCAGATACAGTGTTATATTAATTTAATTGTGCAACACTGCCCTGGCAGATACAGTGTTATATTAATTTAATTGTGCAACACTGCCCTGGCTAAAAAACAGCGACAGTTAAAAAAAAACATTTCATCCCCCCCCCCCCCCTTCTCTTCATAAGTTTTTTACAAACAAAAAGAGCAAGATAAGTGATAGTAACTGGATTATTAATAATACATAGTTAGTAACCGATTAATTTGGTTTCATGTACTGTGCAAGGAAGATTGCATTGTGTTGTGGCTATTGTTGTTTTATGGGAACTGAGACTAGATATCAGGTGTCTGTTACAAATGTTAGGCACAAAATGAAACACCCACACATACTGGAAGGACCATCAACACGACAGGAAGAGTTATTCATTTTGCAAGCAGAAAAATGACAAAGCAGAGGAGTGACAAATGCTCTAGATAAATCCAGAGCTCCAATTTAATGCATTAGATAAGGACCTTTTTTTCCCAGTAAAGACTCCCAACTCTTGCAGTTTCTTACTTCTCCATAATTTAGCTGTGCACATATTTGGCATTTGGAGTATGACGGATTTACACATTTGCTACCAAATGAGCTGCAAGAGCTAATCAGCTCACGCAGAATTGCACATATTAATGAAGAAGGCTCTTCTGCATGCCTGCAATGTAGACGCCCACTTAACTGGGGCACCAGAGACTAATCTGAAAAGATTTTGTTCCGTAAAAGCTTTTTTCCTATGATGAATGCTTGCAGGGAATCTTGTGTTGTAGAGAGGGAGGGAGCAGTATCTGCAAAATCTGACTAAATGGCCCTCATTACTGAGTGATGGAAGAGCAATAGGAAAGATAATTTATTAGGGGCTCAAAGCTAATGAGAATAATTAGCACTATGATGCTTTCTAAGCAAACACAGAATAACTGTTCCTTAAGGAGCACCGTCCCCCTGCAAGAGTCGCGAGTGCTCTGGGCAGGAGGACAGAGGACTTCCAGGGGCAGGAATCTTACAGACCAAGGGCCAGGTCCAGCAGCTGGGTGGAAACACCCAGGCATCCTCCTGGCTTTAATTACGGGCCAGTATTGGAGCTGCGATTCCCTACGTTTTGGGCTTAACAGACCATATTTTTTCTCACCTCAAAAACAGCTACACCAGGCTGATGAATACACAGAGTTTACAGTTCAGCTTAACTCCTCGGAAACCACAGTTTGGAAATTGCTGCCTTAGATACCGAGATTTTTTGCAACATTGCATCATACAGTGCCTGCCAAAACCTCGGCAAAAGCCAAGCCAGTCGAGGGTGCTTCGCAGGGAGTATTTCAGTGGTGCTGGTCAGTCAGGCGTGCCAGGAGTCCTGGTTGCCAGCAGATAAAATGGCATTTGGAGTCATTTCCTTTGTAGAACACCCAGGTACCTCCTTCCTTAATCGGTAAATAAAAGCAGGATGCGCAGAGAAAGCATAGCATCTTCTCATGACCAGCCAAAGAAAATAAGGGGAGAAATTTTGGTTTCCAATCAGTTCCAGCACAGAGCAGTTATGTACACAACCGGATTAGCCCAAGGGCTGCACACCCACGGTTCCAGCGGAGCCATGGAACGCTCAGGGATGCTGGGCTGCCAAAGGCAAAGGAAATGCCAGTGTTTGGCCCTGACACTCAGCACCTGCTGATAAAAGCTAATTTCCCCCCCCTCAGTTTTCAGAATTTACTCCTGCAATCTCAGTGTACCATTACAGACCCAATCACACTAAAATAAGCCTATTAAATTAAAATGAGGTGCACGTGGACAACAGTCCCCACTCCCCCGAGTGTCATTTTGAGCAAATGGCTTGTTTCATAGTTTGTAAAATGCAGTTGGCAGGGGTTTAGTATTCTAGGAAATCCATATAGGCAACATTTCTTTCTCATGATATAGCGCAATCAAGAATATGGAGAGTGATTTTGCTTTTTATTTTTTAAAAGGAAAACAGACTAACACCTGTAGGCTAAGTCACCAAGTCTTGACTTTTCTTTTGAAAAGCAGTTAGCCTCTAAAATCAAAATCACCCATGAAGCAATTCCATCTTCTGAAACGAGACTCTGTCTGAAGCATTCCCTTAGAGCTTACTCATGATGGGAGTTGCATCTGCTTTTTTACTCCCAAATAAAATGCTGTAAGAACATAAACCTTACCCCTCTAATCTTTTTTCTCCATTAATATCAATCCATCTTTGTGGATGACTACTGAGAGAATTTTAAGTCAGCAAGATTCGGGGACCTAATTTGGTCTGTGTGGGAGTTTAGAAAAATTCCCAAGGCTGTTTCGCCCAACTGCAACAAGTTAGGAGGGGCTTGGAGGTCAATGGGGCTATCGGATCCAGAATGCAATTTTATGGGGGGGGGGGGGGAGGAGAAAATGGAGATTTGCTAGGTTGCTTTTCTTGATTCAGATTGGAAAGCAAGACTCTTCGTCTCTCCTGTGGGAGTTGCTCTAGTTTGAACAAATAAGGACATAGTTATTGGGTCAGAGATAACTGGGATGGATAAATCCTTTACAACAGAAGCCAAATTATCCTCTTGGGTTGCAGGGGACTGGGATATACCCTTATGCTCATCTTGGGACTCCAACCTGGGTCTCCCATATCCCAGAGTATTCACTCTCTTGGGATCTTGTCCGGGGTCCCTTTTCCCACCTTTTGGTGGATGAAACAAATCCAACATCTCAGGCTCTTTCATTAGACAGGAAAACCATTTCCTATCCAGCTGCTACTAGTCTGCACAAAACGCTTGGTCCTGCTCCCCTTCGTCTCTTGGTCCAACTACACAACAGGACTAACGCAGACCTGTGGGCTATTTATACCTTAAGCCAACGCTGAGGAACAAAGTGATACACAGTCCCTGCTCAGCCTCTCCGCTGTGTACACCTTTTGCCTTTCCTCAACAAGATCTAATCTGCTTAGTGTTAACTGTGTAGCAGATGTCCAAGACCTTTGAATCACACCTTGAAAGGGCTGAAAGACCAAACCCATAATTGCAAGAGCAGAATCTCTGATTCACTGCAACCCATTTGTTATCAGCTATTAAGTTTCCTGCTGATAAATGATTCATGATTTGAAAGCCCAGAGTGCCCACTTTTAACCACGGCAGAAATTCCTATGTGGTTATGAATGCCTGGGCTATGCATCTACTACGACGGGCTGGAAAGTCTGAAAGTGTGAAATGACCAACCGTTTAATTACACAAAATAAGAGCTCTTACATATCAGATACTTTTCATTCACAGTTTGTAGAAAAAAATAAAGTATTTCAATTTCAACTTGAGTGATGCAAATATAAACACCAACTGACTTCACTAGCAAATATAAACACCAACTTTTGCTTTACTGGAGGCAACACAATTACAACAGTGTAACTGAGATCCAGACCTGGTCTACTAATTAAAAAGCCTTGGAAGCAAAGCTCCAAGCTCATGGTACACTCTAGTTCACAGTAACTAAGGCTTCTGTCAGCCATTTGATGTAATCATTTATGGTGTTCAAAACTGTATTTTTCAAAAACCATTCAGACTATAAACCAGATGAGTCATGACCCTGTAACAGAAGGTAAATTATTCTCAAATATTTTATATTTGTGCATTAACACATGATTAGCCAAGAAAAAACGAATGCCCAAGTCCAAGAAGTTAACTGACAAAAGGCTGAAGGGAAAAACGAGAATCCTTAATTTTAATTTTATTATGGTGTAACCAGCTGTAAGGAATTACTGATCTGAAGCACAGTGTGCAATTATCCTATCCTAAACATTTACTAAAGCCTGTAATTCAGAATGATCCTGACTAGTGATGTCACCATTGGCAAGCTATGATTTTTTTCCTTTTTTCTTTTTTTTTTTTTTGAAGTCTACATTTCTCAGCAATTAGCACAAACGTAGGCACAGCCTATGCACAGAAATGCTCAAGCATTTCTGGAGACTGTATTTCTTTAATGCCAGCTGCTTTGACTCTGAGATTTAAAAAATGCAGTTAAGTTCTGGACTGGTCATACTTGATAGTTTGCTGGTAAGCAAAAGAATTCCTGTTGGAAATCAAATGGCATCAATATGTATTATTTCCTAAATGCAGGGCAGAATGGTTGCTACTAATGCGAGGATAGCTTGAAAGAAAGAATTACCATGATCTTATGCAAAAGTACTAAACACAACATGATGTAACTATGCTAACAGAAAAGAAAAAAAACATAGTAAGAGACTTAATAAATTAAGCTACTTTCACACTAGGATATTATGTACTACCAGGCAGCTGATTTTTTGAGTGAAGAGACTCATCAGGTGCCTAATAAGAGAAGATACTTGGCACAGCTCCATCGCCAATCAAACTGATGTCATGGTTAACAAGCTGGCTACCATACAAGGCCAATCAGGCTACCAGTATGCCAGATTACTCACTAATGGCTTCAGCAGCTTAACGAGTGCCAAACATACAGTGCCATTAATTGGGCGAGAGAGAGGAGGAAAAAATATCCAGGAAGAAGGTAAGATGCCATTCACCTCCTGAGCAGCACAGCACCGAGTTGTCCATTAGCACGGCCTTCCCTGAGGATCCAAACTAGCAAAAGAGCCGGGCAGACTGAGGAGCAAGAGGAGGATTTCAGACCCAAGGCACAGTTCTTCACTGTAAAAAGCTGTTTTGTCCGCCCATTGAGGGCCAAGGCAGATGGAGGCCAACCCTCGCACTGCCGAACACCCCGCTGTACTGCCCAGCACACTCGGACACCGGGCTGTCCCCAGCAAAGGGGTGGTGGGCTCCCGTCCTGCGTGCGCTGGCTCTTCCTAAACCACCACCAGCTACGGTCATTCACTCAGTGGGGAAGAAGCTGAACAAGGCTGATTAATGATAAAAATACTTGTCTTTTTTAAAATTTATTTTTAGTTCAAGGTGAATCACAACTTCCTGCCCCTCCCTCTCCCCTCCTGTGAAGACATAAGTACCTCCAGATCAATGTCTTTTTTTTTTTAAGCTTTAAGAGTGTAACACATTTCAACTGCTGCTAATACAGGTTTTACAGTGATGATTTTGCCAGAGAGAGATTGTTTATGCGACTCCTTAAAGAGCAAAAAGGAAAAATCCCACATACAAATGCAGATAAACTTTTGGAATGTAAACACATAATATACATAATTACTGCATTATCAAAAGTATTATGGATTTATCAAAACAGTTGAACATAACACTTTCCAACACATATTTGATATGGCCCAATCATAATTTGAAGGGAGACTGTATACCGTATAAGGGTAACTGTAAACCCCTACAAGATAATCACTCCTGCCATAACTTACAGATGCATTTGACAATATTGATGCCGAAAGAGGAGGGTTTAGTTTAATTTTACCCATGCTCTGCTGATTTTTGATACTTGGCTTAATTCACTCAATACATTCTATAAAGGTATGTAAACAGTCCTGATGTAAGGACCAGAGAGATTTAAATGAAATCAACAGATCTGGACTGGTCAATGTTAATGTCTTCATTAACTCAGATACCTTATTTATCCCTGAGCACCTTAAAATTGTTCCCCCAAATCTCACTGAAGAACATGTAACTTTCACAAGAATGTAAAACTGCATTTGGATAAATCTGTCTTACAAGTCCTATTTTCCTTCACTGTTTTTTTTTTTAAAAAAAAAAAAAAAAGAACACAACCAAAAAACATGTCCCCTCCCCTTTGTTTTTTACATGTACTGCAATACCTTAAAAAAAAATTCACCCTATCAAACAACATCACCTACAGACACACTACAGACTACAAAAATATTGCATAGGAGTGTCAGTGGGCATAGTCTCACAACATGAGAGAAAATGCTAAGTTTTCTTTAAAACATTATGGCAACATTCTAATTTATTTTCCTTTTAAAAATCAAGTGGTTTCACTTTATTTCAAAATTGTACAAAATGGCCATGGCTGTTTATAAAAAAAAAGTCTCTGTCTTGAGAATATGTGAAGTCTCAGGTGCATTAACAAAAGACCTGGAACCATTCACAGTGCAGCGGAAAGCTTCTTTTGAGGCAGAAACTACAATTCATCCTTCTTCTTTCCTACTCTTTCATGGTCTCTTTCTCTCAGGGTTCGCATGAAAGTGGTGAATCCAGACTCCTGGTTTTGAAGAAAGAAAAGTATGGGTCATATTTTTACAAACAAACCAAAACAATGTGTCAAGAACACTTTTAGTTTCTGTATCCCATGGCAGAATATAAACTAAGGAGCGGTTATTGCTTCTGCGTTGCCTCATCGTGCAGTGCTCTGGTCCAGTGCTGCTCCACTGCAATGCAAGGGGAAAATCTTCATGCAGATTCCACATATGAAACTTTGAGGAGATGGGACAGAGAGAAAAAGGCCTTAAAACTCAACAGGACAAGGTAAAATCTGTCCCTAGAGGTGCCACTGATGCCTTTTTGTCAAAAACACTCAAAGACATTTTCAAGCCGCATTTGTATGCTACATGTGTCACTTTGAAAGCAGTTAGTGGGTAATTTGTTGGCTATACACACATTTGCCACTGTTCCTCGTCCCTTAAACAGTTTTGTGCACGATCTTCCTCCTTTTCCACACATTCAGATGATGGGAATTACATTTTTTCAGGTTACTATCAGAATTACTGCCAAACAATTTCAAACCTGGATGCCTAGATGCCGACCTCTGTATTTCAACAACTTATGATTTCTGATTATCTAAGGCTGTTGGATGCCAGCAGTTTCCTTTTCCAAGGAAAGCTCTAAACACAACTCGCAGGCATTTCAAAAGGCTCAGATAGGTGGAGGTGTGAACACCTGTGTTTGAACACACTGTCTACTGGTACACCAACACTATAGTTGTCTGGGCAAGTAACACTGATCCCACCCAACGTGACCATTTTTACTTTTAAGCAATCCTGAAACACACCAGTCAAAACTGGTGATGAGGAGGGAAAATACAAAGAGGTAGAGAACAACAAACAGAAGTCAAAGTTTGCCTTAAAACACTGTTGGGGAACAACAAAAAAATGCAAAACAAAGAAAACAAAATAAAACAGAACTAAACCCCAAAGCTGGGAAGCTTCTGAGAAGGCTGAACAACAAAACACTCTTCTAAAACTATTCACTGTTCTTCCACTGGAAAAAAATGAAGTGACAAGTTTTGGCCATACATCACCTGGAGACATCTGGCAATCAACAGCCCTCATGAAAGGACTCCAATTTTCAAAGCTGTGTGTCTGGAAGTCATTTAAAGTACACTTGGGTCAGTGGGTGTCCTGACTCTTCCTTGCTCAAGTTGCTTGGGGTGAAATGCCCTAAAATCTCTCCTCTGGAACTGCAATTCCCTTGAAGGTGCAGAGGACCCCTTACGGGCTACCTCTGGGCGTCATGCTTTTCCCCATTGCCAGTGCTCCAGCGTGGGGTAGCAAGGAGCTGAGAGCTCCTGCTCTGCTGGCCATGGCTCCTGCTGTAGCATGTCATGTTGCTCCCACAGCAGCTGACATCGCCTCTCTTCTTCCCTGCCCACGTGAAATGATGATACACCAGCTAGACCACACTGAACTAAAAGCTCATGGACATCTACTGATTTAGTGTCAGAATCAGGGAACAGAAAACAGGTCCCCTGGCTCCCACTGCTCTCTCCTGAGACTTCTTTTGCAAAGTAGTAGGTGCTTGGCCAAGGTGGTTCAAAAGGTGTTGTCATGCTGAAGAGAAGTCCTTTAAAAGCGCAATCCCTTGTTACTGAAACAGATTTGTGAACAGACCTGGAAACTCCATGGAAGGCACTGTGCTAAGCACTACCTCCAGCGTAACCATGATAGGAGATAACAAAACCTAATTTTATGCTGCACAAGCAGAAGACCATAGGTCCCAGGAGAGGTGGAGGGGGAACACAGTTGCCAGCAGCAGAGAGATTGTCAAGTTCCTGTTGGGTAATTTAATTCTACCCAAGAAAGGGTTGGCTGCACGAAAGGGATTAGTCAGTCCACTTTCCAGCACAGGGATAATCATCTCCCAACTGCTGTGGCCTCAGAGCACTCCTATCTTGCTAAATTCTTTTTATCAGCCACCACAGATCCTTCCTTTCATATATCAATTCTATAAGTATGGGTTAGAAATACAAAAATTGCGTCTGAAATTTTACTTAATCGTTGGCTACTGCATCCATCTTTACTTTTAAGAAAAGATCCACAATCGGAACTAAACACAGCATCCGTAACAATGCCTGGATCAGCACCATAAAATGGTAATTACTGAGGTCCTAATGCTGGAGAAAACTGGGAGGCGAAGCTCCATGAAGACTTCCTTAAGATTCTGACTGACAAAGAACCTCAGAATTTGGCTTTTTTCTTCATGCTTCTCTATAATTTGGTGAGCTGTAATAGCAGCAATAACTTTCAGGCAAGGCTTTTTTATGAAAATCACTGGATGGCTTGAAGACCCCAAGTTTTTCTTGCAGACCCTAGCTTCTCCAGGCAATCAATCACTGCTGAGGAGTAACCTCCCTCTAGGAGGTTATGACAAAGAATGAGCACAAATAATTGGATTGCTCCCTTATTTTCAGCCACTTTACAACCACGGAAGACATTATGCCGTTTCTGCCTCTTGTATTCATAGCATATAATTAGCTGGCCACAGCAGGACAAAAGAATGAAACTTCAGCCCATGGGCTAGATGGCACAATTTGTCTTTCCATCCTGAGCTCCAGGACTGAATCTGATTCAGGGTGAATGAGATATTTATTTTCTCCCAGTCTCCAAAGGACAGCTTTGTCCCTGCTCTAAAACCAATGGTCTGTCACCAGTTAGGAGCCTGGTGGTCCCCTAACACGTCTGTAGTATATGCATGATCCAGATCCAGAACTGACAGGAGTAAGTTCTGTATTTTCTGGCATTTCTGCACCTAGCAGCAGCCCATGCAATAAAGCCTTCACTTTTGCTTGGTCCAAATTCACTTGCAGACTTCAGCTTAAAGAATAAAATATACAACAAAGCATTACCAAATCTACTCCCTTTTCCTCTTCTCACGTTCCTGAAATAGACCAAGTATGCTCCTAATGCAGAGATATACAGGGGTGTGGTAAACAATGATTCATCCATGTAAGACAGTAAGAGAAGCAGTTAAACATCCTTCCAGCAGGGTAAAAATTTACTCCGCAGTTTTCATTTGCAAGGCAGTACAGGCAGCAGAGACCTTCCTCCCTGTATCAGGTGATGACTCTTGCTTTCACTTACCCCTCTTTCTCCAGTATATTTTTCCACAAATTTCCCGTAGTTGTAATAGTTGAAGGTGGGGTAGCCATCAACCCCCTCCTGCTTACACAGGTCGTGATTCTGTCCTTTGGCACAGTCCACTGCAGCGTAGGCAATCTGAAATGCAAGAGAGCAGCATGAAGCAGGAGAAGACAAAGCAAGACTCTACTTCATGGTTATGCTGCTGCAGCTTAGACTTAACACTAGGAGAGACCCAAGTCTTCTGCCAAAAACGCAACGGCTTTTGTAATGGCTCAGCTGTGGAGGAAGATCAGAGGGTGGTCATCAGGTCAAGCCACACGAATGGAAGAGCAGAAGCCTGCTCCCTCCCAATGAAATGCTGCACTGCTCGCACAGCACCTGGCCTACGCAGCTGCAAGGCGTGTTCAACTCACAGAGCAGAAAATCATCTTCCTACCTCCCCCTTGAGCGCTGCATTAGACTCCAAACGGGAAATCCAGAGGCTGTGTTAGTAAAACCAAATCCAAGCATGGCGGTCACAGCTCTGTCACGCTGCAATATTTTTCCTGCACTTTAGTTTCAAGTGATGAACAGTGACAGGGTGACTTTGATAATGGTAACGACCCACCTAACCCAACCTCCTTCCTGTGGCACGGCTCATGCTCGGAAAAGTTACCTCTTCTGTTCTTGGGCAAACATGGCTGGTCACTTACGCAGGCTATTAATAGATTAATGATTTCTACCCCAAATAGCTTTTGTAAACTCCATTCAGTTCTCCCAAGGTCAAACGGGGATGGGTGAGAGGCCAGAGCACTGTCTACCAAGTAATGCACATAGAGAAGAAAGTTGCTGGCTTGCACTCTCAGTCTGCATTTATGTTTCCTTTCCTGTCTTTTTTCAGTCTGTTCTTTAAGGTAGGGACTGTATGTTATGTGCAGCCATTAGCAAAGTGGGCTTTAATTCCTTTTGAAACCTCTAGATGCTACTGTCACACAAACAAACCCTGAGCAGGAAACAGCCTGCCGTGCTCTCGGCCTGCTGGCAGCAGAGCAACGCCCTCCGTCCCTGCCTGCTTCAGCACAGGCAGAGCAAGGAAGCACAGCCTCGCAGCCCTAGAGCACCAGCTCAGGCTAACCCTAGTTTAGAGCATTTGACATTTGAAACCTGAATCTGTGAAGTATTGAGGAGGGGCTGCACTTCACATTTCTGATGTTGAAGCAAAATGCAATTCATAGGCTTCTACTTAAAGCAGCCGAGCCCTCTGCTGTGATTTCACACTGACTGTTCCTGCGAGTGGCAGTTCTGGCTCTGAACGTACCCTGCCGCTTACGCAGGCTTGCCTTCACAGCCCCCTTACATGCTCTGCTGAAGAGCAAGCAGGTTTAAGTACAAGCCATGTAAAAAACCAAACAAATTAGAGGAACGATTTTTGCAATTGTGGGTTACAATCTATCAAGTGCTAATTTCATAGCAGACACATCTTAACTTGAAATTTCCGTTCCAGAAGCCTCCTTCAAACAATCTGATCCAAATACCTTTTGCTTGCATGACTTTAGGGTTGCAGTTGAACTGTTCTTCCATAATTAAAAGATCACTTAATATTCCACAATGCCCTCCAGTTTCATGGTGACACTGTCAAAACGAGAAAACCTGATCTCATTATCCTAGCAGTAATTAAACAGATTGGCAAAGCGAACTTCAGTTAATTTGCTTGTTTTGTTTTGGCTTTGAAAGCCTGACAAGACAATACTCAGTAAGATCTCACTTGGGTCTATCTTCAGATGGAAAGCACTATATAAAGTGAGCAGTGTTCTTACCTTAAATATTTGGTTTCTGTTTTCCCATTTTAAACATTAATAAGGCTATTACAGAAACAGGACTCTTGAGAGCTGTTAAAAACACGTATGATCACACTTTTTTTTTCTTTTTGTAAACAGAAAGACTCCTACTCATTCAGGGCCAGTTAAAATGAAAGGTTAGGAATAATACACTGCAAAAGAGTTTCATCTAAGTATTTATGCCTTCCTGACCTTAGCAGCCAGCCAAAATTTAGAGCCCTGTTGGCTACTCCTGTGTAAAGGAAAGCTTACAATGGAGACAAACATTTATTTCATGTCACAGTATTAATGTAGAAAGAATTCTGGAAGTCCTGGTTCCCTGAAAGCAGGAGGAATAAATAAAACCATTTTTTTCTCACTGCTCTAAATATCGCACAGGGAGAGATTACAGCCAGAAAAAGGGGAAGGTATATGTGCACTCATCCAGATCTTAGTAGCTGGTCTGAGGCATGAAACTGTTGTGACTGACAACCCATCTGTTCTTAGATAGTGTCTTGGAGATTAAGAAAATTAGTTTTTAGTACACTGGAAGGAAGAGAAGCCCTCTTTATCTGTACCTCTCTAGAAACATCTCGACTGGCTTTGGTTGGAGCAAAGAGCCCAATTTCATTTACAAAAGGCTTTTGTGAGAATAGCTCCCAGTGAGGAGAGGGTGCAGTGGAGGAACGCAATGCTGTAAGCCACTGTTAACCTTGTTCAGCATATCTTTACTTGTTGCCTCAAAACAGATGACTGATGGACTGTAAGGAGGTGGCTTCTGAAAGAAACGCTTAGTAGTCTGCTGGAGATACAGCTCTCCTCTATAGCACGTGGAAATCTAAGCTGGTCCATCTGTGCATTTGTTGTGCACTGAAATAATGTACAAAGATCCCAGTCTAAGTCTGGCCGCAACATTCAGATTAGCCTAATGCTATGCCTAACCTAACCATCTAATGGCGAAAGACACGTACATCTGGAGTGGCGTTTGGAGGACACGTCCATGGTCTGTCATTCTCTGAAATGCTCCTGATGCAAGCTCCCACACAGCCCCATGGACTCACCGCTGCTCCTGCAAACGTCATTTTAGCCCAGCTCTTCAGAACACACGTTCCCGTTAGGTTATTTTTACAGCCAGTGGGAGAAGAGAAATGGCAATTTTCAAAAGCCTTGTAACTCATACAGACCTGAGCAAAATTTCATAGAGAGACATCGAATTCCCAAGACTGTATCTGAGGCTGCATTTCAAATGCCTGCTGCCAATGGTAGCTGAGTAAGAGTATTTAGGAGAGCTTGAGTGATTACTTTAGAGTGGAAATGTTAAGGCAGCCTAAATAT
Organism: Ciconia boyciana; assembly: GCF_034638445.1. NCBI lineage: Eukaryota > Metazoa > Chordata > Aves > Ciconiiformes > Ciconiidae > Ciconia > Ciconia boyciana. Next base: position 13,123,353 of record NC_132943.1, read on the forward strand.
AGAGGTTGCTACCATCTCCATGCACTCATTACCATAGCATCACAGTCCTAATTGTCTTGCCTGTCTCACAGCGGAAGATCAAATATAGTGCACTGCAAGAAGAGAAAAGTAATGCTGAAAAACACTTGTAGCAAAATGCACTTCTGGACTGAGGACCAATTCCAATCTCAGTTCTATCAACTTCAGACAGCTGAACTCTGAGACATACCAGAATTTCAGCAAACAGCACCAATGCCCTTTGCTTCATTCTGTTTGTGTTTTCATGGACCATGAATATTAAACGCAATTTCTGGTAGAGGAGTCTCCTACAGCAGTTTTCAGTTAGGGCGAATTACTTCATGACTATACTGAAAGGCTGCACATGAAAAGATGCAGCCCACAAAAAGAAAGGCTTTGCTTGAGTCCTGGCTCAAGTGAGCAGTGATACATTGCAGGGAGGTTTTCTTCTCATTCTCAGTCTTCTTAGCAATGATCAGTTTTTCTGCGTTGCTAAAGAAGGAAACTGAGTCAGGAAAAATAACAACCCAAAAAACCTCTACCGAAATGTGGTTAAAGAATTCTGGAGAATATTACTCTCAGAAACGATCTTCATATTTGACTACCAGCAACAAGTTACATGGAAGTTCACTGGAAGGCATAGGTTAGCAAGACCTATATGCTTTGCCTTGTAAAAAAACACTAACTTTATTCAACCAGAAATTTCAGACAGTTTAAGCGTAAGACATCCGTGATATGTATCCAGGAGCTAAGACACTTAGCATCACCTCTCATTAATTCCCTCTCATCAAGAGGGAAAAAAACCTCTCAAAATCTGTGAGAGCAAGAAACTCTCCTAACGCTGGTGTAAGATGTGTGTGTAAATATATACACGTCCATTATGGAAAAACCCAGCGTAGCAGCTTTCAGAAGACAAGATTGATTTTATGGAGATTTTGATTGTTAGGGCTAAAATTTAATTTCTTGAGCTTTCCTAACTTTCCTCTAACCAGAGGGAAAAATCAACTGAAAAAACATTTCAGGAAAAAAAAACCCTAAGTGCTATATCTGCAACACGCACAAAACTCTACAGGGTTATGGATTCTCCATAACCCAAAGCTGCACTGCCTTAGATATTGACAATACATCATTATATACAAGTTCTCTCTCCAGAGGCAATGCTGTTCAGGTTTATCACCATCCTGTTCAGTAGCTGTAGCAGGAATAGAACAATTATCAAATGAAAAGATAGTCAATCAGAGACTGTGGACCCTAGAGGAAGTTCCTTGGAGTACATCCAGCTTTCTTAATGTTATTGGTAGTTCCTCACAACTGGTATGCAGCTTATAATAATTAATAATACCAGGTTAGTATGCATAATAACAATGCATAATAATTATGCATAATAAAAAATTAAAAAATAATACCAGATTAGTATGCATTTCTCCTTTATTCCATAGTCAGTATAGTTTAACATGACTCTAGCAACATCTGGGACTGGAAAATATCTTTATCTGAAAAGGGAAGTCCCACAGCAACGTTTCATGGTTTTACCAAAGAAGTGGGAGCTTAACTAGAGAGCTGCAAACTTACCTCCTCACAGCATTAGAATGTGAGCAATGTATGACCAGCTCTGAAGAGCTCTTAAAAAAAGAAATAGAGCATGGCATATTGTTCAGATGAAGTGGTCTGATCATGAACGCCGAGCTATTGCAAAAATCAGAACTTTTCATTTAGGTGCTTAAATAGAAGTGGAGCTATGCTGAAAATGTGACCATTGATCTCCGTGTGCCTCAACTGTAACAGAAGGATGATCTCATTTTTTTTTACTGCGCAAGTGTTAGAAGGAAAAAGGAGTACTTGCAACATCATCTAATCATACATCAGGAATCACAGTTCCCTTCCAACAGAATTACGAAACAACTTTTTGCTTTAGAGGGATCTTGCAGGTAAGGAACACTATTACATCCAGTGGTTCAAATGGATGTGTAGAAAATTGAAAGTGGGATCCCTTGACCTCCCAGGTAACTCCTCCTTTCTATTCTTAAACCGCTTTCATTTTAACAGTTTGTCTCCCAGTCACCCTATGACGATATAGTAAAAATACCCCCTGCAATCCTAGTTGCTCTCCTGTTAAAATATGTACTGCCACACACTGGTTTATTGATTCAAGGAAATAAATCTCTGCTGGAGCTAATATTGACTTTTGTTATGAAAATGGAAGTGAATAACTGAATATTGATTTGAGAGAGGAATGATATACAATAAGCTTAAAAAAAATTAAAATAAAAGTAAAATTGCAGCATGGAAAATAATGCTTCCAAGCAACATTTTAAAAGTATAGTCAATTCCAGATGACAATTACCTGATTATTAGAAAAAGAAGTCTGTTGTTGCCAAATGTCTTAAAAGCACCTACGAATAAGACAGATGCGCATTCTTGTCTATGATTACTCCATAGGTTTCTATTTATATTACCTGTTCTGGATCCTAATGGCAGTTATGAGCTGGCCTGCTAAAGCTTGTTGCAATTCAGCTACAGTTCTCAATGTGAAAGGCCTTGCAAATGGAAGATTTCGTTATTAGCTGCCCTCATGTGCCATAGCAGCATTACCATAGCTGCAATTCATCAGCTGTTCTCAAAGTGGGCCTATTTGCAAAGGGAAGATCCATTAGTAAGCATCATGATGTACAGTGCTAACATCACCATATTTAAATGAGTCTAATTAAAAAGAAATTCAACACATGCTTTTTAAGCAAATAGGGATCAAATTCTTGGCCAAACTAAAATATTAACTCATTTGGGTAACTCTGTACAGTGATTTGGTGGGTATAATGATTTTAAACCATGGTTCAAACCATGGTTCACAATACACATTGGGGACTCACCAGTTTCACTGCTGCCTTGCAGCCCCCCGCTAGCACCCCAACTCACCCTATTAGCTGCATGCTTTCCAGCAATCTCTGCCACAGCTGTTTCTGTACAAACTCACTAGAACCCAGTTGCAGTGCTCTTATTTAGGTCAGTGCATTTGTACAGGAACAGTCTTCTGTGAAAATGGAGAAGATTCGTCAAACAGCAGCCCCTTTGGGGGAGTTCCAGAGATTTGTTACTGAGACGCCTTGAGGAGTCAAAAGCTTTCCATCAGCAAATCCAAGCTGGAGCATCACAAATCAGTTCCTTCAAGCTGAACTTTAGGACCAGCCAAAAGGCAGAATGCAGATTTTTTTAAGATTTAGCTGGTGCCCTTTCAAGAGTCTCTGGAGCAGATAGTGAACATGCCTTCCTGCTCTTCAATCTGTTCAGCAAAGTGACAATCCTCACATTTGCATTTTCTGACGTACACTGGTCATGGCCAAAACTCGAGCTGTGGAGTGCAGGCTAAAGGCTTTCCCCTGGCAGCTGTATGCAAAGACCACAGTGCCCCAAGGCAAGAATGCTCCAGATGGCTTTTTTTTCCTTTTTCTTTTTAAATAACTGAAAGCAATATGCTAACTGCTTCACTGGACTAGCCTCTCCACTGATCTGGTCTTACTGGCACTGAATTTCTCCAGGTACCTGGAAAGACGCGGAGGCTCTGGTTTATGGGTTACACCCAGAGCCGTGTTTTGCAATAGCCACACGACTGCCCTAGGCAAGCGAGCAGGCTCGGGATTTCTGCTAAAACCACCAGCAGTGATGTGGCCAACAAGAAGTGACATTTTGGGGCCAACGTTCCGAGCATTGCGTTTTTAAACTCCAACTCCAGCAGTGCAGATGATTAAAAAGTACACAGCATTACACACAGCCCTGGGGGAGGGGGGGCTTCTGTGCCAAAACCACCCCCTTACAGTGAATCTGCAGAGCCAAAGACACATATTTAACAGCTTCAAGCTCTGCTCATCTTCAAAATTCCAATGTAAAGACTCAAAGTCTCCCAAAGGATACCTTTTAAGATACCATTTATAACCAATTCAAGGCTGGAATGTTTTTGATTGTTCTTTGGCTTCTGCAGAATTAAATGTTTAATTAAAGGACCACCCCTATTGAAAAGAAGATACAGTTTAAATGCTACCATACTCCGTTAAAGTGAAAAAACCTTTCTCCAGAGGGGAAAAAAAAGACACTACTACAGACTAAAAATGAAAATTAGTAATCTTTCCCTGTTTTTGAAAGAAGAAATACTTCTTCCCTCTTAAGCAGTAATTTTACAGAAGTTTGAAACCCTATAGAACTACAAATTAGCCAAAGTTTGAAGGCTCAGCCCAGTTTGAAACATGGGAATATGCCCTGTGCTGCTTGTGGGAACAGCCATGTGCCCTTCTGAAGTCTTAAACAGGTTTATTTTCTTTTCCACAAGGGCACAAACTGGCAGCAAGAAGCACCTTGGCAGGTTGTGGCTGTACACAATTAAATAGGGCTCCCCAGATAATCCATGCCTGGCACTTTCGTAAGTCACTGGGGTGGAATAACATCGTTTTCCCTAATTGCACACACCTCTTTGAAACTGTACCAGCCTTAATATTCCCTACTGGCTCTCCTGTTCCAACTCATTACATTTTATACCTCCCCACTTCAGCCTTAAACTGAAGTCAAGAGTTGCAACCATCAATCACTGCTCTGCTCTTGGAGTCCCTTTCATAACCTGCAGTCTGAACTGAAAGCTTCACAAGCCTGCATTTACCACCACCACCATGTCCAATAAACTGCGCCATGATTCAGATTGCTTGTTAATACATCCTGGGGCTCTAATAAGCAAGTTTCACATTGTTTGGTACATTTGCTTCATCTCCTCTGAAATTTTAATGAGTTTAGGAAAGAGAGACTTCACTGGGAACTACCAGAAAAGTGGGAAAACAAGGATACTTTCTCAGAGATCTTGGAAACAAACAAGTAACCAAAAGGCATCTGAGAACACAAATTTACAGCAGTAAGAGAACTGAAAGCTGCATGCCTCTAAATCTTCTGTGTGCCAGAGGGCGTAAGTGATGGACTTCTAATTTTATGCAGTCGGTGATACAAGAATGATTTGTTTCTTATCAATCTGATGCATCTTTTGTGAGTTACAGAAAATATGAGAGGAAAAAGAAAAAAAAACCACAACAGAAATTCTTCTGTTATGGTAGCAGGCAGATTAATAGGGCTATAACTGGTACAAAATTACCTCTTCATTTAGAATAGAATATAGAATAGAATAGACTATTTCACTTGGAAGGGACCTACAACAATCACCTAGTCCCACTGCCTGACCAATTCAGGGCTGACCAGAAGTTAAAGCATGTTGTTAAGGGCACTGTCCAAATGCCTCTTAAGCACTGACAGGCTTGGGGCATCGACCACCTCTCTAGGAAGCCTGTTCCAGGGTCTGACCACCCTCTCGGTAAATAAATGCTTCCTAATGTCCAGTCTAAACCTCCTCTGGCGCAGCTTGAACCATTCCCATGCGTCCTGTCACTGGATACCAGGGAGAAGAGATCAGCACCTCCCTCTCCACCTCCCCTCCTCAAGAAGCTGTGGAGAGCAATTTCCCTATTAAATTGCCAAATCTTTTCCATGCCGCACCTAAACACAAAGCAATCGTGAAGTTGGAACAAATTCAGAGATCAGAAATACAGTTCACTGAAAGATTAAGTGGTTTTCTAGCTAGTTATCTGGTTAAATCCAGTGGCTCAAGTGCTGTTTTTTTTTTTTAATCCCAGGTATGCACACACTGAGTTAAAATGGTTCAGCTGATACAAGGAAATTAACTGGTGTGCTTCAGCCATCAGATATATTTTCAAGGCAGAAGCACGAGTGTCCTAGAAGGGCCCGACATCCTGGACTCAAGCCAGCTAATGTACAGGAATATATTACATTTATGCTATACAAGCAAAGATTAGTTATATGATTGAGGTCTTCAGGACTGTCACACAACTTGTGGTTTTCTCCACATGCACCCCAACAGCTGACAAAAGTTGAAGGGGAATGGAGATGATGTAAATTATCTTTTATTAATCTTTCAATGAAAAAGAATGTGTTTCACTTCCTAGAAAAGAACTCTTACACAAAGAATTAAACAGAAAAGACAACAAATTAAGGAAAACAGAATAGGTTAAAAGTGTAACTCAGTTCGACCAAAAAAGATATAACCCCTAAGATGCAGATACATTTCTATTAGTGTAACAGCAATTTTATCTACAAGCCTACCACCTTTTCAATAAGCAAAGCCTATAAAGTACAAATGGTGGAAAACATTCTTAAATATCTCAGAAATAATTAACAGCAAGTTACCTTTCGATCTTCTTTAAAGAGTTCAGCAGCGGTTGTAAAATGCGGAATGGCATTTTTACAGTGGGGACACCCTGTTTGACACAGGAAGAAAAAAACAGCATCAACATTAGTTGTAAATAAGATACTGGGATAGACTCAAGACACAAGGTGAGTTAGTGGAAAATTTGTATTAAAAATAATTCTAGACAAGAGTTCTCCAGTTCTGGGAAGAGCAGGACAAGGCATCTGTAGACCATGCGTCAGCTACATGAACTTAAGCATGTGTTTAAAATCCCTCTGACTTCAAGCAGTTTAAGCATATACTTACAGTTACACAACATCCCATATCGGGACCACAGTGCAGGGGGCTTTTCTCTATCGCCAGTCACTTAAGAGCATTTTGAGATCGCTAGCCACAAACAGACAAACGCTTTCCCTGCTGCTGTACCTCCTCGTGGGTATTACCGTGTAGGTTATTACTGCTGTTGCCACAGATAACCAGCTACATTTGGACACGAGAATAAAGACAGCACAGCTGTGAACAGGAGGAGGTTGGAAGTTGGAAAGGAAGTTGCTGGGAGCGTTTAGAAGTGTTTGGGAGTTGCCTGTGCTAGAGCCAAGCAATTAGGAACACAAGGGAGGGGAAGCGAAGCAAGTCCAACAGGCTACACATCCTTCACTTACGGAGAGCAGAGGTCCAGTCCCAGGTTAGGATGATTGCTGCTGGCCTTCTTGGAAACCTTCCTCCTGTTCGCCACAAACGGGCAACCCCAGAAAAGTTTTACAGACACAGCACAAAAGAACCCCACAGCTTTGTGTGGGAGATGGACTGATACTTGTTTGTACCACCGCTGCATTGAACAAAAGGCCAGTTCATCCTTTGCTTAAACATATACTAAATTTACTCAAACATTTCAGAAGAAGGCACAGAAAGGGAACAAGAACTGCTCTCTTGATTCAAGATTCAGATGCAAGTGCTCTTAATTCAGAAGCAATGTTTATTGTCTACGATTAACCTAAACTACTCTCAAAATATCAATACTAAGCCAGGTTTTGAAAAGGAAAGTACCTGCATATGTGTAACAAATTACTTTTTTCAAACACAGCATAAAGAGATTGTTCCCAAGCAAAGACTCGGGCCACTATTTTTTGCTTAGATGCAGGGAAAAAAGGAATGGACACACTTCTGTCAAGCCTGTATAATGCTAGGAAAGGCAAAAGAATTCATCCTGCTATTATTTCTGGATAGGAACAGAACAGAGCACAGAAGAATTGCTCACAAGCTCCAATTACAGCTTATGCTACTGTTGTTTACCTGCATTTTGCAATGATGAACAAGTGGCTGTGTTACTTTTAAGTCAGTACTGAACAAATGCCCTCTTAGGAGGCTTGCAGCCACCCTCTCATAAACTGCACTCACTCTTTTAGCTGACAAGAAAAACAGTATCTGTGCATAAACAGTGCACACCCCTTTCCACAAAGGAAAGGCTGCACACCCCTTTCCCCCACATCAAAATGCAATTTCATTGCTTACACGCACTGCTTTGAATTTTAGAGTATTTTTTTCTTCAGAATAGGATTTTGAAAGCACTGCAATGACACACATGTATAAACACACTGAGAGTCTATGCAGTAACTAAGAATACCGGAAAGTCAAGGGGACATTTCCTGGGAAACTGAGGCACTTCTGCAAATCCATCTTAATGGCTTCAAACTCTTTACGCAGCATAATGGCAGTCTATCCTGATGGCAGCTGTGTTTCAGTGGGAGATACTACAGGTCCTCTACAGCTTGCAAACTATTAACTTTGTTGAGTTGTTCGGCATTTGCCTGGGAGGAAATGGTCAAGAAAGAAAAGGAGGAGGAGGAAATGAACAAGAAGGAGGAGGAGGTGGAGGATCCTAGGGTTCCAGGCTGCTCCCATGTCCATCAGCCCACTTTGGTGACCCCCGTTCTCTCTCACCGCTTGCATGTCCTATCTGCCTGATACTGAAAAGCTTTTAGGTCAAGCCTGCTTCTTGACACATCTTGGATAATTTCCTGTACTGTGGGGTGACTGCCTCAGTTGACTTGTTAACACTGCTCTACACAAATAAATCAGAACTGGTGACAACATCTAAAAAGAATTCCAGAGAAAAAAAAAAACGAGAAAAATCAGGCACCACTAAAACGAGAACACTTGTTCTAGTCTACATGCTTACATGCTGTAGTTTACTGGAAAGCACTTCCAACTGTCACGCTAAAACGTAAAGGCTCCTAAAAACATAAACCTTTCAGGTTCCCCTTTCTGCTTATGATCTAGAGCTTGAAATTTAGATTTCACCAAACAGCAACTTTCAATCCCTCAATAAAAGATATTGCAAGAGAAACATGAGACTTCATGCCTTCTTATTCCCCTTTAACACCTTTACGATACATCAGTCGACATGTTTCCCACCTCACGGGTGCTGGATCTGCAGAGGATGGGGCAGTTGGTAAAGCCTCTCTCTAAGCCCCCAGTAAAGTTGCAGCAGGTAAGAGCTCTCCATGAGCCACACTCTTGAAGAAAACCAGAGCATGATTCAACAAATAACAAGTATATTCTTTCAGACACAGAGAAGTCCAATGGCTATTAAAAATGCAAGCTGCCATTCTACAGGGGCCAACAGATGGCTGGTAAGAAAACAGCCCCCGAGTGGCTGTTTAGCTGGTGACTGCTCAGAGAAGCATCAGCAGCTGCTCAATGTCCCTTCCACCCTAGTGCGTCACCACTGCACGTGCCGCTGCGTGGTGTTCAATAGGTGGCATCGAGAAGGGCTTTGAGCGTGGTTCTCAGCAAAGATGCACATCTTGTAAGGCCAAAAGGAAGCATGCGATTATGTAGACCGTTACGGCATTTTGGAAAAGGTAGGCAAAACCAAACATACTTTGAGGTTGTGGTCAACGACACCACAGAGGAGAGGAGCACCATGTAATTCAAAACAACTGATAAAGGAACCTACGCTCACAGCTTTTATTTCCTCTTCTGTGTGATCTTCTCATCTTCCCACTCTAATACCAAATGACAAAAAATTACTTTCATTTACCGATCTGAAGCTCCATCCCTCCTCCCCTCACTTCTCTCTTGGCCCAACCTTCTTTCTTTACTGCACTGTGCTTGCAAAACTAAAACACAACCATATGGCTTTTGGCAGAGCTGACTCCAAGTCCAGTAGGCATTTTGTTAGCCTTGGACATCCATCCACGGAACAGATGTGAATGCTACGCTGAATTCCCAAGGAGTTTCAAGGAGTCACCGAAAAAGGGGGAAGGAGCACATCATATGGAACAGCAGAACTTCATCTGTTACAACTTAGAAGGATTGCCAAATGCAGCAAACACTTGGAAGTCACCCAACCCAGTCATTCTATTTAAAGCACACATGCCAAAAAAAATAAAAGCAGAGGTTGATGTCTTCATTTTGACAGACGGAAAACTTGTTCTCCCCATTCCCTCTTCACACTCACTATCACACGTTTATTTTAAGTGTTAACACTATCTTCCAGATTTGAAAGTGCAAAGAAAGGAAATGTACTGAGCACTGTACATGAGGAAAGGAAGTGTGCAGGCTCCTTTCAAAGGATTTTCCAGATGGGCTGCAATGGAAAGAGATTAAACGGGTGGCATTTGAAGGTGTGGATAAGGTGTCAAGAATCAAAAGGTCCTGCCCCTTCTCAGTAGTATTTATAGGACAGTAAGTCACTATGGACTAAAGAAGTGGGAAGATTCCTTCCATTTCATTTTAGTTGAATAACTTGGGTGCTATGGTAGGTGCACAGGCTTCCTACAAGGCCAAGAGGTGGACTTCCAATTGAGTAGCATTGGAAGCAGCACTTCTGGGAGCACAGCCTTCTAACGTAGGTGCAGGGCTTTGTTTTACCAGGTTTTTTTCTTTGTTTTTACGATATCAGATTGTCAAATCTGATATCAGCAAGGTTAACAGCAGATGTGAACTGAACAGTAATTTCCTCTGCCTGACTTGAGAAATCTGAAAGAAATCTGCTCCTGGAACATCCAGCCTTTCCACAGGATCCCAGCACTGGCACTCAAAACCTCTAAGTGCTTCTGCACATCTCGAGCTAACTTCATTTCCTAATGCAGAAACACACTTGCATCACCTGGCAGGAAAGCAAGAGAGCTTGACATCTAATGCACATGCGGTAGCATGTGTTAAGGCCATTCTCCATTCCCAATCAGCAAATGATACAGCTTTATTACAGCTCTGGCCAGACGTTCTCACCTCTCTGTGCTCAAAATTTTGCACTTTGGAGGGCCCCCCATGGAGCTCGTGGTGGTACCTGCTCTGCCTGACCGCTGAAGGCTGCCAGGGGATGAGGGCTGCCTGCTTAAACCACAGGTCCATGGATCCATATGAGAACACCTGCAATAGAGGGGTTCTAAGTTCTCTTTGCCTTTGCACTACATATTTAAAATTTTACATGAACCCAGTATTTTCTACAGGTTTCTTCCCACCATTCATGCTGTAAAGTTGCTAAGAGCTGGGAAGGCACACAGCAGCACAGTCACGGTGGGCACCATCACATTCCTCACCTTGAAAACCAAGAAGTTCCTGACTGACCCAGTACATGAAAAGTATGTTTTCTGTGGGTAAAAATACAAGAGGAATGGCTGATGAACAGCAGACGAGGGAAATCAAGTAAGCAGGCTTCATTCAGACCCATTATCACTGAGGGGGAGAGGGAGTCAGATTAAATCTCCTCTAATTAGAGAGGCATTTAAAGGAAAGCTAGTGGGTCTTTTGGAAGATGAAGTGATGGAAAATATATAGCCCAGCTTATTTTCCGTGGACGGAATTTACTGATAGCAGGAACAACCACACAGTACAGCATCTTCTCTGGGTGCCTCTGAGGAAAGAACCAATGAGCCAGCGTTGGTTTGGGCACAGAAAGGTGTTGGAGAGGCCAGCACAGAAGCTGGCCATCACATGGGGAAATAGAAAAACTTACTAAGTGCTCACATCACCTTGCAAACTATTTGTTTTTTAAACAAAAAGCAGACCGAGGAAAAAAAATATAAACCCATTTGTCCATTTGTCAGGTAAGGTAAGAAAGACACAAAACTGATATTAAAAACCAAGTGCACATTGCCCCAAACATAAGAGTAATCAAGCATATGTTGTGGTAGCAATTCAATAAATCCACAGAAACAATATCCTGTATTCAGAATTGTAAACATTTCCCATAATTGCAGGGTCCCATGGGATGCAGAAGAGATGCAAAGAAGATTTCAAAGCAATGGAACAATCAAGTGAATAACCTACATACCTTTATTACATTCAAATGGAGAATTTTTCATTGGACAGGGTTTCTTTTTTTAACCAAGTGAATTGTTTAGAGATGATAGCAAGGCAAAAGAAAAACTCAGAGATTCTTAAAACTTTAATGTACAAAAGTATTAGGGCCAGATGACAATTATGAAGACGTCTCCAGAGTAGTGCATGAAACAGATGCACCTTGTTGGACAATAGTCACCTTATTACATTTAAAATAAAATTGTATGAAATGTTCAGAATTGCCCAAAGGAATCAAGTTCTCTTTCCAAAAAACACAGGTTTCTACTTGCTTAAATATGAAAAACGTCCTTTAAGTTACTTCATGCTTTGTTTAATTTGAAACTACAAAGCCCAGTGATATAATATAACCTCTCTACAGCTGAACAGTACAAGGTTAATTCAGTTTCCTTAGAAGAGTGAAAGCTGTATTAGCATAGCACATAGAAGAAAGGTGAAGCTGTTTTTAATGAATATAAATCAAAAGCTAACAATTTGTACAAAATAGATAAAGGAAGCAAATGGACATCAAAGCAGTATCTACAGTCAGCAGAGGTAATAATGATGTTTTAAGTATATAAGGGGCTTTAAATGTATTAGAAGCAAAAGAAATCCAAACAATACTAGCAATATAGCTTTGAAAGAAAATGATGGAGTTGTCAAAAGGAACTTCACTGAATATGTAAATGAAAATATTAAGTAGATGTGGAGAGGGCCTCTATGCCTGGCACTCCAAAATGCTGTTTGCACTTCTGGGTCCACAAATCAAGAATGAGTTCAAACTGGAGGGGGCTCAGAAGACCCATAAGAAAACTAACAGGACTGGAAGGCACGTTTCATGGCAAAGGGAGTCAGGAAGCTCAGTGTGTCCATAGCTTAAATTCAAAAATGAAGAAGTGACAGAAATCGAGAAAAGTCAGTCTAGTTTTCATTATAACGAGCTATTCAAGCTGGGTGCCAAAGGCTAAGTAACCTCCAGAGCTGGCTGCATGCTGAAGCCAGTCAAATTCAGACAGGAAATTCGCATTCCCCATCACTAGTGGGTTTTAGTCTGAAAGGAAATGGTTTTCTAAAAAAGATGCTTTCACGCAGTGGTTCTCCACCTGATCAGACTGCAGCCTGTCCTTGACTCACATCGCTGAGCTGAAACTGCTACAGAGGTGATATGGTTTTGCTGTCCTTGTATCACCGTCTCCTGAGCAGCCGGGAGCTGCAGCGTGCCAGCACTGCCGCACAGGTCAGGCGAGGACGACAGCCCCTGCTGACCCTAACCTGAGCATCCCAACTAAAATGGCTCTACACCAGTGCAGATCAGGCATTTGGACTTCACAAAGCACTACCTTATACTTTTTGCCCACCATTAAAACATAATGATGTATAACCCCACCCATGTTGTTTCTGTGTGTGCTTTTAGCATCTTGTACATAATAAAATCTGGTAAGTAAAGTAACAAAGTGGTATGCATATAGTTTACATGAGATTTTTCAAAGAGATAGTTTAAACATGTACACATTTTAATGTTGTAGACTGTTTCCATACAAATATACTAACCTAAACTGTCAGTATTTTCATAGCGCAGTCCTGGCCAACTCCTTAGAGGGGATCTGAAAGCCCAGTGATTTGTGAGACCGTGGCATTTGTGCTGTCTGTGCTCTGTCCTCACAGCATGAGGAAGGGCTCTGCTCCCCCTTCAGCCCCCAGCTTCCTTTAGTACCTCTCAACGGGTGATCTCAAATGCTTTAACTAATATCAATTAATTACGCTTCAAATTGCCCCTAAGAGAGACAGACGTGATTATCCCCCTCTGTCATTACACCCAAGGTTAAATGGAGTCAGGAAGAGGTTAAGCGACTCTCAGGGTTCACAATCCTGCTTGACAGAGAGCAGGGCTGCAAGGTGCTGACTCTATTCACTCAACTGCAAAACCATCGGGGCCTCAGAGGGCTCAGCACGTGGCAGGATGGAGCCCTCAGCGTGCAAAGTGCAGAGCAGGGAATGACTTTCTGATTCCCCATCTCTGCTTGAAATCATCACCGTCCAAATAACAGGGGTAGATACTGCCCTCCGTTATTGGTTTTTAAATGACTGCAATTCTAAGCAAGTGAAAGCAGCACACTGCACAGCTACCAAAGCAAACCCGGGAGCTTGTAGACTGCAGAGTAAAGCAAAGCCTGTTTCCACTTCAAGAGTTCCAAGTGATTAACTAGAATTAAAACAAGAATATTACTTAGTCAATCATGGAAAGACAGGCCACAGACAGTAATTGCACAGATAAGAGCTGAAAATGGGTATACTGCTTAAACCAACACAATTCATGTAGCTACAGAAGTTACTGAATCCAAAGGCAGATTTGAGAAAGGCATTTGGAGATGTTACTGAAAGGTTAATTCGCTTTTGTTCTACCAGTAGAGAACTGGAGGGCCTTTTAATTGAATATCTGGAACCAAAGCTCATTTTATGACATGACCTGACACATAGCATAATCTTATTTCCAAGACACGAGATATTAGTAATTGAAAGGAGGGGGATTCATCCTTTGATTTGAAAAAGGTCATGAGGTTTTCAGTTAAGCATCGGGTCAACCAAGGCTTGCCTCACTACTCTTGACAACAGGCAACCTACTGCCAATTTGACAGCCTGCTGGTGGGTTTTGTTGCTTTTTTCCCCAAGCTATCTGAACTCTTATTTTGTAGCACTTCGGAGGTAAACAGAGGAGATGAGGGATACAAAAAACAAATCTTTGGAAACCACAGCCTTAGACATGAACAATTGCAATAGCAGCAACAAAGTCATCAGAATATCATCACAATCATCACACATCACAATTGCAAAGGTGAGAAGAGGAGAAAGACTCAGCACAAAACTCCTGGACTGTTTTATCCACTACAAAAGGCAAGGATACAACCGACTGCAGTGAATTACAAATGACATGACAGCACTGGGCACCAAGCAATCCTTTAAGATGGAAAGCTTCACAGCAAGCCACCTCTGGACAGAAAGGGTTAAAGAGCAATAGTTACATCCAGACAAAACTTAATGCCAGTTCCAGCAGACCTGGATTTTCCAGATAAACTGTGTCATGGGCCCGCGTGGCACAAACGAAGCTGGTAGCAGCGGTTAACCAAGTCAGCATCAGCCTTGGTTAACTGCAAACATAGCTAAAGAGCAAACGAAATCATTTCGCCATCTAACATGCCAGTGGATGCAACTGGTAATCAGAAGATACACTGCTCTGAGTTAGCAGCGGTCCAGCAGAGCACTGGGGGAGGCACCGTTCAATTACACCTGCGCTAAGGGAGGCTCAAAAGCAGCCTCTGTTATGATAATGTTGCACCACCAGAAAAAGCATCTGTCTTATTGGAAATTGGTTTGATGACAGTGCATAAGGATGGGTGGCATATTCATAGTTAAATGTCTCCTAATGTACCCCACACAGACTTTACGTGACATTGCACCAACACAGCTGTGTGCCTGCGAGGAGATAAATTTCATGGGACACGGGCATGGACTTCCCTCCTCTTCCCCTTCTCACAAGGCTGAGCTGTTTATATACAGGTAATATTCTTCACACCAATTCAAGCAGCTGTAACATTTTAGGGTTACGACAGATCTAAAGCATGAATGCTGTTCTACAAAACAAGATGAGCTGGATCACCCCAATAAATTTAAGTTTAATGCCACAGCTCCACGACAGCCACCTCTGAGCAATTCCGTCACAGCTACGCGCAGTCCTGTGAAGTGCCTCAACTTCTGAGTCGAGAGCAGTTAAAAGTGTTCTCTTGGTGCTAATTAATATCCTCAACACAAACACTGGGGCTAAGAGCAGTTCTGCCAGCCTGATTGCAGAGACCACTCTATAAATTCATCCTTTATCAAAACCAGCCTCTTAATGGGCTCTGTGGCATCAGCACTATTTACACCGACAGGAACACACCTCGCTAACGCGAGCCTGTAGCAAGAGCACCACTAATGCAGGAGAGAAACCAGTTAGCGGCAGAGCTAACATATCAAAATTCTGCAGTGCCAGCCCACACAGGATTTAAGGCCTCATTATCAGAGGATCCAGACCTCACTTCTCCCTCAGTCAACAACCAGAAAATCTTTCCTGCAAGGGTTTTTGCCTTGAAACAGATTCTTTCTGTTCAGCATGTTTTTAATAATTTTTGATAGCTTAAGCTTCATTTACAAACATGCACATTTTGTTCAGGCTCTTTGATACAGCCTGCTAATGAAAACTTAACAAGACGTGCTTGCAAGCGATGGGAAAACCTCTTGGTGGGAGCCAATCCGAGGCCATCATGGGACACTGAATTCATCTGTGCTGCTGCTTTGCTCCATGCATCTGGACCCATTAACTCAGCTGCTGAGTATTTTAGCCGCTCTGTGCATCCTTCATACAGAACTATGCCATGCAGGTCTGCTCAGTACTGAGACCCAGACAAGTCATCTCAGGCCCAGCAGCCACTGGCTGAAGCCTCACGGTCAGCCAAAATTGCTGTGTTTTGTTACAGCAGCCCGGCTTAGCCAGAACACAGCATTATCTCACCAAACTGTCCTGTGCAAAGGCTGAGATATGGTACCACCAGCTTTCTCCCAGCTTACTTCAAAAAATGGGAGTGATGAAAAGGAAACATTACCGCTTTCTTAAGAACAGCTTTTTCACGATAGCTTGGGTCCCACGAGCAAGCTAGCAGGGCTGGAGGAGCGTACTGGCCCTCCTGGCTGTTAGTATGAATAGCCAAAACACATCTGCACCCACTCTGCACGCAGTGCAACCCACTCTGGCAAGGACTCTCAGCTAAGTGCTTTTTTGTCATTGTATATTCCTCGATGCATAACTTGGACAGAAGAAACTGGGCAGTTTTTATTGTAAAAAGACAGAGAAGGAGCATACCAGGATACAGAATGATTAATATTTTGAACAAAGCCTGTGGGTAAAATTAATGCAAGTTTGCTTTAGCTCTCAGCATTTTATGCACCGCTGATGAAACACGCAGGGGTGGGCAGGACTGATTTAGTCAGAACTGAAGAAATGTGATCCCTATCTGATTTCTTACTTACTTCTTACTTACTTCTTACTGATGGCCAGGAGACAACCCATCGGACAGCAATGATGTCAAGATTCCTGCTTGACTTGGAAGCCAAAGAACTCTCTTTGTTTTACATCAGAACAATACCCAGGTACCATCTCTCTAAGCTCTAACAGCTTAGAACAACACACAGCCTTTTAATGGCTCAAACACCATCCCAAAATCTTCTGTGATTTCATCAGGTGCAACACAGGTTAAGCACCCTCATTCACTTCTTCCAACCCTGAAAGAAAAACCCTACAAAAAATTTAAGTGAAACACCAGGGAGGCTGATGTCTCTTAATTGCACATCCTCTTGTTGCAGTCCAGCCACTTACTCAATACAAAAATACCTCATTAAAATCATCCTCAGTACAGTTTATTTCTGGGTGTTCTTTCGGTAACCCCTGTGGGTCAGGCTTCACCAGAAAATAACCTTTTCCAGCTGACAAAAATAATTTCCAGTGAAGTGAAAGTTTCACTGCTGAACAGAGCACCAGAAATCAGCTCCCAGCAAAGTATTTATTAAAAATACCCATTCTGCGAACCCTGTTGAGTCCCACAAATTGAGGCCATTTGGCAAGTTAATAACATTGGCAACTGCCACCCTTATGAACCATTAAAAGGCAGCATTTTCCACCTATTATTTCTCTTTGCTGCTGAAAGTCTTTATTTTTTAAGAATGCTTATTACCTTGTGTTTTTACAAAAGTAGGAACTGAATGAATTTGCTCAGTGCCGAGCCCTTCCACTAAAAGTGACTGATCTAAAAAATAAGTGCCCCGCCCCCCAGTCATTTGGACCTGTTAATGACTGGTCTCTTATATATAATTCCTGTTTCTGACACAGTTGATTCATTTGTAGTCCCTTTGGAGGCAGCAATCTCGACCAAAAAATGATACGAATGTGTTTTCATGTGTTGGTCTCTCATTCTTATGAGCCACAGTGGACAGCTTCTGTTTCTGTGCAAGAATTAGTACGGGGTGCTATTAAGCCTTTCCTATTTACAGAAAATCAGAACTCGATGGGAAGGGTAAAAAAAACCCCAAACCAACAAAACAAAACCAAACCCCAAAACAAAACAAAAAACCACTGCGTATTTCAAACTCCAGTGTCACTATTCCTAGAAACACAGCATTGCTGTGGCTGGGAGGCACTTCTGGAGATCACCTAGTCCAACTCCCCTGCTCAAAACAGGGTCAACTAGAGCAGATTGCCCAGCCCTGTGTCCAGTTGGGTTTTGAATATCTCCAAGGACGGAGACTCCACACCCTCTCTGGTCAACCTGTTCCAGTGTTCAACCACCCCCACAGTAAAAAAAACCCACTTCCTCTTCTGTTTAAGCAAAATTTCCTGCATTTTAATTTGTACCCATTGCCTCTTGTCCTGTCCTGGGCACTGCAGTGAAGAGTCTGGCTCTGCTGTCTTTACCCCCTACATTAGGTACTTATGCATACTGATACGATCCTCCTGAGCCTCCTCTTCTCCAGGCTGAACAGTCCCAGCTCTCTCAGCCTCTCCTCATATGTCAGATGCTCCAGACCATTAATCACCATCATGGCCCTTCACTGGATTCACTCCAGTATGTCAGTGTCCTATCTGTACTGGGGAGCCCAGAACTGGACACAGCAATTCAATTGTGTCTCACCAGTGCTCAGTAGAGGGGAAGGATCAGCTCCCTTGACCTGCTGGTAATGCTCTGCCTAATGCAATCGAGGATGCCCATCTATGGAGTCTTGTATCCCCAGCTCTGAATTGTTTCTACAAGAGCAGGAAAGTCCTAGCGTAAGTTTGAGGGAGCATCACCCAAGAATAGCTAGAACTTGACCGTCACATCACCAAATTACGACATCAAAAAGGCATATTAAATCCCAGGGATGAACAAGGTAGTAGGGGGAACCATTTGAGTTTTAGTTAGAGAATGTGATGGTCGTTAATTTGGTATGGGTCTTTGCGTTGGCTCCACAAGAAATTCCACATAGGACTCCAAGGGCTTCTCCAGACAGAAGTTTAGGTTAAAAACACAGTACACTCCTGAAGAACTATCTGCATCTCCCTATTTCATTGAAAAATGCTCACCTAGCTTCAATCACATTTTTTATTCCTTAATTCAGTTTGAGTAATGCAGCAAAAACATCTCCGACTGAGAAGACATGTTATTTACTGGAACTTTGTTGCCCTTTGTGATTCTGACAACTAATCACAACCAACTGCTTCTATTTTGCACAGTTTTCAGTGCTATAGTAGGAGGAGGTTAAAATTTAATGCATTGGCAAAGTCAAATCTCAATTATCTGGGATAACAGAGTGGAGAGAGCACATAAAAGTAAAAATGCAGATAAAACATTCAGATAAGCTGTATGAACAAACAGCGAGTACATAAGAGAAAGAAGAAAAAGCCAGTGCGTTGATCCCCGAAGAGGCACTGATGCAAATTGGTCAGCCCAGGATGCTAGGCATTTAATGCTGCAAGTCTTGAAACAAGCTCTGGACAGACCACAGACATGTAGCTAGTGTACTTCTGGCCACAGCTGGTTAAGCACTGCAGCCTAACTGGGCTAGGCTGGATCTGTTCTTGTCCATTTGGCTCACTTCCCGATTTGGTCCACAGCCCCCCAAATCCTGATCACTCACATACCAGGCTATGTGTGTACACCAAACCATGCTCAAGACTAGTTGTCTCCTCTCCCCATTTCTGGACGAAGCCAAGCAGTTAGAAAAGGAAACCTGGAGTAGCTGATGGTATCCAGTACTCCAAGGACTGGTCTATAGAGATAATACAGACACAGATCCCATAAACTCTTCCAAAATGCCTCTCAAATGCTGCTGCAATAAGCCTACTGCTTTCAAATGCTCCTCAAACCCCTCACAGCAGTCCCCAGGACACAACACACACCTGTGGCATCATGCTTCACTTCAGCAGACTGTATCATTGCCCTCCTCTTATTTTAGGCATTTTGAACTCAGAGATAAGGGACTGGGACGACAATTACATCTTAGGACCACAAGAGCCCCACAAGGGTCCAGAGAAGAGCCAGGCCAAGTGCTGTGCAGCACAGACGCCAGCAGCCTGCTCCAAGTGCTAGCCCTGAGAAGCACTGACAAGTGCCAGCCTGCACCATGAGCCTGTGTGGCATGGTGGCCACGGAGGGTACAGACCTACCCAGTGGACACCTGGATGAAGACCAGGTCCAAGGCAGTTATTGGCACAGGTAGCATTAGCTTTTCTGCAGCTGGCACTTTTGCCCCAAGTCAGTACTGGGGACCTGCCCCTACTGCTGCCTCCTACACCAAATCAGTCATTACAGTGCACAGAGATGCCACCAGGGAGGAATGGGAATGTGAAATCAAGAACATCGCTTTCTGTGGGTGTCAAGTCCACAGGAGTGGGTTTTTTTCCCAGTAATTTCAAGAGTTTTGATTCTGATTCTCAGTCCTTAAAATATTCCACAGGCCTCAGGAATAACCTTTACGCTTCACCCACATTCAGGGTGATGGAGTAATGAGTTCCTCATCTTTTCCATGTGGATGTAGCAGTCTTTTCTTCCGGAGCTAAATCACTGTGAAGCACTGTTCAGTACCATTAAAGCACCGCTCAGCTCAGTCCAGAGTTATCTGCATAGCAGCAGATTGATGGTTCTCCTATACATACTAAGTAATTTGGACTGGAAGCTGCCACAGAAAAGCCAGATCTCATTTTAATTTGCATGTAAGATATATATCTGTGGCCTTTGCCTAAAGGTTTGTCACTCTAACTGAAAGCTTTACAAAGGTCAGAATATTCAACTTTTTGCTTTAAATTCTAATGACAGATGAGAGATACATTTCTTAGCATAAATATTTATACATAAACATACTTTATATATGCATGTATACACACACCCCCAATCTTAAAATATCTCAGCATATGTGTAAGTGTAACAAATACTGTCATAGAGTCACAAGTGAATGGAGTAACATACTGTGAGTCTGCACTGACCTAAGATGTGGATCTGAATAGAAAAATAAAATTATTTGAGATAATGGGGCCTGGCAATTTTAGCAGTGTCCCTTCTGCACTAAAATAAGCAAGTTAAGACTAATTGGCAATGTAAGCTCCAAGAGGTCTCAAGATTGAGAAAATGGTAAACAAAAGGTAATCTATCAAATTTAGCAGTAGGCGCATTATCACTACAGAAAAGCTGAAAAATAGAATGATTTGTACCGTTCTATTGCATTAATGATTATTTCAAAGAAACCCGAGACTTAAAATATTCATCTGCTACTTTCCCCTGCACCCAACAAAGGGCAGGCTCGTTGCGCTCCCTTTGTGTGTCTGCTTTCTGCTTTGCATACAGACACTTCCACATTTAGAGAGAACAAATCTGACAAATCAGAAACTGTGCATGACCCACATACTGACAACAAAACAGCAACGCTGACTGTCTTAGAAGTCACGGCAAGGCCAGAATTGGTTCCAGTGAACACCTCTCTGTCCTGTATATAGGTGGTCTCATGCAGCACTGTATCCAAAACAGTGCAAGAAGAACGTGTCTGAAAGGCAGCCCCAAAGGGCCCAACAGTCTTACATCATGCAAGCCTTGCTTTTACAGCCCGTTCATACAGACAGGGCCGGGCTGATCTTTATTCACCCCTCCTGGTGTAAGGGTAGAAGTCCACCCGCAAACAACGGTATCATAATTAGCCCATCAGTCAAGTTGCCTCATGCTTTCAACTCTGAGAGCTACATACTCATTGCACGTAGTGTCTTTGCTTTAAACATGGCCTTAAAAAAGACCAAGAATTTAAGTGCTTTAAAAAGATGCAGCTAAAAACAAAAAGGGAAATAAATCTCTCTCTTCCAGAGAAAGTCACTCATCGGGTAAAGAGAACTCAAGAGACAGCAAACTCCTAAATCTTACCATTTCACGTGCAATCATTTGATTTTACAGTTACGGCTTGCTCTTAACCAGTTGAGGTCCATGAATCAGAAATTCCTGGCACATCAGCAATTTTTAGTCAATAGGTGGTGGGAACTGGAGTTGAGAAGGGATTAAGTCCCCTTCCCTTTTCTTTTACAACCTTCCAGAAATCTCCCTTCTGAATTGCACCCCTCCCTTCTCCCACATCCCACATCCAGCAGGGCTTCATGGGAGCCCAAAAGCATTCATGTTTAATTCTCTAATAGAAAAACAAAATAAGGGGCTGCCTGATTAAACATTAAGGACCTGAGCTTTTTCTCCCTTTCTGGAAAATACCTTCAGTTTAATGGGAACAATTTAGTAACTGCTTATCTGAAGGTTATCCATTAATTGCGGGGCTGGCCATGCGATAGGAAAGAATTTTTCTTGCATCTGGGGTGGGGCTGAGTCATGGTGCTATAAAAGCAAGTCAATACTATCTAATATTAAGTGCCAGGATCATCTTCTCCCTTTGACAGACACCTCAAAAGTTAAGAACCTGTACCAGGTCTGCCTGTCTCTGAGACAACACACAAAACCAGAAGAGGTCCCTCCCATTCACCTAATTTATAAAGGGCCTGATTCAAAACTTCTCTAGAAATATTCTCAGGAGCTTTGAAAAGAAAGTGTGCATGTGATGCATGCAAAACAATCTGGGAGGAGGAAGCTATGCCCATATTCCCAGTGGAGATTTAAATGTAGATTTATTACAGACAAAATTTATTCCATCAAAATTTGTTCCCAGCCTCTGGGGACTGATTCCTCCTACACCACTATATCGATTTCACTACTGAAGTGCTGCACTAATGAGTCAGGCTCTCCACGTCCATTGTGCTACTATAAAGGGTCACATTTTATTATATGGACCATTAAATGAAGCAGAGGAAAATAAATGTTTTGGTTTTGTACCCCTGCCTTCTTTAGTGTCTGCATTAACGAAATAACTCTTTAAATAAACACTGTATATATACTGTTTTGTTTCCATTTATAAAGATACAAACGATGGTGTCAATGATGGTCCCATGCAGTTATATTCAGAATCAGCTCTTTACCCTTAAAAGCCTGGGGACAGCGAGGGAATTAATTCAGGATTTTATAAACTGTAGGGGTTATAAAACCCATCCACCTAGAGAGGTATTTACTCACATGGTGCATAGAACATGACAAGAGTGTGCTTCTTCTTCTTCAAGGACTCCCTGAAGTCTTCTCCAGCGAGGTGGATAACACTAGTCTGTTTTTCTTCCCATGCAGGCTCAGGTGGAGGTGGTGCTTCAGGACTAGAAAAGAAAGGAAATTAAACTGGTTTGAAAATGTTTCTGGAAGCCAGCAAAGGGGCATCATGTCCTGGTCATAATTACCATGAGGGAACTGAGATCGAACAATCCTTCAGGGTGCCTATGCAGTAGAAAAACGTGCTCAATATTTCCAACACCAGGTAACAACAAAAAAGATGCAAGTTAATTTCTGGAACTCAATAAAAATATAATTTCAGTGATTGTACTCAGGCATAAGAGTAGGAATGCAGAATAAAGATTTCCTACATTGCATCCAACATCTGGGTGGAAAACACATTGCTCTTGTATCACTGTGTCATCCATAGACACGAAGTGAGAAGAACAGCAGGCAGGTGGAATCAAAAGGCAACTGATATAGAACAGCATCTTCCAGTCAAACATCCTTTTTGTACTCTTTATCGCTATCATGCAAACTTCTATAAAGAATTTCATGACCTTCTCTTGAATTCAGATATTAAAGCCAGGATGCAATAATCAGCATCGTTCCACTTGGAAGACCGGGGGTGACTGAACTGGAATATTTTACCTTGATAAAGAGAATGTCAGGTTTCAATTATGACTGCACATACTGGCTAGATCAGAGCAATCCCGCACATCTAGAGCGCCTCAAACAAAACTTCTGCTATTCACCAGCTCACAGACTTCTCTCAGACTCATTAAATTCATTCCTGCTGTATCTTAAATAGTGATTACTTATATAAAATCATCAGAATGGTGCCACGGTATAAAGACCTTCATATGTCGCCTTGGTAATAAATTAGCTTTTCAGACTTTCCTGTCACTTTGAATGACACCATTTTAAGTCGTATCAGGTACATAAAAACCAAGTGGAGAAAAACTCGATTTTTAAAGTCCTACTCAAGGTCACTTGGTGGACATCCATCGTATTTCCATCAATACTGATTTGCCAGTTGCTAGCAAAAGAATTAGGGCAGCTGGTCTGAATTTTCACATGAACACAGTCGGCGTGAGCTATCATCCATTACAGTTACAGTCAGAGGTGTGACTTCATCTCACACAGACCTTCCCATGCTGACCTGAAATAAGCTACCCAGACACTGGTAACAACCTAGTGTGGCAGCACAGACTACAGTCACCACAGAGGGACCGGAGCCGAAACCCGCACGGCTGCAACTAGACCACTCACTGGGATAGGTTTACACAAGCTGTACTTTTATCTCCAGCCTGCACCCCAGATGCATCCCTATTTCCACCAACTTCAGTGCAGCTGTGACAATTTTATCCCCGGTCAAGGGATAAACAAGGATCTTACTCTATTGCGTCTCTAGTTGGGAGAACATCCAGCAGTAAAGAGCAGGAGACAAGTTGTCTGGGTTTCCCCTGTGTTGCTGACCACCTGAGGCTGCAGACAAAAGACTTGCAGAGGCACAGCAGGATCCAGAAGGGATTAATACCCCTCCCCTCCTCCTCATTGCTTATTCACCTGCCAATATGTACAGGCAGCGTCAACCTGACTGTTTAACTCAATATAAATTACGTAGCGCTCAAAATACTCCAGCAAACTGGTGAAACTAGGACAGTGACTTAACATCCAGTATAGATACAGCAGCCTGGAGCCTGAGTATGCAGGGAGGCCAAGGGAATACTGTGTCTAAATGTAAAATATAGACAAAACTTCCCAACATGCTACAAAGATGCTGTCAGACCATATCTATTACCTGATTTGAAGCACTCAGAGATGTAATTTGAAAAGAAAAGAAAAAAAAAAACCCACCAAAAAAACCCCACACAACCCCCTCCCCCCACCAAATAAGAGGGGAAAAATGAAGATTACTGTCCTCACGCCAACTGCACTTAATGGTTAAATGACTTCAAAACTTCATAGAACACTGGCAGTTTTTTTCCCATTGAATAATGCAGAAAATACATTAGGCTTACAGTACCTAAAGGAAATGCATGTTTTATTCCACAATACTTAAAGAGAGAATTGTGCTAGCAATTTACTTCTTTGAAATGAAATTCTTTTCATCATACATCAAACTTAATTCTGCATATTTTAGCACACCACCCAAGAAAAGTTGGTTAGTGCAGACAAAGGTGCTGTTTTTATTGGTCTCGCTGGCTTTCCTTCAGCCCCACATAGCTGGTATTCTAGGCATTGGCTCTGAAATGCTGGAAAGAGAAAAGTACAACTGCAGAAATTCAGTTAGTAACAGTGAAATCTGCTGCTTAGTATAAAGAGGGAACAACAAATGTTCTGTTTGTTTTCAGAGCCATTGCTATTCCTTCTCCGGTGAGAGGCTTAGGGTATATTTGAAAAATATTTATTTTGGGAAAGAAATACCGGGACAACTATGAAAAAGCCCACAGCAAATAAAGGATTTGGTGTATTAGAGACCATAATTAACATACATGTTTGTACGGCTTTGAATACTGGAATTTAATTTGTTTTTGTTAGCAAGGGATTTAGGCAGTCAATGAAGCTAGGTTTAAGATTTACTTCCTCACCAAAGCAGTCTTCAGGAGCCAGTAACCAGGAACCCAAATACTATCTCAGACCCTCAAAACTTACTTTAGCAGCCAGTCGATGATCTTCTTCTTTGTTCTGAGGTGTGGCAAAGTGTATTTCTCCTCTCCATCCTTAAAATACTTCAAAGTAGGAAACCCTGAGATGTGGTATCTTTCTGCCAGTGCCTTGTTGACGGTAGCATCGACTGCTGCAAGGACACCTGGACTCTAAAACAGAGACCACTAACTGTAAATCCCAGCAACACACTCACACCCCCTTGGCAGAAAACAGTGGACTTGGGGGCAATCACTCATGATTCATGCCTTCACTTGCTCAGGTACTCAGCACAGACACACAGAAAGACACAGAGGACTGATGCAAAACCAGGAAGGGACATCTTATGCACTAAATGTAACCAGAGTGTTACCTGTTCTCCTCCCATTTCTGACAGAATTCCCTGTATACAATTCACTTTATAATGCTTAAGAGCTGTTCCCAGGAATGGCATTTCCTCCCACAAATCCCAATTTCTCCCAGAAGAAAGGAGCGTTGTTAAAGACAAGTTTACTTCAAGGCAAATTCATCTTTCCCTAACTTGTGGGCATCTTTACACGGACCACCTTTAGAGTCACAGGAGAACAGACACTTGTAGAGTGTGATTCATCTGACCTTTGTTTTTCTCATCTCCTCCTTCTTCTCCAACAACTACAAAGGGACTCTAGATGTCTCTAGAAGTCTCCACTGAAGATGCTTGAAGTATGGGGGAGACTAATCCTACTTCTCCTCTTGCATGGCGTACACAGCTTGAGACTGAATCAATAACACTAATATATTATTGGATCTCTCTTCTCCAGCCATGCTGATGGAGCACTTAAGATGAAGCTAATGGAGTGATGCAACCATAAAACCAGGGTATTTGAAAGAGGGATCAACCCCCTTTGTTTTTTTCCAAATCTAATTCATAAATAAAAGCCTATGTTCCTTCACATTCGATGCCTTTAAGTAAGGGGAAAAAAATCCATTTTGGATTTGATCATATTATGTATAAGGCCTACAGCAGAATACATAAACATTTTTCGATTTTGTTTTCGTTCAAGACAGAATGTTCTTTCTAAGACTTTGGCAGGGCTCATGCATTAGCGATGAGACTGTACTTTGGAAGCACATTTTGAAGGGTCCTGTGGGAGGATGAGAACAGCTGAATTTGTTGTAGGGAGAAAAGTAACTTTTATTACTCTAGTTATTTATTACTGATTATTTGAAGGATATAATAAAGGAAATTAGCTTACATCACTGGCTACATGGAGAAACTCTGCAGCCTTCTCATATTCTGGCTTCATTTTCTTACAGTGCCCACACCCTGCCAAAAAAACCAAAATCCAATTAAGTTGTACACGCCATGGTTATTCATTGACCCATCTAGCCATTATCAAAATCCAAAACCATGTGGTAGAGATTTACTAGAGTTTAGTATGCATTTTACTTAATTTATTTGTAAAGCCTTAGTATGATTTAGGATATTTTCCAAAGTGGTCACTATGGTTTAAACAAAGAATTTACTCTATTAAAGAAGAATAATAAACCCCCTGAATTCGCACCCACACCTCTTTCCTCCCAGAAAGTACTATAAACACAGTACTTGTCAAGCCCATCGCTTCTAGCACGCTCTTAGGCGAGGCACAACCTCATCCGTTTCAGTTTCCAAATCTTTATCTGCTTTAAAAAGAAACAACACAGGCCCTCACGTGACTTCCTGACTTTAAGCAGAGGCTTATACTAGCACAGCTCAATTGAGTAATGTAATTTGAATTAAACTGCACTGATAATAAGCCCTGCTTTACAGTGGTGCAGCATGTCCCTCTAGCAAGGATTTGCACTGATTTAATCACATCAGTGTAATTACACCACCACATATGTTCTCAACATAAGCAAGGCCTGTAAAACCGAGATAATGGTGCTTTCTCGCTTGTGCGAAGTTCTCCAGAGATCTGCCATTACTTCACTGCTAAGTGCTGACATTACAATAAAGTAAAATGAATGCATGAGTGAGAAAAGCAGATTTAAAAGAAATTATTTGGGTGTAAATTAAACTGCTTCCAGCCGGTGAAATTGCTTCCAGGCAAGCTGAACTTTCAGGACCAGGTGAGGCTCCTGCCGTGACGTGAAGTTACGCTTCAGCACCTACGGCGCGATGCTGGGCCTCCGGGACAGCCCCTTCCTCGCCCTGCGCAGCCCCCGCTATTGCCCCCGAGGGACCAGCGCAACTGCAGTCCCCGCAGGGTCTGAGCAAAGGGACGGAGCGGCAGAGATCGACACCCGGGCAGGGCGAGGGCCAGCTCCTGTGCATGGACCAGAGACGCAGAGAGCTGTAATAAGGTGCATGGCATGACCCAGACGCACTGCACTCGCCTGCCCCGGTGCAATGTAATCTCAATGCAATCCCTCGCCGCACTTCTTCCTCTTGTTTGCAGCAGCAGCCAGCTTTTCTTTCTTCAGCTGTTATTGTTGGAACGGGCACTTGAAAGCCCAGACTTTGCTGAGCTTTTGAAAGTCATATCAGAAAATACGGCTAGAAATCTGTTTCAGTGCAGCTTCAGCAAAAGCTTTTCTAAGGTGCATGGGCAACAGGGTTGGGGCTATTTTTACACCACTGTCTAAAAGAAAATAAACCAAGGACTCTGAACCTTAGCGCTGCTTTGATTCCCACTAACGGGATGACTGTCAAAGCCAGCAGACACAAACCTAAGCCTGAACTCAACCAGACAACCATGTTCTATTCAGCACAAGCCAATGAGTGTTCACAGCCAAGAAGCAGTAGGACATCCAGGTGTAACTTCACCACAGAAACAGGGACTTCAGCAGAGCTCCAACCACTGCAGGACACCATGAAACACTTTCAGGGCATGTTTATAGCACTGGGTGGATACATTTGAATAAAGACTGCAAATCCCACCTGAGAATTACAGCAAATGTCCAAACGGTTGATCCCAGACCAGTTCAAACACCAGCTAAGGTCCGTACCACTTAGTCATCTGCATAGCAACCACAGCATTAAAAAGCCCCGTGTCCTTCTTTTGAGCAAAACCCAACGCTTTAATGTGGTAGGAGCAGCAGTATGAGGGGACGTCAGCTGGAGGAGGAAGCTTTACTTTGGTTTTACATGGTGGCGGGAGCATGTGCCACCATGCTGCGAACCTGATGTGACAGCTTCAGAGGTGAATTCAGGAAAAAGCTGGAAAAGGCTGAGGAACAGTTACTGTGTCAGCACTACTTGTCTTGGTTAAGAGCATGAAAGAGGCTGGCAAAATGATTTATTTGCCACCCACAGAAAACTTTCAGGCATATGGCTTTGTGGAAGGGGCTGACAGTTCCCTTTGACACCTGCCCAAGTTGATTTATTTCTCCTTTTAGGAGCAAGGAACTTTATTCATTTTGTGCTCTTCCTCACTTCTAAACAAAGGGCATCTCGAGTCCCAGCTCAGATACCTGGGAACCTCTCTGAATTAGCTAGCTCAAATTTGTACCAAAAAAATACTTTTTTGCAGGGGTAACTTCACCTTGGTGGGCTTTACACAGCATGTCCTCCAGCCAGAGCAAGCTTCATACTGTGCTCTAGATACGGTATCCACACAATCTACACTACATTCCACAATCATTAATATTAGATCGATCAACCAAAAGCATCAAACAAAGTGAGTTTTCACAAACCTATGCAGAGAAAAAAAAAACAAAAAACAAACCACCAAACAAGCTAGGCATACTTTGCCTAGGAAAGAAAAAACAATTCAAAGCATCTGAAATTCATGTAAGTAATATTTTGGAGAAAGATATCCAGACTGTGATAGGTCACTGTTCTGGGTTCTTTCATGAACATCACACAGACACAGCACTACTGACTGCCACAAAGCTCGCTCACTCATGCTTAAAATAAAGGGGAAGCAGGATCAGGTCTTTAAAGGCACTTAAATGCAAACTGAAGTCCTCAAATCTTTATCATGCAATGCTTGTTCTACCGCTGACAGAGGACAGCATGATATGCCAGCCTGGGAAAAAAGCTACCACATTAAACTGAATCTGAAAGAGGGACAATGAATCTTAAGAGATTCCCCCACGATAAATGATGTTTCTCTAGCCACCTTTATGAGAATTTTGCTATTGCGTGCTACAGCCTACTTCCACCTACCATTGCAGAAAAGGGGAGATACGAATTAGAAGTCAGACCTACAGACTGCAAATCAATTAATCTCTCTTATGATTATTTATCCTACCTTTCAATAATCCTGTGAGAATTGCCATTAAATTCTCAAGGCCAATGAAAAAGTCATTTAAATGAATTCCAAGGTCACTACCTCTCTTTGATTGCTACATTAGGTTGTTCAGCAGCAGCTGTATCCCTCTGCGCTAAGCTCCTCTAGTTTTAGATGTTTTCTGTTCATAAAATGAATGGGAAAATAACAATGACCCTACAGGCCCTCAGCCCAGATGATCCAGTGTGCTGCATAAGGTCTGCTGGGACAGTGGAAGGAAGCCCGCAGGTCTGTAGTAGGCATCTGTGACAGATGTGCTCTTAGAAGATGCACTGTCATGCCAAGTGTATACTGACATTAAAACTGAAAGACTAGGTAAGAGAAGCGACTTGTTCAATCCCAGGTGAGAAGAGAAAGGTTGCAGTCAACACAAGGATGCCCCACAGCCTACTCCAAGCACTGACATCCTCTGACCCTCTCTGGGTCATGGCTGGTGGAAACACCCAAGGGACTTGTAGGTGTCTCCACAAAAGGAATCCCACAGCCTCAGTCCTTTCTTGCAGAAGACAAGTAGCTCCCCTGGCAGTGCAAGTCAGAGTTCCTCTCCATCCGGCAGCAGAAACCAGTCAGGGTTCAGTGCCCGGCTCTGCTGAACAGTTCTGGACAACTCCTTTGACCTCTCAACACCTCATCTTGCTCCTCTTGCACAAAACGAGCCCCAGGCTGCCAAGGGCCAAGGTGCTTGAATGGAAAAGAGCACACACAGAGTAAGTGTAAAGGAGGAGTGTTACAAGACAGGAAAAAGAAGTCAAAGCTTACAAAAACCAGTGCTAGGACATCTGGTACGAGACAGGCCCTTGCTAACTGTCTTTAAAACAGATGTCTAAATGAAGCAAGGATTCCGTTTTCCCAGTTTATTTATAATCAATCTTCTCATTTGCACTGCGCAGCCAGGCAGATAAACAGCTCCTTCCTTCAGTGTGGTTGCTGTCACACAGCTTAGCTCAGCTGCACCCCCAGAATGACAGCGATCACAGGTCCCCAGATCGCCCCAGTGCAGAGAAGTCACCTCCCTCCAGAATCCCACCGCAGGGCAGAGGACAACACTCGCTCAGCACTTCATCCTTCCCGGAGTGCGACCGTACTCAAGTGCAGAGGCAAAGGCCAAGTGCGGACAGAGCGATGCTAACATGCAAGGGCAAGCAGCACACAGACAAAGGGAAGGTTAACAAATGTACCAAGCAACTTTTTTCCCAGGTAAATATCTGTATTTGTTTACAGCAGCCTGTTTGGCACCATGGCAAAGACTCACAATATACGGAGCACAGTTGCTCCAAACGTTTTCAGAAGTGAACTAACACAAACACTTCTACTGTTAAAACCAAGTTTTGCCTGCAGAAGACAGGCAGAAAACCAGTCAAGCAGCAACAGCTAAGCTCCTGCATATGCTATCTTAGTGCTGTCCCCAGAACATAAATCTCCGTTTCTCTCTGTCATTCACTGTTTGCTTCTTTCAGGTTATTATGGCTATATAAATAAACACCATGCTTTTGGTCATGTCCTTTCATTTCAAGACAACATTGTCTGAGGATCTGAAGTGTACATGACAAGCAAGAGATAAAAGCCAACATCCAGGCAGTTGTGGACGAGGAATTTCTGACATGAAGAACCCTAGAGATAAATTAAATTGCAAATAAAGATTTTAAAGAATCATTACATTTCTGCCATCGACAGACTGCTTGAGTACTGTTATCGCGTACCAGCTATTTATTGTATCATGCCAACTCTACAACCATCTATAGCTGCATACCAAAAATACCTCCATTAGCCTGATGAGAAAATGAATTTGAAGCACAAAGCATGTCCTGCTTTCAGCAAGTGGGTCACTGGCAGTTCAGACTACACTTATGGATTACAGACAACTTCAAGAAAAGAAAAAAATAATCTCAAAAAATTCAGATGCACTTTTGCTCTCTAAACATTTAACACCTGGGGATACACCTTTGGGTTCTCCATTCCTAATCCCAGAGGAGCAGTGACCTCTCAACACAGCAGAATAGCCAGCCCTTATGCGTGACCTGTTGTTAACTCTGAACATACACCTGTATATATAAAAGCAAGAGTATGTACGTGGCAGGGAGACACAATCCTTGCAGCCAGGGCAAGGATACACACATGTCCCAGCCCTCTCATCACCTACGCGAGAACACAAATGTATTCTCTTCTGCCATGGAAGTCTTTAACATGCAAAGATTTCTTATGCATCACGTAAAAGAGTAGCTCTAAGGTTTGACACAAGGCAGCTTACAGTTCTTTCACCAGTGTAGGAGAGCATAAACAGCTGCAGATTCCCTTGCATAATTTAGCCGTCTGCATTGCAGACATCTGATGGGAAATCATCCACAAATTTGGCAGGGAGGGAAGATGACAAAAGCAGCTGTTTCTCCCCATAATCACAGGTACGAATTCACAACTGTGTTGGTTACATGTTCACTTAATAGTCATAATGGTCACAGCCATCAGGCCATGCCCAGATCTCCAGGTTTCTGCTTTAAAAAAAAAAAAAAAAAAAAAAAAGACAAACCAAACCATCACCTTATGAAGGATCAGGAGCTCAAGAAGTTTTATGCATCCTTTTCCCTATGGGTATTTACTCCCACCAAACCGTCCATCTCCTTCTCACCAGCAGTACTGCCCACCCAGGTAAAATTCCAGATACTTAAAGATGTTTCAAGGCTTGATGCTTTCTTATAAGATCAGCAGAAGCAGCTTCTACATCTTTAACATGATATTGAATTCAAATTTTCAACAGCTAGAAATGTGTGCACGCATACACAAATTCAGACCCCCCACCTCACTACTGTACTGTTAAAGGTAGGTTTGATTTGACCAAGTGTTACATTGCTTAGGGATCAGGGACAAGCAAACAGCTTTATGGCTTTACAAAAGACAAAGCCTGTGAAAGGTCAGCTTGGAAAAGACTCTGAGGAACTAGAAATATAGAATTAGAAGGAAAATACTTCAGCAGTCTGGATTATTGCAGTCATGCTACATTTATGCAGTTGCAGCCTAACGCCTTGGCTGCGTGGGCTGCACAGTCATCCCAGTGACAGGAGAGCAGTACCGCATCTCGTCCCCACCATTATCACCATCTCACTAGCATTGCCACAAACTCACGGTACAGTCAATCTGTGCTTGCAATGATCTGTGCAAATCCAATCCCAGCATGTACACACAGAATAAAGTCCCTGCCTGCTTCCAGCAGCTCTTCAGTGTGAAGTCAGGGCACAAAACGACTACAAATCGGTCACCCCTTCTCCTATCCATACGACTTGCTGAGGCGGTAGTGACCCCATCCCAGCCACAGTCTCTCTCGGGAGCACCTTATGCGTATGCTGCAGAGCACACACGGCAGGCAGGCAACAAGATACCCCTAGGGGAAAGCCTCAGGGGACCGAGAAAAATAGAGTAGCACAGTGTGGGTCACTACCAAACAATTCAGATGGACACAAATGAACTCCTGATCAGGCCATAGGAGCAGGCCAACACCACATGAACTACCTGACACCTGCCCGATACATCGGGATGCACGCCGAGCGAGCCAAGCCTCACCTCCCTACTTCATCACCTTGGCTGTAGAGGTGAAAGCATTTGAAATCCAATTCTTGATCATCTTTTCTATGCTGGTATAACTGTTTCCCGCCCAGCATCACTGAAACTGCTCAGCAGAAGAAGATTTATAACAGCTTTAGACAGTTACAGTACAAGCTCGGATTATTTATTTATTTTTTAAAAACAGTCAGATCACTGCATTACATAAGCTAAATCAGATCAAACCGAGAAGAGAGCTTAACCAAACGTATCCTCTGGGAACCCCGTCTGCATCCATGCCATATTCACAGCTCTGGCAGAAGGGCTACCTTCAGCCAGCAACGGCCCTCGGCAGAGGAAGGCTCAGCACAGAGGGACAGGAACACCGAGCGGGTCCTGCAGGCTGCCTCCACGGGATTTAAAAGACGACAGCTCTGATGACCTCCTGCATAACACATGCTTCTGCCTTCATTTATGGTCACGCTGGAGCATATCTTCTTTTGATGTAAAGACTCGGGGGAAAGGGTGAATATTCTCCAAGGCTAACCTCAGCCACAGGCTCCTACCTCCCAGGGGTCCCTGAGAGTTAAGCAGGGAGAGCGATTTCTGCTCTATCTTGCCCTCAGTGTGCTCTCTCTGCTTTGAACCCTACAGGGAGCCCTGGCTGAGCCAGGCTCCTGAAACTAGCCTTTGAAAAATATACCCCCATCTGCAATGGCACAGACTCCAGCACATGTCTAGGAAAGATCTTTAAGCTAACCACCATCTTTTTTTTTAAATAAACTATCAACAAAAATCACATGGTTCCTTATTTCCATTCCAAATCTGGCTTCAGCTTATGGCTATTGGAGATAATGCTGCATGTATATACCCTCTTAGTCAAAACTACACGATGCAACTGGTAGAAATCAGTGTTGGGAGACGATGGTGCCTCCTACCATCCCTCTTGGGTGGGAAAAGAAGTGAAGGAAGGTGGGTCAGCTGGCATCGGGAGATAGGAATTACACTTCCTACACCAGCTTGGAGGAACATGGCCCTGAGTAGGTGTTGAAAATTAATCTTCCCCTATTGAAATGTGAAAGAGAGAGACAACAGCATGGCTGCCTTAAGGTGAAATTCTTGAGTTTATGAAAAATACCACCAGAAGGTTTCCTTCTCAATTAAACCATAATTATTCTACATCCAAAAAAGAGCTCCCCCCTTCTCCATTGTCAGATGATCAACAAAATTTTGCCTTGGGGAGGGAAGAGAAGTTGCACTGCTTTCCCTCACACTCTTACCCCGCTATGGAAGACTTTATACTTTGGATTTAGCAATGAAAATGCCAGAGAACAGAGGTTAGGTGAAATAGCTTTGAATGTCCAGCTCAGGAAAATAGCATAGCAAGCAAACGATTTCCTAGGATGCAATTTGTATAAAACATCAGCAAAATGGATGAAACGCAAAGAGATCTTCCTAAAAAAGGTACATCCCAAAGCACTTAAGCTTAGGGGGCGGGGGTGTTAAAAGCAATGGTGACATTGGCTATTACTGCAAGATATCTACAAAAATCAAGTATAAGGAAGGGATACTATGCAGAATGAACACTTTTTGCTCAAAATCAGAGCAGAAGTGGTTACCAGCTGAGATGCATTCACTTACTTAGGAGAAGGGTGCTGGGATGCTTGCTAATCACAAGCAGTCGGGACCCCAGAAGACACACCTCCACCATCAGCACAATACCTCAGTATCAAAGCAATGGATTAATTAATAACTCAGGAAGACAGCATCACTTGCCAACTCGCCATCTGAAAGGGCACAAGGAGCAGACAGGCAGGCAAGCAATCTTTCACTGCAGGTTTCTCTGTTCATTATTTGCCCTTTAAAGTAAGTTCTCTACCTTCCACAGGATAATAAAAATCGAAGCCATAAAGTATTTAGGAAGATAAACTTGATAATGAAAACTCTACTGGTAATGATTCAAGTAGCAGAGATACTGTAAGGCACTTTCCAAATGAGAGCCCTGCACTGTATATTAAGCTTATCCAGGCAAGGAAATTAATTTATTTCAGAAGAAATAAACCTGGTGCTTAATTCTTAAAGCTTATTCCTACTGTTAACCCATCATTAGAGGCAAGCAAAGTAAATCTATAAAAACAAGTTACGCTTCACTCCTATCAGAACTTACCACAAGAGCGTTAAGCACTTATACGTACACCAGGGCCAGGCTTGCGGGAGGACAGTCACCCACTCTGCGCACTCAGATGAGGACTTTCACTGGACAAAAAAGGCCAGCCAAAATTACAGAAGTCCTTTAAAAGACCACTCTGAATAACTGAATAATCTACAACAGATACCCAGAGAAGGGGAGAACGGGGCGAGTCTCCCTTCAGCTGTCACCTCTCAGCTGCCCCTTGGCTCTCCGGCAGCCATAGCTAGTTGTTTGCAGTAGTCTCAGTTAGTCGGTAAGGAATTTTTAGGAGAGAGGGAAGGCAATAGTAATGCAAGAAATGAGGCAGCAAAATCCCCAAAGAAGCTAATGTTCCCTTCATACCACCTGCCACACATTCACAGGAAGATTTTTTTCTGATTGGAATAGCCTTCGCAAATGTCTTCTTTAATAGAGAAACTAATTGCTCCCTATTGGAGGCAACCATACAGTGATGCATTTTGAACAAATGCCACAAATCCCACAAATGTTACAAAACCCAAATATCTACAGTTCAGCTCCGTTCTTTCCTCCTTTACTACTGTCCTGCATGCTGCTCTTGATACCCACAACTGCTAGCAAGTAAGTTGTTCAAAGTACACGCCGTGTCCCCAGAACAGCACCATGGCACAGAGCAAGCTGAGATCCAGCCTGAAGGCAAAGTAGCCACAAACGCCCCAAAGGTCCGGTTTTGCTACTCTTTCTGTTATGAAGCTGAACCAGAGCAAGCCAAGGCTCCCCACTTCAAGTCCCAGCGCAGGCTGTAACCAGGCTGCCAGTCATCAGCTATCATTAGCTCTAGCTGCGATAATCTTGTCTGAGCTGTGTGCTCACCCATGGCAGATGGGGTTTCCTAAACTTGGGGGCCAAAAGCCTGATGGCCTGCCACAAACCAGTGACCGCCAAAGGCATCGTCCTACTTCCTTCGTGTTAATCAAGTCTTTGCAATGTTCAGTTATGATACACCTTCCCTACCCCAATTCTTGCAATACTGGAGCATCTCTCAGTCTGGACACGGCTCGCTACATAAAACTCCCCCGCAAGGTGAAATGTTATCTCCACTTCACAGACTGGAAACAGAGACAAATATTTAGGGACTTGGGTCACGATTGTACAAATCAAAGCAAGGCAAGGAACTAAAGTTTTACATCTCCAGGCCAAGGCTATCGCTTTTATCACTGGATCATCCTTTTTTTATGACTTTACTCTGCTCAGAGCACAAACTGCTTCAAAAAGACAATCCTCTTATATGAACTGTGTGCTCTAGTATCAAAAGACCAACACAAAAGAGACAATGGACTCCATCATTACTGTCCTCATCCTTTTCCTTAGGTATCCTATCAAGTTTTACTGCACAAGCTAGTTATTAGGATTTTTATACTCTACACATTCCTGTTTATATTAAGTACCACTAAAAATCCATATTGATTTTTATTTTTAAACCCTCAAGAGACATAAGTGGCATGGTCATTAAAGGAAAAATTCATATCAGGTTCTTAATTTCCTGGTTTGCTGCGTTTTCAAGAACTCCTGTTTTAATGTGTGATTAAATCTCCACTGAAAATCATTGCTGTAATTAGTTTAATGAGGCAGGTCATTGCACTGGCAGGTCATTGCACTGAACTGTTTACACTCCCCGAGATTTTTGGTAATATTCAAATATATATAATATCAAGCAACATCCTGTTGTAGACTTAGAAGCTTTTAAATATTGATGAACCTAGTCTGAGTGCCCCAGTCCTCCTCTCTCTGAAATCAACACTCAGAACTTGCTCACTTCAGTGGAAGCAGATTCAGGAGCCAAGAATTTACCTGTTTCTAACTGGTTTATATGAAGAATGTATCTGTTCCAGGAGCCTGCCAGTAACATACAGCTAAAAAGTACACACAACGAACAGAAAGTTGGCACAATTTACGCTTGTCCAGGGAAGCATTTTATATATATATTCCATTAAAAATGCATTAAGGCAACATTAAAGTTAGGCACCTAAGGGATGTAAAGAGTCAGGAAATGCGATGCTGAAACTGAAGCAGATCTCTTCTCTTCTCCTATCTGTCTGGACTTTTAAACAGCAACATTCATCATCCAAGTGCCCTTGCACAACAATTCAATCTTTCAGTGATCAGGGCATTGCAACAGCCCATCCTGACATCTGCACTGCTTCACCAAGAAACCCAACAGAGCTAGGTACTGCCTATGACCTACATAATGGTCCAGAAAGTTTGCTGTGTTCAAAGCTTTCTCCAATTACTCTAAGAGCAAGGAGAACATTTTTGTGCGGTCTAGCAGGAACAGGATCGAGCCCACAACAAGCACCTTGACACATGCGCGTCTCCTGTATCGTCCCATGGACTAGTACACATAGCTATATCACATAGATATGGCATCTGCCAAGCTTCCAAATACACGACCTGCCTTACACACTACAAACTTCCAGTAATCCTTTCAGGCTGCAGCCAATGCACAGAACTGCTTGCCTTTGTTTTCTTCTCTGACTACAGCATCACTGAATAACAGGCACAATTGTTTCTACAGTATCGCCCATACAGAAAGTCCAATGTAAGAAGCAGAGCTCATTCGTGAGGTTGGATTGTCAAAGCTTATAAAGACCTTTCAGGAAACTCTAAAGCAAACCCTTGATCGAGGGCTACACCCTGCCAAGCTTTCGGCTTCCAACTCCCTGCCGTTTCATACTGCTAAAGTGCACTTTGAAAACACAGCTTTTCTCTGCAACTTTTGCCATTCAGTAAGCTCTTCCCACACAGAGTTATCTTCAACCAAGGTCTGATCAACATTATACAACTGGAAACAACAGCAGAGTGCAGATGTGGAGAAATACTGGAGTAGAGTATTTCTAGTAGAGTAGAGCAGCACAGAGTGCTGCTGCCGACGCTCCTCCTGGGAAGCTACCCGATAGCCCTCCACGAGGACACTAGCCAGGTGCACGGCTTCTCTTCGAAACACCCAGTTTGTCTGGTGCCAAGACTGACCTTTGGTGACAAAAGAGTATTTTCCACCTGAACTGATACCATCAATAGAGACAAGCAGAAGCTTCTTATGAAGAGCTACCACTAGATGATGTCAAATAAAGGAAGGGGGTTCCTAGCATGGGTCTAACAAGAACAGCTTCCCAGCTACCTACCATTCATCTTTATACTAGAGGCTGTACATCTGAAAGCAGATGCCAAAAGCTCTCTATGTAGCCACTGAATACAGCCAACATTTTATTTTAAAAATCACAAATGTCAGATATGACAGGCACAAATAAAAATTAAAGAATATTGCCATCCATTCTGCATTCAGTGCTGCTTGCTGTTTGGATAACCCACAAGCCTTTAACCTCCAGTTAACTGGTGCAACTGCATTGGTTTACATTTAAAAAAATATCCTTGATTGAATCATGAATTAGCATGGAAAAACTTAAGATTTTATTTATTTATTTACCACAGGCTGCCAATGTTAGGCTGCTGCTGACCTGTGCTGGAAAGGCTATTTTTTCAGTCTGCACAGTAAATTAATTCTTCAGCCTTTTCAACTCCTGGCCTTTCTGTTGAGCCTGCCAACAGACATACCAATTAGTGCTCACTGCAACGGTAGCTTGCTTTCATAAGGAACCAGTGGGGGTCTGAAAGGGAGACTTATTTATTTATAGTTGTAAAACCCAGCATGAAAAAAGCAGATTTGATTTTGTGCGCACATTTTGGGTTTGCTTTACTTTATGTTTAAAGTGAGCAATGGATTCTTACATCCTAATCTCACCACATGCAGCAGTAAGAAACAAAAACAAGTCCACTGAAACCAATGATGGTGCACTGGCAGGGAGAGATCCAAGTCTGCTGCTTGGTTAGAAGCTGGAGGCCTTCATCTTGTATTGGGCTAATTGGTTGGCATTCTTAATAATAAGTCCACAAAGTGGCTTAAAACCTTGGGTTTTAATGCACCAGAGGGAGGAGGGAAGGGTGTGAAAAGCTGTTTTTCAAAGCTAAACTGATAAAACAGCTCCCTGTGCAATTAAAAACCTGCAAAGCTGAATAGTTGGCTTTGGAAAGCACCAATTGCGTAATTTATCAGGCTGGTTTATAAAGGGAGAGAAAATATCTGAGGACAGGAAAGGAATTTCATGGACATTTCAACAACACATCGAAACTATAGTGCATTTTATCATCTCAAGACTTATTTTTGCCCTCCCTGCCATTAGGGGGGAGCAAGAAAAGGTGTATCAGGACTGCATCTCCAAAGCAGTTTCCAAGAACAAATTAAGAAGGGGAAGCGGGGGGGGGGGTGCACTGCATTTTCCCTGCCTTCCCTCCTTCCTTATCAAGGGAGGAAAACTGTGATGGCTCCAATATCCTACTAAGGGTATTGACATTTTTCTAACTGTAAGTCCTGCAACCACTGCTTATATAAAGTCTCTGAAGAAGTCCTGTGAAGAGGGCTGAGAAGACGACATGTTTAACATTAATTTAAGCTCACGTACAAGGAAGAAATGTTGCAGGAAAAACATTTTAATAGTTTAATCCTTTAAAAAGCAAATGCACACTCACACAGTACAGCCACAGCGCCGCCTTCCCTTCTGTGACGGCTGGCATCAGCACTGGACCACAGACTTTGTCATGGCTGATAGGGTATGGGGGGGGAAAGCAACCCCAAGCAACCCTCAGAGGTGACTGATGACCACCACTCATTAGCAACAGGGACTACTCAGATCTGTGTTTGCTGAATGTGCTCGGGGAGGCTCCAGCTCATGGTGGTGCCAGGACATTATTCTACGTGAGGCTGCAGGAACAGGTACGCTTTAAAATGTTAGCAATGATGTCATTCATGTTAACAATACATAATGAAAAGTAACTCCTGTGCATGAAAAGCAGACGCTTTTAGAACCCATTTCTGAATTGACTTTAATTTCAATCCTAGACTTTAAACACCCTTCAGTAGCATTTGAACTGACTTATCAGCGACTTAGGCTTATTTTCTGCAAGACTCTGAGATGTGCTTTGGAGAAAAATGCTGCAAAAAATGCAGAAAGGGAAATTCATGGGGTTTTTACTCCTTTGACAAAACCAAGTCAGAAAGACTGCAACCTGCACTAATTTGGCAAATATTTTGGACAGAATTATTTTTAAAATTGCATTTGACTCAGCAAACACTTTGATGCAGAAACTGAAAACACATACAGGGCTTTTTTTGTGCTCAAGTGACTCAGGGCATTTTAAGTCCCAGCGAGTCCCCATGTCACTAAAGCATTTAACAACACTTGACTGGCAGCATAACCCATATTTAGAGACATTCAGAACCCAGCTGTCATCTTGGGGATCTAAATAAATCGATCAGCTGTAGGCACAGATATCAAGAAGCACATACAGACACGGAGTCTTTATTCTCATTGCTAACAGAAGACTACCGTAAGCTGCATAGGTGCCTTTATTTATGTTATGGTACAGATATAGCTTTGGTTGGTGTGATACATCTTCTGTTACAGACTCAGAAAGAGGCCCACTAACACAACTGTGTTATCTCATGTTAGCAAATATGATCAATCCAAGCAAAAACTCCAAATCCTTTGTGGAAAAGGGCCATTTATTTGTTCTTTTGTACAGTGCAGGAAATCTCAGTTCATAACTGAAGTTTCTGGGTACAACAGCAACACGTACGAAAAACACTTCAGATGTCTGCAAGACTCCAGTCTGATTATATCCAGGATAACACCATGCTTGCCACCAGCAATTACGAAATTTCGTCAAAATGCTTGAATAAGGAGCACGACGCTGGACATCCTTCGCAAATGGCTGGTGAGGGAGAAAGCCTTCAGACTCCTGGCTAGCTGGGTCACTCTTTACCTATGCTAAATATTCAGATTTATCTTAAGGGCTTTCCAAAGGAGTTTTCACAGAAAGTTAAAAATCCTGCTTCATGTCCCTAGTGACCTGCAAAATGAAAGCAGGATGAACTCATCCTGCTCACCCACACTCACTCACCTTTCTCAGGGCCAGCAGTAACGACTCGAAGCAGCACATCTTCTGTTTAATGGTTGTGCTAAATTATTGCAGAAAAGGTGTAAGGTCTCTGATAGCAAGAGGTGCAAGTTGCATGCTGCAGACCTTCCTGATGCGTTTAAATCACAGGTAGCTGCTCTAGTTGAACCTAGTTATACTAGGCTGCACTTAACACAAAACGATGTGATGCCTTTAATTGGGCTAGTAAGTGCAACTGATTGTAAATAATTATAGCGTGGTCCTCAGGGATGATCATTAGTAGCCACAGGCATGGAGACCCAATTGGCCACGTTCATCACAGTGCCTAATTCTGCAGTTCATAGGTACTTACCAGGGATGTGTTTGGTTCAGCTGTATCTTCAGCACTTGAGGGCGGGGATAAAAAGCTTCAATTCCTCACACATCTTTTAATACTACACTCTGTTAATGCATTGGCCATCTGACTATGCAATTAAAGCATCACTGAAATAATTCTCCCTCTAGTAAAAGAGCTTCTCGCGAACACAAGATTGATAGCAGGCTAGAAAAACTCCAAGTCACATGTATGCTGCATGGTGACACAGGGTTTTAAGTACTTGCTAATTCCAGGCCAGTGTTGAAATCCCCTTGCTTATTCTTAGTTACACAGAAGTATATCCTGAGTTCTGGGCCTATTTCGTACATCTGTTTCAACAATTTTTTTTATTAATACATACTTCTTAGAAAAAACTTTCTCACCCTAAGCTACCAAGGTTAAAACAAGTAAGATGTCCTCCATTTTTACCGCTTCTTTTACTGGAGTAATTTATCTCCTACTATTCATAAGGTGATTCCATTAGCACATTTAAGAAGTGCTAGGAGAAGATCTTTTAATCATGGAGATAACTGTTTATGATAGTTGTCTGTCGTTAATTAGTTTGCAAGCCTTACACCCTCTGCTGAGGATGCCCAGAGAGGATTCTTACAAACACAGATCTTTTACACAGGTACAAGCTGGATTCTGCACGTAGGCATACCACTACCACCTGAACGTAAATAAAATGCCCCAAATATTCAAGCTGCATTTAAAATGGAGTTGTTCTGGCAAGAAACATTCTTTATCCCAATTCTGAGCAGCTGGAACATGTTATCAGGAGATTGCAACAGCCTGATTCAGGCATTTGATTTACTAACAGCATTTGCCAAAGTACTGCTGTACCTTAGCACAGAATGGCCCTTAGTACAAAACATACCTAGCTGGAAGTGCCCCTCCTCTCCAAATAGGTCACGCAATATTGTTAACCCCAAAATTGTATTATTTGTGTTTTAGAAAATATTTAAAAAACCTAAAAACTCAACAGAGCCCTGTTCAGATTTATAACTAACTTGAATTTGCTATAAAATTTGATTGTAGTTGTGTGTATTCATCTACTTTTAATCTGACTTCCTAAAGGAATAAGGTTTGCAGGGCCAACCATCAATTTCTTCCCCCTCTTCCTCCTCCCAAATAGATGACTGGACTCCTTTGCCCATTTACAAAATCAAAAAACGGCAAAGCTTTCAAATACAACTAAATCTCTGTAAAGATACAGAAATCTGGACTAGAGAGAGGACACTTATCCCTAACCACTGTGCAGAGAGGGAAAGGAGGGAAATTCAGCAGTTACATTTCTGTTTGCAGCAGTTGTTCAGCCAAACCAGCAAGCGTGCAGCTCCTGAGGAGCAACAGCCCGTGCTGTCGCTTGCATGCCGGGGTGCATGGAAATTTGGGGGAAGGAAGGATTTGTGTAAC
The DNA here is from genome assembly GCF_034638445.1 of Ciconia boyciana. Lineage (NCBI taxonomy): Eukaryota > Metazoa > Chordata > Aves > Ciconiiformes > Ciconiidae > Ciconia > Ciconia boyciana. Next base: position 13,166,407 of record NC_132943.1, read on the forward strand.
GAAGGATAACCCCTGAGCAAACCAGGCTTCATCAGTTCTGCTACTTGTGTTTTGGTTTTCAGACCAGGCGTTAATCTCCGGTCCCGCTTTTATTAGTACAAATAATCCAGTGAACACAGCGACAAAACAGCAGCCAGTCACCCGCTTCAGTGGATCAAATCCCTAGACATTTCATCGGGCAAAGGAAATTCATTATGGTATGTTTTTCAAATGAGTCTTATGAGCAGACCTTCAAAAAAGGCATTTTGGAGCTAACTCCTGCTGGCTTAAAGGGAAGCAGGATTTCAGCCTCTGTGCCAAGACCCTCCGTTGTTCAGCTGTGAGCACACAGCCTGCCTCCAGAGCCCTAACCTTCAAATCTATGCCCATGAAAATGAACATCTCGCCCAAGTGCAACTGCCAGCACAGCAGCAAGAGGAGACAAGCTGTGTATCACCCACCATAGCAGATCTGAGCCTGAACCTTCCATCGCAGGCACAAAGAATTGGTAGAACCAGCTCGGTAGCTGAAACAGCTTACACTCTAAGTGAACAAAGTGGTTAATGCACTCTCCCACCCAACAGCATACAGGAGGACAATGTGGCTGGAACAGCTTTCTGAAGGCAATACCTCTGGGCAACCCACTGCATTTTATCGCTCAAGCTAAAACGTCAAGTCATGAAAAAAATCATCCCAATGCATTCTCAGTCAAACAGTAAGTAGTATCACTACCAGCTCTGCATTAGTTTTCAAAAGTCCTGGGGACTTTCTGAACTTAGATCGAGTTTTAGCATACTTCAGCACAATACGTAATGACCATCGCTCCTCACATCGCCAGAGAACAAACTGCAGCAGAGGAGTGAAAATGCTCAAAATGACACATCAGCAGCCATGAACAAGGACTCAGGAGCTCACGGTTCTCAAGGTGAGCCACTCCATCAACCAGAGCTCTGCTTTGAAAGCAAACAACACAGAAGACAAGCTGAAAATGGAAAATCATGCTGTAAAATGATGAGTCCTCAGACTATTTAAGCATCATTACACCCTTCAGTTATGTTTTGACTCAGCCTACAAAATGTCTCTTCCAGCAGCAAATCTCCGTCCTAAACTTGAAGTCAGCAACTTCACAAACATTTCATGCCTTGTGTTTTTAACAATCATCACAAACAAGAAAAGCCTGGACTTTGAGTTCATGGCTCTGTGAAACCTCCACAGAAAATCATCATTGGTTTTATTAGCAAGCATTTGGCTCAGTACAGAATAGAAAAAAACAAACTCACATGGTGCATGGAACATCACTAGCACAGATGAATGATCTTTTATAAATTTGTCGAAGTCCTCATCAGTCAGGTGATAAACTACATTTTCTTCATCTGCCCAGGGAGTCTCCGGAGCCTGTGGCTGAGGTGCCTGTGGGCTACAAGACAAACAGACACAGCTGAAAAGCAGCTCTCTGGTGCTAAGCAGTCATTTTGGCAAGTCAGACTTCAAGGAACCACTTTGTGCAGATGTCCATGTATGTATGACACACTAACCCTAATGAACAGCTTCCATAATTGTACCCACCCAGAACTCATAAGCACTGAAACTCAGATAAAACTGGAGGAGGAATAAAAAAATCCACAAAAAGCTCATGAGGACAGATCAGCAATGGAAGGGGATGGAGCAAGGAGATAACCAGACTGCTTGGTTATTACATGATAGAAATCAGATTAATTTTCTGCTCCTCTTTTACCCTCCTCAGCAGGATGCTCCCTTTCTCACAGCATTCATACTTTGTAGTTCACAGGAGCCATTGCAAATGAAAGAAAACAGTAGTGAGCAGAAACAGCCAATCTAACCAGTCACCGTGAATACTGACAGCACAATTAGGGCTGACAGAGAAAGAAGAAGGTGCAGTGTTGGGACCATGAGCCAGATACACAGACCATTTCCCCAGGAATATACAGTTTTACCTTGAACAACCCTGTGATCTGGGAAAGCATCGTTATGTCCTCACTTGGCGGTGGGCTTGTAGGCCTAATTCAGCAAAGCTACTCAACTGCATGCTTAACCTAAAAGATAAGTGACACGTTCTACTGACTTCACTACGCACATGAATTTAACCATCTTTGATGGATCAGAGCCACAGAGACTGCTCAAAGACACGGTAACAAATCTGGAAACTGAATCCAAGCTCCTCTGGACCAGTTCAGTGCTCATCATCCCGCTAAACAATTGTTCTTGGATTTTATTAATGTACATTAAAAAGAGAATTTGGCAGATGTGAACTAAACTATGCTAATTGACATTTTATTTATTAAAGCAGCGTTCACATAAAGGACACCCAAACATACAAACATTTGGAGCCAGACTTTGAAGCTATTTTATCCTTGCCAGTTGTAGTAATGAGTTCCAAATACCCCCCAAAATTCCCCAAATTCTTTGGCAAAGTACAGGTCTGGATGTGACCCCATCTCTGGTGAAAACAGATTTACTATTTTTGATTAAAATGTATTATTGTGTTAGCTGCCTGGAACAAGGAATGGCAAATGGATGATAACTCACATTTATCCTGCCTTGCTCATTTCTAGGCTGAAAGCCTAGTTTGATAAAAAAAAGCAGTAGAGAGATCCACAGATTCAGATAGCAAATTCTGTTGATGTAAGCAATGGGTATGATCCAAGAATATTAAGCAATCCACGCAAAACTGTGATGCACACCTCTGCTGCTGCTTATATGATAAATGAACCAAGAAACAAACATCAAAGCAAAGATGAGAGCTGCACTCAGCCAAGCAGCTGAGAGAGAAAAAGAGGCAGGTCCCCATCCACAAGAGTTTACTCTCTAAAAGCTTAGCAGACAATCAGTTTGCTTGTTGCCAAGCCTGCAAGAGAGCAATAATCTGCAAGTATCCTGGCAGAGTGAAGGCTTTCCAGAAAACACCATGACAGTTAACAAATTTGGAAGGGGAGTTGGGTTGAGCAGGCAGAGCGTGATGAAGATGGACACAGTGGCTACAAAGCACTGGGAGAACGCTGTGTTTAGCAGGGCCTGGCATGACCTATTTCAGTAAGGAATTAGTAAAGCAGGGCACAGGATGTTTATTCAAATGGCCCAATTTAAAATGCTGTGCATGCTAATAAGCCTACACAGGAGTTGGTAAGAAGTACCTCAAGGCCTGGAGGAAGTAACAAGCAAAATTTAAAATGTCATTTAAAACTGAGACAAGGCACATCCAACGCCTGAACACCAAAAATAGGATGACAGAAGTCTGGAAGAGTTATCGAGAGCTAATTGAATTAAGAACAGAGAACAAGTTCTTGATTTAACTGAGTAGCTGGTGCTAAGGAAGGGCCCGAGAGGAGTCCATAAAAACAGCTATTGAAGGCAGCAAGAAGCTGTCTGGCTTGCCTACCATCCAGACTGATACAGCTGTGTCTCAGAGAGAGAGAGAGAGAGAGAGAGAATTGTAGTATGTACAAGATAGCATCTCTTGTGTTAATAATGCTGTGTGTTGGAGTAAGGCTGTATGATGGTTTCTCTCTATTGGCTCATTAAAACATCTGAAACTCCATTAGATAGTAGCCAGTGCCTATTAGGAAGATAAGAGAGGTTAAGTATCTAAGACTGATGCATTAGCACACTTCAGCATAAGAAAGAAGCACCTTCAATAAGAAGTAAAAGAGAAGGTGTTGGAGCCCTCCAAACTAGCAGCTCTCATTCCGAGAGAAAAGAACATGGAAAACACCTTTTCAATAATTTAAATAATTCTAACCTTCATTAAGTTATATCATGCCCTCCCCAAAAAATTAGCATAGATCAACCACTTTCAGCACTTTACCAGTAACATTTAGAGGGAAAAAACAGAGAAGGGGGAGAGGGAAGAGAGAACAGCTGCTTTTCTGCAGTGTGTACCTAGTGTCCACAAAAAATAGCTCATTTCATACGGCTCAGTGTCTGCTGGATTCTCTTTTGAGAATCTATGATGACAGCACATGCATGCACAGTATAAAAACACATTGGCTTTCCTCACCATGGGCTGCCGTGTACACTGGCACTGCCATGCCCCTGCTCCGCAGAGCAACGTCCCACATCAGAGCGACTTCCTGACACAATTTTAATATTATACTATTCTGAAATATAGCCTATACACCCTGCAACTATCTAATTACACTCTTTGGCTTTCCTAAAGCCCTAGCCATACCATTTGACTACTTGTACTGCAGATTCCTCAGAGTAATATAATATTATGCATGTAGCAGATTTACCCCATATATAATTTTAATTGCAACATCAATTACTGGCAAAATTCAAGTATGCATAATTTCTCAACATGGTTTCCTTAAAAGTTGTACTTATTATACAAAACAGGGACAAGATGGCTATTGCTCAGATCATCTTTCGGGAAACTAATAAGCATGCACTAACACTAAGTGAGGACAAACAGCTGTCTTAAGCTCTGGACTGCTGAAATATCAGCCAAAGCCCACAGTGGCTTGTTAGCAGAGATTATCACTGGAAAGAGCTTGCAGCTGTTCTGCTTTGCTTCCAGTAGCTGTGTTCACTTGCTGTCACAGCACTGATATAAAGGCACTGCATATTACAGGGATTATCTGGATATTATGTGGGCAGACAGGGGAAAAAAACCCACCTCGAACATCTAATGTTTCACATATGGTAGCCAAGAGATAAACACATCCTTGCAAAACTGAAAAGCATAATAAAGTGCAGGTGATGAAGTCATATCCTTGCTCCAAGAGCTGATCATCTCCTCAACACTGCTGGAGTTGCCATCTTGATCATTCATATCTGAAGGCTTGATGGACTAAATGAGGCTAAAAGACTAGGGCTAAATTCCTCCTCTTTCATCCACCAGGCAGTACTCGCCTGCAGTGTTCGTACCTCCTGATGCTAACAGGAATGCTGCTGTCACTTCATTCGTGGGTTCCCAATCCTGAAGCACCTGGCTTACCACTGCTGAAGACCACGGGCCGCCTGCAACCATACTCACGTCCCCAGTGTAGCACCACTGGTACAGTAAAACACATTTATTCTGAGCCAACTTTGCTAAGCCATATTATCACAACAGTTTGCAACTGTCTGTTCCTTCCCATGCATTTGTTTCCTTTTATTAGCTTCATTTCAAGATTATTTCTGTGGCTGCAGCAAACAAGGGAGGGTTACAACAATGACATAATGCCCAAGAGCCAGGGCTAACTGCTAACGGGCATTTCTCCATCACCAGACTATCTCAGCTCTCTCCAGCTGCTGACAATCGGCTTCACTGACAATGTGCTGATTTGCACCAGCTGAAGAGCAACTATACATACACTCACAGGCTTTTTCTGTCTCTCTCTCTCAACTGCTAGTCCCATAGGCTCATTCAGCCCCCAAAATATTTATGACTGCAAATAGCTCTCTTTAGGTAGAACAAGATGCTTTCAACACCACTTCGTGTCATGACAGGAAACACAGACTTTGTAAAAATGACTAGCAATCCGCGGTGCCTTGATCTCCTGTTTGTCTCTGCAAGACACTCTAAAGGCTCCAGCTAAAGGCTGAAGAACCAATGAGAACTGCACACTTGGTATACACATTTTTAATAAAACAACAAAGTCAGACCTTTTGCAAGGTGTTAAGTTCAGGCGCCCAAGATCACTGGAACTTTAAGTTGGCATTTTTAACAAAGCTGAGATCTGTGTATCTGCATTTATTTTGGTCCACAGACAGTCTCCTATTAGAGATGAAATGCAATTGTAAAATGCAAGGCATGCATACTAAAAACCAAACACTATGCAATCTCTCTGTAGCCAGTCTCAGCAGGGTAGTTTTGTTTGCTCTTCTGAGCGGAGGGAAGGAGGGAGAGATGGTTGTTCCTAAGCCATTACATTCTGTAAATAATGAAGAGTACATAGAAGGTGGAGTGTATGAAGTTCAATGCCTTACTTTTTCAGCCACTCTGCTATATCTGCCGCGGTAGCACCATAGTTCTCAAAGTGGAACAGGAACTTTCCTTTCCTGTTAAAGCAACAAAACAAGGTTTAGTCCTTGCCCTGGAAGATACCAACATGCAATTATAGTTGAGTGTGTGATTTCTAAAGTAGTAGCAAAACATAACTGACTCAAAATAGCAGATTGTAGGATATCCCCGGACATTGTATTCTTCCTTTATCCTTTCAAATTCAGCAGAGTAAACATTCATCCCCGCAAGAACCTGAAAAAACAGACCATAATTGTATTGATTCTTACAATACAGCAGGAACATTATAACTTTAAAATCTAAAGAGTTAAGTAAAAACAACTAAGCTCTGGGCAGATTCTGATTTCATTCATAGTGCCTTAAAGCAAGGGGATCTCTGTAAAAGCAGCGAAGTTTTTCTGATTTTGTGCAAGGGGGAACAGAGCAATATTTGAGTCTAGTGCACAGAAAGCACACACCAATCAGCTTGTCACCTCCTCCTTGCTCTGGAAGTGTCTCCATTTCTTTTTATTCACCCACTAACAGAAATACCTAAAGGGAATTCTCTCACTAGAGCACTATTCATGCTCTCTTTGCGTATTTGGATTTTAAGCTACAAGCCTAACTAGATTTTTTTTTTCTTCTGCAAGTACATGGCTTAGTTTGCATCCAAACATTAGCTAGGACACAAGAAGTTCCACCCTCACCTCTCTGGTTTCCACTCCAGCAATGAATTTACCATCTCAGCTAATGTCCAGAAGCTCTAACCAACTAAGCACTGGCATCATCCCAGTTCAAAAATGCACTTACTGAATGGCAAGGGGAAATCAGCATTACGTTGAAGTGAAAGTAAAATGTGCCCTATTTCTGTGAGCCCAGGAAATACCACATGGCATTTATATGCTTTAAGTATGTTAAATTACCTGACTGGTAGGGTATAATGAGAGTTAAGAATTAACCTTGTCCTACAGATATCAAAAGAGGGACACAGAAGCATAGTAACTTTTCAGACTAGCAAGTGAAACAAAAAGCCTCTCCTTCCCTTTCCTTACCTCTATCCCAACCCATCCTCCACCTCCAGAGCCCTTCACCTGAGCTTCAGGCTCAGGGCTCCTACGACTTATCCTGTGCCCTGTCCAACTGTCTTCCAAAAATTTCTGACCTGAAAATTTGAAGATGGGACTGATTCTGAGTTTCTGTGGGTGTGGGATTCACAGGGAGGTCGTTCTGCTGTCAAACCTTCAACCAGCAAGTTGCTGAGATACCACTTCATGATTAACTTAGTTTAATGGCAGTGACGGCTTAAATCATTTTAGCAGCAGGGTCTTAATCCAAACCCCTCCTCCTTCCCCCTCCAAAACCAGGATTTTCTCCTTCCAGCTGAAATACCACATCAGAATTTAATACCAGGTTCCTGACTGCAGCAAACTGCACCGACCAACCAAATGTGCTCAAAGCCAGCATGAAATAAATCTTAAAGCAGAAAATCCTCGTTTGAAGGTCAATCTTTTCTAAGAATGTGCTGGAAAGTCACAAAAAGATACTTTGTTTTCTATCCTCTATCCTGGGAAAGGATAAAGGAAAGCTAACTGAGTACAGAAATAGGGTTTATACTGGCTGGCCAAGTCTGTTACTTTGAATTTTCCTTGTAGTTCCAACAACCAGATTGACTTAATTCAGATGAGATTATCTAGACCCAATTCTCCCCTTCCCTCATTCTCTATGTCACCACTTGAGGGTAGGTAAATGCAATAGGATCAAGACACGGTGGTTGCCTTATAAAGCGAGAACCAGGTTCATTAACTAATTCCCTTATAAATACCAGTCTACCAGATTTCACACTTGCCATGAACTTTCAGAGGATTTCCTAGGTTTTAAATGGGTGTTCCTGGCCATTTCAGATACTCTGCTACAGTTTCACTGTGTCCACCCAGCCTGCAGTGATTGATACAAGTCAATAACTTGGATTCATTCTGGTGTTCATACATCATATGAAGCATAATTAGCAAAAAGCCTATTACAATGGGATTCGTTTTTAATGACAAAAGTAACAGTTTTAGCTGGTCTATAATCACAGAACTATGTAATATCAGGCTGTCAGGGACTATCAAAATACACCTACTACCCAAAGCCAGGATCCTCCCTCTATACCTAAGCTGGTCCTGCCAGACGTTTAGCTAATTTGCTTTTAGCAAAGGACCAAATGACCCTGACTTCAATTTAAGTCCATTACCTCTTGTAATAGCCACAGCAGACGTGAAGATCAGCTTATTCCTTTCACCTCTGCAGTGACATTTGACATATTTCAACACTTATCTGCTCTCCACCAAGCTACCTATAACCTAAAACAAATCTGAACCTTTCCTAGCTGCCCACATCTTCTGGGCTTCTGACTATTCCTCTTCTACTGTGACCACTCCCTTGCTTCACAGTTTTCTTGACAGGATTGCTGCAAAATTGGTACCTCACACCACTACTTGAAGCCTTCCTAGAGTCAAGTTTAATGAACAGATTAAACAAAGGCTTCCTTTATTTGATATCTGAAATAAGTGTAGGAACTTTACGCTTCTGAAGTCTCATGTTTTTACCAAAAAAAAAGACCAGCACCAAAGAAGGAAGGCACTTAAGCATATGCTCAAGCCAGTCTTTACTGAGTAAAGCACTCCGGCGCACTCATGAAGTCCATGGGCCTTAAGGAGATGCTGAAGTGCTTTGCTGAGGACCAGTTCCTCCCTGCACTGGGGCCACAGTGCTTCGGTGACAGTCACTCGCCAGAGCCCACCCTACCCACAAACCACGGGAATCTCTCGTGCCAAGGATAAAATAAGCCATCCCCTTCCAGTTCAGAGCCTCTTTTTTCCTTCTGCACTGGGTGTAATGGAATTGCAAGATCTAAACCGAATGTAACACTTTCATGCCACCTTCCCTTCCTCTCAGTAACAGTACTGGGACAAGAAACAACCAGTCCCAAAAGAATACAGCAACCAGAGACAGGTACAGTTCACCTTTTCATTTTTACGACCTATTAAATAGGCAATACTGTACTTTATTTTCCTGCTATATAATAGCAATAATTGCTTTTGAGCCTGGCACATCCTGACAGCTAATGACAGGTCAGATTAAAAGGCCAAACCTCCAGCTCATCCAAACCAATCATAAACTTTCCAGCAAAGTCTGAACTGGAGGTCAACATTGCTCTAAGGTACCCCATGGAAAATTTATGACGGGTACAGCACAGTTAACTTCAGAAACGGCAAATGGTGTACACATCCCACTCAGGAAGCTAATTAGGTCAAATTTAGACGAACAGACCGCTTTTTGTGAGACACAGGTGGCAGAGGCATAACTGGACTTTCCTCTGAACTGATCCTGCACTAAAAACTCTCCAGTGCAAAAAGCACCCCTGACCTGAGCTGCATCAAGCACAGGCACTGCCAGTCTCAGAGCTGTGCCACAGCCCTGTCACTCAGCTGTGCAGGATTAGCCCGGACCTACAGAAACCATCTTCAAGTGAGGAGGGAAATAATCAAACTAGAATAGATCTGGAGTTTAAATTTTCCGGTCTGAATTTAATAAAACGAGCTGCACATGGACAAGGAAGGGATAATTGCAGAACACAGCGCTCTGCAGCATGCCTTCTCCCTGGCACTACCTCAGTAGGTGATTCTTTACATTCCTAATTCCTGCCCACCCCACACCTCGCAATGTACCTGCTGTGCAAGATGGGACTGCCTTCCCAAAGACTGCAGCGCACATTCCGCCAAGGGGAGAGGGCATTAGAGTGCTGCCTGGCTAGACAAAAACGCTTTTGAAAATATCTTCAAGTGTTGTACCGTGTCCTAAATAAATCTGAACAACTCCCACTCGTTTCAGCCCTAAGCAAACAAGGATTTAGAGAAAACACTTCTGAAAAACAACTAGTTGTGAGAACACAGGGGCGTCTGACAGTACTCGGTGCTTATGAGCAGCAATGGCCAGAGCTGCCCTAGCAATGAACCACAGTGCTTCATCTTTTCCTCATCACATGCTGCCTCTCCTGAGAAAACCTGTGAACTCGACAGTGAATGATCCAACAGGTAGAATCAGACCAAATCCAGCTAAAGCCATGAAACAACAATCCTATTTCTTTGTCACTCATGTATTATTGATATGTTATAAATTATACATTAAGCACATTATAAAACGTTGACTTGAGAAGTCTTCAACTTGCTTAGAGAGATCAATACACCTTATTAGTACAAACAGGTAACTAAATTATTGTGACTGCTGTTGATGGATTTTATCATGGTCAAAACTTATTTTCATTTCAATCTGGTATGAATGCTAACTTTGTTGACAGAGCTATATTAAAAGTAAGATTTTATTAATGCTTATGCTTAGTGGCTAGGAGGATGGTCAGTAGCTAACGTAAGGAAATCCCCCTCCCATGACACTGTGATTCTCCACTAAAAAAGGGGATTAATTATTACTATAAGGGCATCCATCCTTGATCCCTCTATGAAACATCAGGCCTAAAACCTGATCAAACCCATTACGGCAAACATTTCATTATCTTTACCAACATGAGCTCAACAAACTCACACATTAGAAGCTAAACATAAAACTACATAGTGTCAGAGACCGTTTTTCCGTAGCAAGAACTACACTGGATTTAAAGGGCAAGTGAATTAACACCTCATTCTCCAAAGGTTTAAAAAGAATAAAAACCAAGAGAGAGAGAGTCCTGAAGGGATCTGGAACAGAGTAATTAATCTCTGTTTTGTTTCGACTTGCTTAAAAATTCCCCCCTTCGATAAGTATTTGTGGATTTAAATACTCAAAAAAATAAAGTGTTAAAAGGATTTTTTAAAATTTTATATAAATCTTATCTTCTCACTTACATATTTACCCTTCAGTTCTGTGGCTGCCTGCTGGTAAGATGGCATCATTCTCTTACAAACACCACACCCTGATAAAAAAAAAAAAAAAAAAGTATAAGTAATATGCCGACAACTCTGTTCAGACTGTTCTACAGGATCTATGTTCCAAAGCATATGAAACGACATTTTTTTATATACTAAACATTTTAAAACAAAATTCCTTATGTATTTCACTAAATAATTATTAGATTATTAGTTTCTAAGGATGTTACTTCTTGTTACATGTAGCTATTTTTGCATGTTTTTCCTGCTATTCATTTTCATACTCATTTCTCATCCCAGTTTTGGAAAGAGTAACACCATCTTCTATTCCTCGGGCTCTGAGCTGAGCCCAGAGGGGAACTTAAGATGAAACTCCCATTTCAGAAGTCAATGGAAGATGTCATGCTTGTGAACTCAAAACAAAGTAAAAAGCTTTGTGCGTTTCTGGTCTTTAAGGGAGGGGGGAGGTACTTCAGATTCATCCCAGCTTAACAAGTCTTTGAAATTCATTTGAGACACATTTCCTAAACACGTTAAACAGACATCAAAAGGTAAACAGTGCTCTGTTAATTGAGAAGACATAACTCAGAAGAAGCAACAGCCCCTGTAAGATACAATAACTTCATGTGCCAAGGAAAAGACAAATGGCAAGTGAGGAAGACTACCAATGTATAGCTGGAGTGTGCTAAGAGCTGTTTGATGATGCTCTGGAGTGCTAAGCAGATTAGCACTAAATCACCTTGCAAGCAGCAGGTTTCAGCCCTGCCAAGTAAAGTACTTGCATGAACGTGGGAAGGGGCAGGAGTGCAGACAGCATGAAAGAAAGGAAGCTGCGGCCAAGCACTTCAGACACTTGTGGAAACTCTTGTGTCCATCATGGGACAGTAGTCAACATTTTTATTCTGTTGAAGAGACAAGAGTTTTGAAAATATCTTCCAGAAAGAAGGAATAGATTTTGCAGCCACTGGTTTAGGATCACACCAGCATGCCTGGGAAGAACACCCTTTAATCAAAGAGAGCTCTTGTTTCTGTGGTCTTTCCACCTCTGATCTCTCTGCTCAAATTGCCAGTGAGGTTGTTAAATTAGTGCTGGTCAAAATGATGATTTCTTGGTGGGCACGGATGACTCATTTGAGGCACACTGAGGTCTTGCAGCTTCATCCAAACCACTGGACAGACATCAAAAGATGCGAGTTGTTAACACCATCCTCTGGATCTTCTGTTTCTTCTCTCTTCAGCAGCCTCAGGCCCTGAACTCCCCCAGCTATCGATCTCTCTCTCTTCCCCTCTTCAACCTATTACTGCTCCCCGGACTCCCTTCTAGAGCACTGGCACATACCAGCCTCCTCCACCCAGCCATCACCCCTATAGTCCTTCCGTTCCCAGCTCTACTGCTGCCTCAAACTTGCTGCTCCCAAACCCACTTCAGTACAACCTCTCCTGCCCACGCATTTCTGGGTTATACTGTTCAGGATGTTGTCAAGGCATATATATCCCTATACGGGCACAAAAGGGTAACCTCGAAAAACTCATGTTCTCCTGTTCCTTCTTCTTGTATTTTGACTCAAAAGGAGGGGCTTAACTAAACGCATATTAGTGTATCCACTAGTTAACACCTCCATTTTTAAAGCCCTGTTTTCAATGACATTATAAACAGCTCCTTTTTGTTGCCAAATCCAGACTGTCTCCTGCAGCAGTCTTCTTTGACAGTTAACTACAAATAAGTCTGAATGCCTATAAGTATACCTAATTTTTCATATTTAATGCTGTCTGACTTTATACTATAGGTCCGAAAGTACAGTGAATGGTCTCCAAATGGCAGGTAATATCTTCTAAGGAAAGCATGCCTTTGCTCTGAGTCGTTATACCCAGACCAAGCATTCCTGAAATATTAAAGAAACTACATCTAAGTTTGCAGTCGCTTTCATCTCCCTCTGCACTGGTACGTAATGAAAGAGCCCATTTCCTATGAATCTGCCACAATGAATCTAAAGCCCCTGCTTCCAACAAAGCAGAGAAATAACGCAGCTGTCTTCCCCGTAGCTTCCCAGACAAAGCCTCTGATGTCCTCTCGTGCCAAAGACCTCCCTGGCTCACCCCTTATAAGTAAAGAAAAGCAGAATTTCCTTTAGTGACCAGCCTTGATTTGCTGCTCCCAGTTATGAAAGGTAACACCTGTATGTAACCAGTAACTTCAGCTCCCCAAAGTCAGTATTTTAATGCAACTGCTGGATGTATTCTGTCTCCAGTAACAGAAGTAAGAAAAGAAAAATTGGACAAGAACCAAGTCAGAAGGTCTCATGTGTTAAATAAAAGATGAGGGAGTTAAGAATTGCGAAATCAGAGGGGAGAAAAAAAAACTTACAAGTAGGCTTCCTCCACAGCAGTTTAGAAAGCAGCAAAAGTATTACAGCACTGAAGACTAGCAGGTGTTTTGCCACTTCAAAAGAAGAGAAACTGGAAGGAGGAGGGTTTCTGGGGGAACGGTTCAAAGAGAACGAAGGGTTAGATAAGGCACATTTCAGGAAGAGACTCAGTTGTGGAAAACAATTATTCATGATACAGGTAAACTGTGAAAGCACTCTGCAGCTGAACTCTCCCCGAAGGGGCAATTTACAGGCAGAGCAGGCGTATCATCTCCCGCTGATGCTAAGGCGGCAGCAGCGACTGGGAGGCCACTCAGGACCATCCTGCTGCAGTCTGAAGGAACAGACCTGCAACTAATTTAATTAAAGGAAAAAACATTCTCTTAGTGATGCATCAAACTAAGTCTTGGGCAATTCTGGCCATCTTGGCAGTACTCAGATGAGACTAAAAAGGTAGAATGGCATTTCAGGCAGTAATTACAAGAGAAAATACAGGGAGAAACGCCAGATAATGCTGCCATGGAACACAGTTTTAAAGCGAATCAGCCAGCAAATTGCTAGTGGTGCCTAACATCAATTTCCCTATCAGGGCAGCACTGGGAGGCTTTTCAAGCTTAGGTCACACGTTCATTCCTTTCTCATGGTTCCCCCTCTTTCCAGCTGAGCAACAACTCCAGTGCAACACTATCTTGTTTTGAAGGGCTGGAAAGCCTCTAACATAGCAGTCACCAGGAAACACAAAAAAGCAGTTGTAAATCTGCAAAATTAAGGAACAAGCAGCCAATGCAATGACAAGATAGCAGCAATACAAGATCAAGATCACAAAAGAAATGCAATGACTGCAATGTGCTCTTCTCTTTCCTTCCTGCTCCCCTCCGTGAAATCCCACTTGTATTCAAGTCACTCCTGCCAATGTGGGTAGGAACACCCAGGGTGCCTCCCAGATGGAGTAGGAAAGATTCCTGCTCCTGACCACTGTACTGTTCCCTCTGCCTGCAGTTAGGAAGAACAAATACATGGGGTTTTTTCAACTCCACGGTCTCCTCCAGAGATCTTTTGCTTGTGTTGAAACAGCTTGTCTTATGCTATGGCCCAAACTGCAAAAGTAAAAAGTCTGTGCAATACTCATTTGCACTTACAGCTCTGTACAGGCCAGAGGGCTAGGCACTCTCAGACAGATGTATTAACACTTATGCACTCAGCATACAGTGTTTCTGTCTTGTACAACACAAATCTAGAAAAGACAACGGGTAAAGAAATTCAGAAAGCAGCTGCTTAAAAGAACAATGAGCAAGAGTTATCATCACAAGAGAAAGATGCAAGACTAGGATACAAGCGATGGACAACTAGGGGAAAACTGAAGACAAACAGGCAGAACAACACAAGGAGTTGAACGATAAAGATGGGACAAGATGGTATTAGTGAAGCACAGGTGAGGCTTCTACTCAGACTTGGACATCTCTCAGTGGAGAAGGGAGAAAGAGGTGGCAGGACGTGCTGGGTTACTTACATGGGGCATAGAACATCATCAGAAGAGGTTTGTCTTCCTTCTTCAGAAGCCTTCTCAATTCCTAATGAATGAACCAAAGAAAATAAAAACAGACCTATACCCAGGCACACCTCTTATTATTTGTGTTACAACTTTAAAAAGTTAATATATGTATTAATAAAATATAGGCTCATTTATCTGAGGGAAGAGGGGTGATCCTTCCTAACAGACAAGACTTGAGTTTCTTCTCCTTGCTCAATTTTAACTTGAAAGAAGATGGCAAAATTTATTATAGATTCAAATATCCTAGACCAGTATCCTCACTATTGAGATGTGGAAGTTGCATGGCTTGGTTTATTCTTACTACAGAATCTCTGACTGGAAACTTTTTCTTCCCTGACCCATCCAAAAAGCCATACTCTAATTCAAAAAGTCAGACTCAGTAATAAACAAACCAAGTTCAGTTTCCACACTGTGAAACCTTGTCAGAGCTATGAGAAGCCAGGAGAATAGATTTTTCAGTACTAGCATGATAGAGAAGCCAGATGAAGTTTTCAAATTGAATGCAACCCTTGGAAGGCTTGTAATAGAGTACAGAGGGTGAACATTAAAAATTAATTTTCCTGTAAAAACTGAATGTCAAAATAACTGTTTCTAATACTAAAAATGAAAGCTAGAAAATTGAAAAGGCCCTTTACAAAATACCAGCTAGAGTCCAATCAATTAAAGTTTTAAAAATCTATAGACTAGAAAACTAATACAAAAGACCAAGCTGATTATATTAAAGAGAAAATAATGGGTAGCTCTGTGGTGGCACTGGCTTTTTGAGGTAGTTCATCCTATTTGCTGCTTTCCCATTTAACACTGAGAGGACAGCTACTGTACAAGGTTAAATTACTCAGGACCTGGATCCTGTTCCTTCCTGCTCCAGACTTCCTGAGACGACCTCAGGCACACAAGGGAACCCAAGGTTTAACGACAACCTGCAGTTGTAAGAGCAGCGTTTTACCTCCTACTTGCATCCTGCAGTGACTGCATCTTGCAAGCTGGCTACACTTCCCTGAGACAAACAGGTGTCTACCGCTACACCATCCACAATGCTTTGATACTTGCTGTGTAGCTGGCAGACTAATATCATGACCACATGTAGGGGAGAGGAAGGCAGGAAGCAAGAGAGTTTATAGTTATCACAATGCACAAACTTTGCCAAGTCACTTAAAACAGTTTGGGTGCTTTAAACTTCCCTTCCAAAGAAAGGAAATAATGGTGCTTCATTAAGAGTTAACACAAACATACACACTCCTTTCATCCCATATATTTATAAAACATATAGAAATCTATCCAGCTAATGTACCTTTTCACTGTCAACATGCACAACATCTTTGGCTTCGGGATCCTCCTCCCACAGTGGAGCACCTTCTGGATCCTTGAGAAAGGCCACCATAGACTGTAATAAACAGGGAAAAAAGCTTTTAAAGCAAAATGAATTGAAACCATGAGACGTCCAATTTCAAATCCATGCTGTCATGCGAACAATTAGTGCCTTTGCTTTTCTGCTCATATACTCATCTGCTCTAATGCAGATGAACACAAATCTCCTACTGCAGAACCAAGGGATACACTGGTGCACACCTTTCTCACAACTGATATCCCAACTTACCAGTTCCTATTTCCACTATAAAACTGGGGAAAACGATGGTACCATCAATGGTACTAGATCTGCAATACTTCCACACCTACTCCCTGGCTTAGCAGGAAAGATTTCTCTTTATGTAGAGGTCAGGTTCCCATGCCTTTCACCGTATCTGAGTAACCTCTGAATCCAGTAGGATTAGTTGGAGGGCACACTGACACTCGCTGTGAGCAAAAGCAATGAACTCCACACTGCTTATTTGGTCAAAGGAAGAATAAGGCACCAATAGTTCCCTCTATGACCCGTCTACAGAGAAACTGCACTCAATGGATTTTTAAGTAGGAGAGTAAGAAGCAAACATGACAAGAGAAGTGGGAAATACAAGACCCTATAATTCTGCAGCTCCCATATTCAACAAGCTGAGTACACATGCATGCACACTTTATAAATGCTTTACCCGACTGACATGCAACCAACAATCCATTTCCAGCAGATCACAGACATTCTCTTTATCATAAGGAAATAATCTCTGCTGGTTCCGATTTCAGCCTGAGGGAAACTCCAGCCCTCCAAAGTCAATGAGATGCTCTCCACGGATTCCAGCAGTTGCATTGCCCCCTATTTCCAGCTGTACACGGAAGCACAGGCTTGAACACTGTTATCCTCAGATGTCTGTGCTCTAGGAAACATAATACTTGGTTTTCTGTATTCATTCACCACTCAGATTGACCCCATTTCTTTCTCTGTGGCATTGTTTGTAGGTACGCGTCCACTCCCAGACAGGATCTCTGACACACCAGTACCACAGCGAGGTCCCTGAGGGGCTTCCTTCATTTTAAGAGTGAGTGGATGATGCTGCAACAACACTAAGTGAACTTACTTGGAGTTGGAGCAAAGAAAAGCTTCATTAAAGCCTTCTTCAGCCCATGGGATATTTTGCCAAAGCAGTTCACAACTGAAGAGCAGACCTGAGTATACACTAACACACACCACGAGCATCCATCTAAAAGCCCAGGTTTGTACTCCACCTTCTCAAGAGCAGGTTAGCAGCACTCCTGGTGACACATGCTGCTGAAACAGTCTCAGACACTTTTGCCACCTCTCTGCCTTTGATAGGGCTGCTCTGGTACAGCATCCCAACAGCGTATCAACAGGTAGTGGAGTTCAGCTCATTTTCCTGCATCTCAGTTGGTACTGCAAGGCTTGGGAGGATTCAGAGCTTACAGCAGGATCCATTTATTGCATTTATGTTTCTGTCTACTTGCACAGCTAATATTGAAGAGATTTGTCTTATCACAAGAGGCAGCATATATTAGTCACTAGATAGCAAGCAAAGCACTTAATGTACACAGTAAGAAGACCTAAGGGGTGAGGTAGTAGTGTTGGGACCACAAACACTTCAAGGAGAAGAAATTTGTTTTAATATGGCATTAGCAGAAAAAGGAGCTAGCTAGGGAAAAAAAAAAAAAATCAAGTAATTTATAATGGAGTTACAGTTGTAAAAAGCTCTAAAACTAGAGGCATTAACATCCCAAATGATGCCCTAAGAAGACTTAATAATATACGGGGAAAGGAGAGAAGAGGACAAAACAAGGGAGATGTTCTACATTTAGGAAAGCTACATCAAGTTCTGCTAGCTCTCAGTCTGCACAGACCTCAACTATACACTGGAGTGGAGGAGAGAGGGGTCAACATTTTCAACGGTTAATGAATGTGATTGCTAGTTTCAAGAATTCCTGCATGCCAAGTTCAGTCGTGTAGAAACAGATGTGGTTAGAGGATGGAGGATTCAAGAGATTTAATTCATCCAGCCTCTCCTTCTCAGCCAAGACAGAAAAAATTAGATGTGTAATGTCTTCTGGCAGGAGCAGGCAGTACGTTGCCTTGCACTCATTAGTCCATGCGGTGAAGAGAACTTCCTGTGTGCCTTTAAATAGGAAAGAACACCCCACCACCACCACCAAACCACAGCACTTTCTAATCACATAAAAGCAGTGGTCCCCAGGCTGCTGGGTTAGAGACCACAGCAAGGTCCAGGCCACAGCAACCCCCACATTGAAGAATCAGCTACACTGCTGTCCTGCCATGACATGGTCAGGACCCGCTTTGATCCCCCGGCACTGACAGAGACATGCTGGGGGGTAACTGCTGCCCGAACCCCTGCCACAGCTTTGAACCTTAAACATCGATTCAGCAGAATACAGGGCATGGCTTCATCCAGCCTATGCTGCTAAAAGCAAGCAAGTTTTATCAGCACAATAGCTGACTATCATATACAGACCTAGGTTTTAACCTAAAAAAAAAAAATATATATATATATATGCAGAAACACATCCCTGTACTTTTCACTCCTTTGAAGTATAATGCAGTAGGGATGCTAATAAAGAGACTTCCCTTGATTTCACACACACACTCCTTACAACAGCAAACTTGAAAAGGATGCAGAGTTTAGAGCAGGACCAATTTATTGGGTTAGTCTACTCCCTTTGCTAGTACTGAGCAGACTTGTACTTTAATGAGTTTTCTCCATTTCAGGAGAGTAAAACTCTCCCTGTACTTTATCCTCCAGAAAAGGCTTCATCATGTAATAAACACAGACTGGATACCAGTCTTATGGCACTATCGAGGATTAGGACGCGGTATGGGTAAAGCAATGTATGAACAGACCTACCACTTAAGATCACAGACTGATCTAAATTTAGGTCTCCAACAGCAGCTGACTACAGATACTTGGGGAAAAAACTATACGAGTACCATTCCTGTATAGCATGCACTGGTATACGTTCTCAGTTTCTGACAACTAATTTAGTTTATGGACTCTGCACCAGCTGTTGTATTTGGACCTCTGTGTTTGCTAATATCAATGGACCTATCCTTTATGACCATCTAAAACTGTTTTTAAGACTTTTAAATTCTGGGCTTTCACAACATTTAGCTATGAGTTCCACAACTTTTTTTTAAACATTGAAGTTATTTGTTTCAAATCGGCCTCCCCAAAATGCCACTGTTTGCACCCAAGTTTGGAGAAAAAACATATATTCGTTTCCTTTTTCAAGCCACTCACAGTTATACAAATATCTGTCATAATCTCCTCCAGTTGTCCTTTATTCCAGGCCCAAGAATCTCCACATAAATATTCAAGCCATATGTGCCTCTGCTCATCCTCATTGCCCTGCTGCAGTACTTCTACAGCTTTCTCTTGATGGGGCAGCCAGAATCACATACAAGACACAAGATGAAGGAACCCAATGGACTCAGATGGTGCAATAACGTTTCTTCTTCCATTCTCCGTTCCTTTAACTTTTAAATACTGTTAAGCACAGGGCCAATATTTTCAAGCCAACCGCTGTCCTGACCGGTAATTCAAAACCCGTTACAACAGCCTGCATTACTCCAGCATAGTTGGAGCTGTGTTCTTTCCTTCCTTCTCACGTTCCTTACCCTACAAGTTCCTACTTTCATATTGACAAGCCACTTCGTATTGTGAGAACCTAAACCCTTCTGCAAGGAGTTGGAAATATTTTTTAGACTTATTACTAATAATTTTGCATCACTGAACTTCGTTACCTTCCAGTTCACCACCCTTTATCAGATACACCAAACACCTCAGACCCTAACACAAGTCTCAGCAGCAGGAGGTTCTGACTGCTAACTAACTTCCCCCCGCTGTGAACACTGAGCTATCCTTTATTCCTCATTTTTCTAACAGTAAACACACAAGGGCATCTCTGCTAACTATGTAAGGGTTTATTAAGAAATGAAAAGCTTTTCTTAAAAACCCAAGTACACTATCAGCTGGATCAGACACATCTATGAAATTGCCGATTACTTCAGAAGAATCTTTTTACAGTACTTCAGAGCTGTGTCCATCATTCTCCAAAATGTCATACATGTATTAATATGTCTACTGGAAGCCTGGAAAGAAGATCCAAATTTTATTGCCACAAGCTTGCTGAATGATGTGAAACAAATCCTTTAATCTCCTTGTTCTTCAGTGTGTCCACCTGTCCATAAAATGGGTATGATACTCTGCGTAATTGTGTTGCTCTGCTGCTCGCTGTTTGTAATGTACTGGGAGATTGCTGACAAATGCAGCTGAGAGAGAGAAAGAAAGGTCACTGCCTCAACAGAAGAAAACAGGTAGAAGAAGTGATATAGAGGAAGAAATACAGAAAATATTCAGGCAGCTGTGAGCAGCAGAACAAACAAACACTCAGCTGAGTGACCACTGCCCAGCTCTGATGCACTGTCCAACCTGTAAATCATTAGCAGTTGGTTTCACAAGGGAAGTTAAATTAAGAAAGACTAGAGCTCCTGGAGGGAGGGAGCTTCAAAACCTTGCTTCCACCTGCACTGGAATCCCACATCCCTGTCCACAGGATGCTGCTTCCTTCTCCCCAGCAGGCAGGGCAAGAGGCAAGGGGGAAATGCTCATCGCAAAACAGCAACTGAAAGAATAAATGCCATGGTTCCTGTTGTGCTACGATTGCCTCTCAGCCCAACGCTCCCTGGGGCTCTGCAGGTGCTTTCCAGTTGATCCGATCTGCAGGGAAGAGTCACAGCACTAATTCCTGGTTGCAGCCCTTCATGGAGGGCAGGAAAGACATTTCATGCGTTGTTCAAACCACCCAAATTTAGGCAACTAACAAGTCTCCCTTGCCCCAACACCCACCAAGAGGGAAAAAAAAATCACCAGGTGCATTTCCTCGCTAAGTACAGAGGGAGGCTCAGGCACTTGCTAACTATGCTGGGTATCCAGCATTGCCCTTCCTAGTGCCAGGCAAGATTTCTACTGCAGGAGATGGGAAGATACACAGTCCTACTCTCCCCACCTCAGGTGAATCCTGCATGATGACACCAAGTACAGGCTGAACGGATGATTCAAGCCAGGGTGCATTTCCAAGACAGTCCTCCCATCATCTACTCCACAACAACTTTGCCTGTAAAAGGAAGGTCCAGAGCAAGCGCCCTTAGGAACAGCCACTCTGACAGACTCAGGTTCATGTAGCATCTCACACAGGCTTTCCTCCATCCCAGCCCAAACCCCGGAACAAGCTAGAAAGGGGAAATGAATGTAATGATGTCAGCCTGGGGTGGTGTCATCAAGCCTCCACAAGACCAACGATGGTGCAGAGCTGGGTTTGCTGGAGGAAGAAGAGAAATGGGAACTGGGCGTCAGGGCTGGACAGAAGTCATTTCTGGAAGCCAAGTCATCGCAGGGCTGCAGCCTCACGTGAGGATACTCCCAGTGCTTCACCAGGGCTTCGAAGAGGAAGGCTGCACACTTTCGGCCTGCTTACTGTGCTTTTAGTCCACCATTTCCACAGTCATCAAGATCTACACATTCGTTTCACGTTTCCTGTCTTCTTCCTTCCATTGCCCTCACAGAACATTGCTTTCTGTTGCTTTGTGTCAAGGTTTGCAGGAGAAGAAGGAAGGTCATTTTATCCCTGCTGCACTCAGGGCACATCCATAGGAACTGTGGCTCCATAATCCGATAAAAGATAAGGCCACTCAGCTCTCTTTACACTTTATAAACACACAACCTAAAAACCTCAGAGAACTCCTTATCAAAATGCAGTATCAGCTAATACTTTTAGTCATACTGCCATTAACAGCACCTTGTAATCAAAACAAGAAAATCCCTATTTGTTACCAGCCTGAAAGTTAACTCAAAACTTACATTACAGTTCAACATGGGTTCAGTCTTTTTAATAACACACAGTTTTCCTGGATCTGTGGTTGACAGACACATACACACACAAAAACCTTTAGGTCATTCTGACAGCTGTTTATGAAGATTAAGCCCCTCCCTTTCATGCCTTCAGCATGAAAAAGTACCAACACCTGTTTTTCATCCACAAACGTCTCCCCCATATCTAGCAAAACCAAAAGAATAATAATCAAATATTTAAATTTACCTTCAATGTGACCGCTCTGTTATATTCAGTATGAAATGCACCGTCCCTGTTGAACAAGGAGTGGGGAATAGTGTTAACTTACGGTAACGTTGCTGGACATCATACAGCTGCTCTCCCTCGCTTCTCACTAACCAGAATAACATTATCCTGCTGAAGCCACAGAACTAAGTAGAATTTACAGTACAGTAATTTAAGGGGGGAAAAAAGAGTAAGGAAAAAGGTAGGGTGCAAAACAGAGTGTAAAGCAAACAGGTTTCTAGTAAATAATTTCCTCCCTGACACTTTAACAAGAATATTTACGAAGGCGTGATCTTTGGAGATGGAGATGCAGCTGCTTGGTGTCTCTTACACTTAACAGTACTCCCACTCCTATTATTTCCAGGAAGAAAATCTCTTGCTGTCTCACTACACTTGCCTTTCTCCACTTACTTTATGAAGTACTATCTCAAGTCAGAAAAGCAAGCACAGAGAGCTGAAGCGACCTGCCCAAGGCACGTGACAGCGGGCACGTAACAGAGAAAGTAAGAGAGCTCAAATATCAGGCATCAGCACTGTGCTGATGTAGTTGGGTAGTTTTAGTCCATTGGGCATCTCTCCCAGGCCCTGCTCGTGCTTTTAGTGTACTCTATTCAACAGCAGAATAAATTTGTCTCAACTTCTGTCACAACACATGCTTGCAAACTGAAGAGACAGCAATCAATTCACATGTCAAAGAATAAAAAATGAGAAGTCTTCATGCTGCAGCAGTATGGAGCTGCAAGGAGAACGAATGGTCCTAACAGGGGCATCAACAGTTAGGAACTACAAATCCCAGCCCAGCACTCACTTATAATGGAGTAATTCCACTCCTTTCTCCTTTGAATTAGGATCTACTTTCATCTTCTTGCATAATTTTCGGCTTTCAGTATCACTGCAAAAAACACATATTGGAAGAAAAATGGTTACAAGAAAGGAAATCAAATGCATTCAGTTCTGAAAACTCATCGCTGTGCTTCCTCATCAGCAATTAGTTGCAATTAACAGTAAGTTGGAAGCTGTTCAGCTAAGTTTGTGGGACAAGCATTGTGGAAAGCTGCATTAGCCAATTTAATTTCTGTTTGCTTGGTCAGGACGCAGTGAACTGTGTTAAAACCACATTCCAAAGCCAGGCCCTAACCAGTAGAAAAGCAGCCCATTCTAGCACGTCCAAGTACCTCAGTAGACCCTCTGTCCGTAGGATTAACATAAAATTTAGGAAGTCAAGTTTTCAAGAAGACCGTGCTACTGTTAGGGTGGTGGTCAAAGAGCACTGTTTGTTAAAAGATTCAAAGAGAAAGAGCAGGTCAGCTTTTCTATCTGGCAGAAGATAACTCAAAATCAAAAAGAGACATCTTCATGGTATCTCCAAGCCCAGATAACAAGTGGCTAGCCTTAAAAAGGTCCTGCAGAAAACAAAAACCAATTAAAATTTTGGAGCCCCAAGCCCAGCAGCCCCATTCACTCTAGGTATGAGGGATGTGTCCTGGAGACACACCTGGCAAGTGGAGGTAAAGACTATCTGCCACAGCTCCTGAAGAAGGAGGCACATAACAGCAGACAGACCTGCTGGAGGTAGTTTTCAAACTGAACGAGAGTGAATCGCTTCCAGCACCAGATTAGGCTGAGTTGAAGAAGAGAAAAGGGTCATGGGAGAAAACTGCATATACCTTTGTTTAGGTGGGTAGGTAAAGGGTCTTCATGGCCTAACTGCTGTCCTAAACAATGTAGAAGTAAAGCTATAAGGATACTTCAAACTGAAGGGAATATGGAGTCAGCCAAAGACCTGGGAAGATGAGTGAAACAGTACAACTCCAAAGAAAAGAGAATGATTCACATTGACAAGACTATTTGCATTGTCAAACAGCAAGATTAAAAAGCTTGGAAACTTGTTCCCAGCAGAGGACAACTTGTACCTTTTACGCAGATAAATCAATTTAGAAAATGAAAACACTGAAAACCCATCAAGTTTAAACTGATTAGAGACACTGAGATGCAAGGGTTGCAAGAGCCCCACCAAATTAAGTGCTGCTGCCAGCACTGGTACTAATTCTCCCAACGTTCTCCAGCTGCCTTTCTGCAAACGTGAGGAGCAAAAAACAGTAAGTTCACAGTGTGCTGCAGATGAGAGTGCGCCTTTGTGGAAACTTCCCAAATGCTTACTGTAGATGGAAATGAGGAGGGCGGTGCTATGGACACGTGCATCAAAATCAGAATACTATGCTGAAGACAGAAATGAGCATTTTAAGGAACTAACAAAGCATGCAACTACCTCACCAGGAAGCAGCACCTGTAATCCCAATTGTATAGAAGCATGTTTACCTTAAGAGTCTTACTGAATTCACGTCAGTTCTGCATTTTCAGATCATAGCCAAAGCTAGTCATTGTAACCTGTAAACACTTTCTTTGCTTCTCCAGGAGGCTGGAGATCTGAGCCTGAGAAGACAGGTATTTTTCTGTTGTCTGCTGCATCTTTGTTTTCCCCAGACTGCAGTGGAAGGTGGAGCTAAAACATGTCATCATTCATTGAACAACGTGAACATCTCTCCTTGTAGCAAAACTAGATTACGAAACAAATAGCCTGGATTTGGAGTTTTGCTGAAAAGCTGGTTTGCCACGTACAGAAGTTTGTACAGAAAGTCTGCAGCAACATCGAACCCGGGGGCCAGAAACATCCTGTCTTCTCTCACCTGCAGTCCTCCAACGGTCCCATGGGCAAAACCTAAGTGACTCGAAGGCCAGGGAATCTCAGGAGGAGGCACCAGTTTCAGATCATCCTCCTGTCTTACCCCAGACAGATCAGGGGCGTGGAGAACCCCTTGTGCCCTGCTGGAGCTGACTGCCAGACAGTTAACTGAAGTCATCCTGCACCACAGTCAACATTTGTAAATGCACTTCTAGACACTCCCAAACTTTTCCAGGATACACATATATTTGTGGCCATCTCAGCCTTGCCAAGACAAATGTTAGGTGGTTGACGTGAACAAGTGTAATGCTGAAACCTATCTACAGCAACAGGGTCTGTCAAACCCCGAGATGTGCCGACAATTGTTCTGGCATCAGTAGAGGACCAAAACGGATAGCAAGACAATTCTGTTGCTAGTTCTGCCACCAATTTGGTGCAACTTCAAACCATGTGGGGAAAAAAGTGTAATTTTTCCTTATGTGTCATTTAGAGATCTGGATGCTCATCTTAGAAAAGTTCTGCAAGGTTTATAGTTAAAAAAGGCTACAAAACATTACTACTGAGATGTACCTGTGAGCAAGCAGCTAGCAACTCCTACCACTCCAACTCCTACCAATTCATTTTCTGTTTGCGTGAGTTTCTATTAAAAAAAAGATAGATAAGAACAGCTGTTTCATTGGAAGGAAACAAGATCTAAGCCTGCCCTGCTTTCGGGATTGCTCCATTTGTAGAGATTCATGTAGCTGCTTGAATGCACATCCATTATCACAGGAAAGAAAGCAGCAGTTTGCTCCAGTATGTCTCTTACCATTTAGTGGGCAGATTCTCTGCACCGCTGCATTGGGAGTTTAGTCTGTTTACGCAAGCTATCTGCACTGATTCAAGAGATGGAAGAGGAGCAAATTCCCAGAATAGGAAGTGTCTAAATATATATCAGTAATTTTTTCATGCATCAATGCAGATTTTTGCACATGCCAGACCCACCAACTCAGATGCTATACTAATGATTCTTTGGCAAAAGCAGAAAAGGGGACATACAGAAATGGCAGAGATGGACCCGTTCTGCTTTTCCTTCTGCTTTCACTTACAGCCAGACAAAAATAACCTGCAAAGAGCAACCTGCTCTGATATCACTTGGTAATGACCATTATCCTTAATAAGAGTAAATATCAACACAGATGCAGTCTCTGCTCTGAGATTTGTCTCTTGGATCTCAGCCAACAGCCTCTCTCTGAAGATGAGATCCTCACCTCTCACATGGGAGAGGGTAATTAGGACTCCAGTTCTTACAATTTAATGGCAGCACTTGAAAAGGCAGTGTAAGAGTTTGTTATAAAGAGTAGAAGAAGAAACAGAAGGAAAAAAAAGGGAAAAAAAAAACCCAACAAAAACCCAAAACGTTAAAAGCCAGAAACCACCCCCAAAATCAGCACTCTACCACCCAGGCCAAGACACTCCAGACAAGGCACCAGGCTCAGGAAATACTGGTTTGAGGATGAGGTCAGTAATGTGCCCCCAGCAGCCATCCTTGGCTGCCTCGTGCCATTTCAGCCCAGAGCAACTGAAACCCTCGCAGGTCTCTGCTGTGCTACTGCTGAAGGGACCCCTGCTTTGCCTGCAGGCAGTCCTACAAATCATCCAGCTTTATCTCCGGATATTTGGAAAATCATCCAAAATATCAACCTATTTGCACTACCACAAAGGACCTAACCAGCAGCTGTCTATGCAGTAATAAGGTCAAACCTTAAGTGGCACGATGGCACAGCTTCCTTCCACTCCCACAGGCATGTTCCCCACACTCTCCCTTCCCACAAAATCAAACTGGGGCTCCAAAATGCTCCTTTGCTGGAGAAGTGAAGACATATGGCAGCTTGTTAAAAAGAACGATAAAACGAAAGATCCAAGTTGACCTAACTAAGCAAGACATCTAAATAACAACAAAGACAGCGTGCATCACAGAAATACTTCACCCCTTTCCATTCACATCCCCATCTCCTCTACTGGGAGACACTTCTGCCATTCAGGGCTACGATGGAGCTGGCAGGAAGCCAAACTGGAGCACGCCCTGTAAACCTCTGGGGTCCTTTGTCAGCGTTAGCATGCATGAATAATCACTTTGCACAGGCAGCCAGCTGTTACCAGGGCAGGAGGAGGACGAGGGGCTTGCGAAGGAGATCTGACCTCCTTTGGCTCACCACCAGTGAAGCCAACACCTGAAGGGATGTGCCACAGGCACTCCTTAGGAGCAGCGTGGGATGCTCTGCCTGTGCAGGGCTGCCCACAGGCCTGGGAGCTCGTGGTCATAAGGATGGACAAGCTGTGAGAGACACTGATGGCAGTCCCCAGTGGCAGGAGCAATCCAGAGAAAGGCTTTGGCAGCAGTGTGTTAAGGTAATTTGGAGAGAGAAAGAACAGAGGACAAAGCTAGACAGGAGGAACACAAAATAAGATCCAGGAGTTTGGCTGCCGTAAGTCCACATTGATTTCTAAAACCAAAACAAGCCCAAGCTGGATGGATCCTGAGTAAGAAACAGTGCATGCAGGCAGCAGTGCAAAACACCCTCCTTGGGGCAAATTCAAATAATGTCCTGGCAGGTCCTGAAGGCAGCAGGGTAAGACCGAACATCCTCAGCACCGTCCTCTCTCACAAGCACAAATAAGATCTTCTGCAGTTTCCTAATTATTTCCCTTATCGTGTAATGCTGCCCATTGGCTTTTCATCAAGAAGGGAAAACAGCCCTACAACCACATCAGCCTCTGGGGAGGAAGGATCTGGAATAACTGTCAAATCCCCTCTTAGGAAATGACAAAAATGCCATCTAAAAAAAGTTCACGTCTCCAGTTGCCAACATAACAGCAGAGTGTGCAGGTGGCTTTGTGGCCACACCACTTGGACACCACGGTGCTGGCATCTACTAACACTTTGCAACGCAGACTGGACCCAGCCTTCTTTTTCATCCATACCTACAGTGTTTCCAGGCACAACAGAAGTAATTAATAAAAACACTGACAGCACCAATTTAAGTAACCAGGTTAGTAAATCTGCCTGCACAAAAACTATCTCACTCCTCTATCAGTATATCACATAACCGCATGTGAACCACAGACCTCACAATCTGTAAAGAGATTTTATCTCTTTTATCTGTACAGCTCTCCATCTGAAATAGGGCTCAAAAATCCACATAAATTATGCTTCAGCAGTCCCTTATATCACAGTTGCACCTGTAGACCCCAGTGCAATGGAGGCTCTGTTGTATCACTGGCCGTACAGACAAACACTGTCACTGTCCCAACAGCTGGAAGAGACAACACTGAGCAGGTAAGGAGGAGGAACAGGCTCTGAGAACAGGGCGATATGGCAGAGCAGAAACAGGGCTGCCTACAAAGCAAGCCTCCCAGCACTGGAAAAAGCTTTGGAAGGTACCAAAGCTGTCATCATGTTACCAGCACGCTCTCTCATTATTGTCTCTGTTTAATTGCTTTCATTCTTTTGTGTTTTGGTGAAAACCACTGTACAGAGAACAACTCCAGTTATAACTTCAGGGAAGTGCAACTGCAATTTCAGACCAGCCCTCAGAAGTGAATTATCAAATAGGGCTTCCCAGCCCAATGCACAGCCTCTGCAATGCCCTCTGGCCACCTTCCATAGAATACCCTCTCCAGACAACAGACTGATGAACATCCTGAGAAAGCATGGAGTTGAGATCCTGCCAAACAACTAATTGAGCTTGTGACCCAAAAAAGCAGCAAAAGGGGTGTCAACGCCAGAAATTTCCTCAAGCCACCTAAAAATAAAAACCACATTTGCACTTGCAAACCTAATCTGAAAGAGGAAGTCATTAACAGTCAGTTGTAGTTAGATGTGCTCCTAAGAGGTTTCGAAATAAAAAAATGCAATTCATTAGCTATTGTTGGGGACAATACGGGATTTTGACTATGCTCCTTGCAGTCATCAATCCCACCCTCCAACAAGGGCTGTGTGATCCATTTACACTACAGCAGTGTACTTGTGCGTACTTTGCTGACCAAACGAAAACAGACTGACCCCTGCAAAACTCTCCTCCAAACTCTCCTCCTCTCAGACTGCGGGCATTGCCTCCCCATCCTCCTCAGTCCTCCCTCCCAGGCTGGGGTGGCAGCTGCCACAACTACTGCTGCTGAAGGTATGTCACTTTTGTAAGGCTCCTCATATTCTCGAATGATCCCAGACCTTTCTGTATCACTCTCTTGAGATAGATCTGAAATCAGAGAAGAAAAAAAAACTTTAAAAAAATCACTTCTCAAACCATCAGCCTAGCTTGCAAGAGCACTTCTCCAAAGAGCTGTGCTAAGCAGCTGCTGGATGGTAATGGCTTACATCTACTCGAACAGAAAGCCCATACGCAGCTCTCCGTGCAGACAGGCACCTTTGATACTACACTCCTGAGTGGGGTTTAAGAACCTGCAGATACCAAAATAGGAACAGGACCCAGGAGAGACGGACGCAGAAATAATCAGCACAGGAAGCTTAAAACACAAGATTTGTCTTTGAAAACAAAGCAACATTTTGCCACCGTTCTAGGTTCCTCATGGAAATTATCTTATAGAAGAAGTAACAATAGCAACAGGTTTCCATAGCACAGAACAAATGAGCCGCTCAAACAATGCGGCAGATCAAAAGCTTGAATCTTTTAAGGGATGGGGGAGCATGGAAACCAAAAACAGAAAATGTGCTGCTGAAAAGAATTAAAGATTATGATTAGCAGACTGACAAAACAGAGTTTCATCTGAATTTAGGGCCTGATTTCCCCCCCTAGAACGCAGCAAAAAGCCTCCCTGTGACCCACGAGGCGATTGCAGCCTTCTGCTCCAAACGCTCCCCTGGAACGTGCCAGGAATGCAAACGGAATAATCCATGTGCTGCAGAGACCCAGCACCACTCCTCACCCAATACAAACAACTCCCTGTGCCCATTAGTCAATTAGAGAGGCCAGGAAATCTATAGGAATGAGATTAAAAAGAAGTATTTTCTGAAAATTAAAACCCATGAGGTTAATTCTCACTGCAAGTAAGAGCGAGCCCAAGAGCAGAAAGAAACCCAAGACAAAAAGGTAACAGGTATCGTCAACCAAAAACAATTAAGGGAAAAAATTACAAGCTCCAGCCCTGCAGAAAGTCAAGATGTTATAATGAGCGGTACTTTCCATGGAAATATAAACTAGTAAGAGGCACTCGACAGCCCACATACCTTCACAGAAATAAGGTGAACACGTTCACAGGACCTACCAAAGGCTTTGCAGGAGCTTCTAGAAACACCGAACATTCGAGCTCTCTTTGCAAAGCAGCAGCTTTCCTCATCAGACGCATCCAGACCTCCTCTAAGACACACAACTTGGTACCGGGGAACACTGTCCTAACCTGGGACACAAGACTACCACCACTCTGTCTTCGAGTTCACGCTGAGATCCCCGCGAAGGCAGGTTTTGAATGTATCACCCATGGGCACGCAGACACGGCGGCACATTGTACTGTTCCCTTGGCGCCTGTTTTATGACCTTTAGCTGCACTATGGGCCTGGAGAGGATGCTAGAGGATGTTTTAAATGAAGTATCGAATGCAGGAAAAGAGGTAACTACATTAAATCTTAGCTCACTTACTCTTCATTTTAGTCTGAAAAGCAGCAACGTTGAAGATTCACAGTTAACGAGCAATTCTAGGCAAAACTCATGGAATACACATGGTTAGGATGAAACTGAGACATGAGCCCACGCTTATACACCCAAGCACTACAGTGGATTTTAGTTAAATGCTCTGCATTTCTCAATTAATGCAATACACCAGACTAAATGGGTTTATGTTAGGAACTGAGAGCTTACTTAAAAAGGAAATTTTTTTCAGAGTGGCATAGCACTTCCTGCATGGTCACGCTTACAGGAAAATAAAAGGGCTTTAATGTGAATTAGCATTAACCGCGCAGACAGGTTATGATAGAGACAGGAGGAAGGCATTGAAAATCTATGCTGCAAATGCAAGGTTTGCCCATATAAATCGCATCCACACAAGGACCACGGTGTCAGTATAACTACAGTTGCAAAGTGCTCCTGATGGACACCTGGCTTACCTCCCCTGGACCGGCTGCAAATGGAGCCCCTGCTATCTCCCCCACGCTGGCAACTAACATTACATGCCATCCACTACTGAGCTGCCGCTGCCCTTCGTCTGCAAGGCAACTGTAGAAAACAGCAGAAATCCCAGACACTGCCAATCTACTCGGATGGAAGGGGTCACATCGGTGCAAGAGCAGCACTACTTCCTTTTTTCTCTCTCCATTAGATGTGGTCATTTTTGTTTGCAATTTCAAAGGTTTTAATCAGCTTTAAAATTCAACAACAAGGAAGGGAGATGAGTAGACTTATTCTCTTAAATAAATCCTACTTCTGATCAGCTTTATAGGAGTGAAGGTAAAAACTAAAGAGCAAAATGACACTTAATGCCATCTGTACCAGCAGCCTTATTTCTGAAATTCCTCCCTGCTATTTCAAGCATTAAAGAAATTCATTTATGATTGTGTGTATGGGTAAAGCCCTTCTGTATCAAAGCATTAGGAAATTAGAAATTTGGGAAGCAAGATTTCATCTAAAAGGCAGATAAACATGAAAACTGGAATCCCAGAAAAGACAACTACTCGTTAGATTTGGCTCTCTCCTGAACCAGCACATGTTTAGATGCATAGCCCTGAATGGGCTGCTTTACCAGCCAAATTATGGTCTTAACCTTCATGCCAACCATCATGGGATTGCAACAATAACAAGTAATTATTGGGGATCGGGACTACAGGAATGACGCACAGGACACACAAAAGGGACTACAAGAATGACACACAAAAGCAGAAATGTGGGATTAAAACCAACCAAAAATTAGTCAGACATTTTAACCAGATGGCATTTCCTCTTCCTAGCAGTCTGATGTGCTAAAGCCAAGCACACACGCTATGACAGCAGATGGAAATCACACAGCTTTGTTTATGTTTGGGACCTACAGTAAAGGGAACCATGCAAGTTTGAGCAGGGAATAATTACCCAGAGCCAAAGAAATGGGTGCTTTTTTCAAAATACCAGTCCACAACTGGGCAGGAGTTACAGTCAATAAAAAACTTGAGACAATTCAGTAACAGGAAAACCCAGGAGTGTTCACTAAATCACATCAGGCTGGAGCTAGTTTCAACCTCTTTGGCCACCTCCTCAAAACTGCACCTGACCACAATGCATTTTATAACCTGCCAAACACATTTTCTTCTTTTCAGCAAAGCCATTTTACTTTCTTTCCTCTTCCACTTCACCCAAACTAGTTACACTCTTCCAAGTAATACCAGCCCTCGGCCACCCCATGATCTATCACAAAACCTACTGAAGAAGGCTAGAGGATAACTTTATACTGATTAGTCTTCAAAACCAGACCTCGAGGCATCACAAACTGGGACTGGAGCTTTGTCTACTTTAAAAACAAGCAACAAAAACTTCACCTTTCACTCAAGTAGTAATTTCATCTTACTGTGTTCCCAGGCACATCACTTTGTACCTTTTACTTGCCACCATAAGGATTTGCCAAGAGTTTCTATGAGGGACTGTGAGATGCAGAGGCTCTGCAGCACGCACACAGACCGACCATCCGTCCGTCCGCCAATGCAGCACGCACCAGCTCCACTGCACCCCAACCTGCTGTTACAATTAGCAGTATCCAAACTCTGAGATCACACAAAAGGACAAGACACTTTATTTTTTGCAGACATCTTAAGCTTTCAACTCCCTATGAAGCCCTTCCATTTTCAAAATTTCTACCAGCCTCCTACTAAAAGTAGTTCAATAATGGTCCTCTGCTTGCTTACATGCCCATCCCAATAGCATCTTCATTAAATGAAGAGCACTCATTTATGCTGCTGTAGCATTTTTCCTTTCAAAGTTCTCCAGTCTCTTTATAAACATTGCCTAATGAATCAGGCAATATTTACCCAGTTGCCTGGAAAACAGATACACCTTTTTTAATAGCACAAAGTAACAAGAAGTGAATCATTCACAGAGCCAGGAACAGAAGCTGGGACGCTCAGCTCCTATTAACGTGGCATCTCCTCAAACACAAGTCTCAAAATTCTTGCTCATAAGATGACTGATCCATCTCTCTGGGTTACTCTGAAGATTTACCAACCTGCAATGTTGTGGTCTACCCCAGCTGTCAGTTAGCCTCAACTCAGAAATGAAGCACGAGGTATTACAGGGAGGAAAGAAATAAATAAAAGGTAGCAGAGCACGCTCTGTTCAAACCGACAGCAACAAGCCAACAAGCAACCGACAGCAACAAGTAGCCATCACGCAGAAGACTGCATTTTACCAGGCATTATTAATTTAATATTCTGTCATCTCTCACATCACTGTTCATTCAACATCAAACGCCTCAGCAAGGACTTCCTAATTAAAACATGGAAAGGCTAGAATAAAACATATTTTTGTCACATCGTTTGTGGGTCTTTTACTCACAATTGAAATAGCTTCATGTTTAATTGTGTACAGAGCCGCATATGCTATCTCAGCACACAGGAGCAAACAGTGACCACTTCAATGCTGCAAGCAATTCTTGTCCTGCCCCTTCATCTCTAGCAGGAGGCGTCTATCTGCCTGCGCAAACTGACTGAAATCTCCCGTGAACGAGGACCTTATCTGCAATACTGCACGCAGAGGTGTCCCTGGCTGTGTTGCGCTCAGCATGGCCCTGCTCCAACGTGGCACTTAATGCAAGCGAGCCTAACTGTGCAGGAAGGCAGGTACCTGGCACTTCCCAGCCTTTCATCTCCTAAGCCCAGGCACTCCGGGGACCTCTGCTATCCTGCCGCAAAGCGACAAACTAAGTGGCAACCTCTTCTACTCCACACTAACAGTCTCAGCAAGAAACCAAGTATTTCCCCACGTTATGCTGAAAAACTAACCTCCTTGGTCTCCCTGAGACCACTCAACCTGGAACTGAAAGCTCAAGTCTAACCTCTGTCTCATACCACAGACCTAACAAA
The DNA here is from genome assembly GCF_034638445.1 of Ciconia boyciana. Lineage (NCBI taxonomy): Eukaryota > Metazoa > Chordata > Aves > Ciconiiformes > Ciconiidae > Ciconia > Ciconia boyciana. The sequence goes on from NC_132943.1 coordinate 13,200,375, forward strand.
AGCCGAGACCAAGGAGCACGGTTTCCATGTAAACCAGCAATTCAGGCAGCCCGCCTCCAGCCACAAACCTGCACGCTCCCCTCTGCTGTATGAAATACAGAACATACTGCCGAGACTTAGCAATCCATAATGGTTTCCATCAGTGGAGCAACATGTTCTTCCTTTCTCCTGAAAATGAGGGGAAGAAGGGAATGACAAGAAACAAAAAAACCACTGCCAATAAAGAAAAAGAAAAGAAAAAACTGCCATCATCGCCACAGGGAAGCAAAAACACAAACCACAACTCTGCATGCATGCCAGCCTTGCCAATACTTGGATCTGAAGGCAAAGAAGTCCGCTACAGCGGGATGTGAAGAGCAAAGCCAAAATTCCCTGCTAAATATTGCTGCCAAACAAGCCATTTCTTGTCAATATTTGTAAAACAAATTGAGCCTGTGCTGTAAATATCCCTGCATCTGTGTGCTGTTTGTTTCAGCATGAAGACTTGCAAATAAGCTTCATAGCATACTTGCAGTGGGAGAATAGCTTGAGCAACTCTGGTAGGACTGAGCTGTTCAGGCCCTACCACTGGCCCTTTGTGACTGGTGACGGACAGCAGTACTGTAGCCTCACATATTATCACTGCAGTGAGGTGGGCAGCAGTTTGCAGCCACCTGTATACACACACACAAAAAAAAAAAAAGGCAAGCAAAGGAAAAAAAAAATCTTTCAAGGAAAAAAAAAATATTTAAAAGCTACCTCAACACTAAGAGATTGATTTCAGAATGCTTTAAAGGTTTAACAAGCAAATCAACCACAAAACTTGGTTCAGGCTCAAACCATTTGGTTTTTTGCATGCATCAAGACCTCCTTTGCCACAAGTCAGTCTTCCAGTTCACCTTGCCCCATAAGACAAGTTCACGAATTCTGTTATGACATCCCTCTGCAGGAAGGAGTGATAGAAGAGGCATCTCTGACAAATACCCAGCTACCAGATCATCTATTTTTTCCAGGTTCTCCCCAAACAAGTGATCTGAAAGGAAGCGCTGCTCAACCCTCAAAGACAGAATTACAGCTATTGCCATGTTACAGCACCCTGTCCACTGCCTGTCACTCAGCAAGTGGCAATCTGATTGTGATATTACTGGCATCAAAGCAAGTTTTAGGAACCTACAAATCTCTTCCCAGGTCTCCCAACCTCTTACAGCATGACCTTCACCAGGCTGCTTCAGTCTCTGGTAATAACTCACCTTTCATTACAAAGCTTAACTTAAATATTTCCCCACCACGGTCAGAGGAAAGGCACCGCAAGTACAAGCTTCCTATGAAATGCATTAAAGCACTACCTGGAGGAGACTTTAAAATACATTTCTTGCAAGGAACTTCCATAACAAAGTTTGGTTTAGATGACAACATTTGGAAATGGAGAGCATATTAGGGTTTGATAAATTGAAGTTTATTTTACAGCAAAACCAAACAACACATTTCCCTCCCCATCACCATCACTTACAAACTCAGGAGCAGAGACTGATCCGTTGAACTAAGTGACAAAACTTCCCTGGATTTCAAATTGAAGCCCTAAACACTTAATCTTTCCTTCCCCAAGCCAGACCTAAAATAAATCCTGGAAATGGTTATTGTTTAGTTGTATTCTAGCAGCATTTTGAAGGGCCAGATGAACAGCCTCATCATTCCAGCAGTTGTACGCACGTGCCATGTGCACACACAGATGGTAAGCAGCAAGTCCCCCAACACAGAGGTAGCCTAAAACAAAAGGGAAACAGAAGACACAAAAAGGTAGTGACCACTCCACAGTCACAAACGGGGCCGATCAGAAACTAAAGCCAAGAAGCTGGCCCAGTATCCTATTTTCTAGCCATCATTACTGACAACCAAAAATTGTTTATCAGTGCTTTTGTTAGAAAAGGAGACTGGATTTCAGAGGTATGCCAGATCTCCATGCAACCTTCTCCTCATCAGGGTCAATACAATTTATTTGCAGGCTTTTCAGCAGGTGGGAAGTGGTACAGGCTTCACCGACCTCTGAGGAGCAGCTCTGCCAGCAGATGACTTGGAACACTGTCCCCATCAGTTGGGCAGAGATGAAAGTGTCTGTGCATTTGGACAAGCCCAGCAGAACGCAAACAGAAGGCAGAAGCAGAGGACTCCACGGGAGAGATACCTGCCTGGTGGCAGGGGGAGAGCAAGACAGGTTAACCAACAACAAAAGCATGTTAACTTTGATTTACCAATGACTTATTCTGGGTCACTGCTTGATGGATGGAGGTTGGTTTCAAAAGTATAATTTTAAGAAAGACCATGATTTTCAGAGCTGACTTAGATTTGTGCACAGCGTACAATTTGTTTATACCATGACAATCCACCCAAACACACAGGTAGGCAGCAAGCTGTTCCTCTGCAGCGCAGGAAGGCAAAATTGCCACCTGCAGGCAAAGCTCTCAAAGCTGCAGAGGCAGAGAGGCACTACAATACACAAGCTAAAACCACAGGCAACGTGTTATTGAGCAGAACCACAGTGGAGGCTTTCACATCTGCAAACCAGAAAGTACACACCTGTTCATTCCTCCCCACACAAGCAACCACTTACAAAAACAAGTTTCCCTGCTTTCACATTAAAAATTGACATGAACCTATACAAGCACAGAGGAAGTTCTTTAAAAGAAAGCACATTTTATTGAAAAACACAAATGGGTGGACGCTTCAAAACCAAGCAAACAGCCCTACTGCTCATGCAACATTTGCTGTTGGAGCAGAACTGCCTTGCCCTCCAGCTGAGGCACATGTGGGATTCCTCCTCCCCCAGCTTGTGGGAAAGCCAGAGCAGTCAGAGTTTCCATGCTACGTGCCCCCTATGAAAGGTGATGCTAGCTGGGGTGTCCAGCTTCAGGCTGAAAAACATGCTGTCAGAGAAGAAGTGACAACAGCCATAGCCAAGGAAAAAATTATTCTCCACCACTGGTCCAAAGGAAGAGAGGATGGTAAGATATAGGCTCCCTACAGCTACGAAGAAACTGCACAGAATGATGTGGGTTCAGTTACAGGCAAAAAGTTTCAAAGCCATCAAATAAGCTAAGTCAGCAATAAAAGCCAAACAGAGAGAAAAAAAGGGGAAAAACAGCATGACACATACCCGCAGTCTATCCAGCTTATAGTACCTCGTCCTTTCACCTCCTGGGCCACGCTGGACAGTAACCTGAGTGAGCTTTCGGCAGCAGCAGCTGGAAAACAAGATAAAATAATAATAAAAATAAATCAACAACAGCATTATTACTCCACACAGAAAAACACAATGGTGCATTCCTTTGTTCTGAAGCACTGGAAGAACATTTTGTCTAATTTGAAGAAACCAGTATGAGAGGGATCAGCAAAATCTTCTGTAAACTAAAAGGAATGCTGGCTGCAGCTGAAGTTGGGTGGCTCCTTCCCTCCACCCCGCTTAAACAACATACTGAAATTCATACCTCCAGGCACGCTCCCTGACCTACATTTATGGAGCTATACTGTGTCCTCTCGTGCAAACAGGCTTCCATCCCACCACTGCTTTTTTCCTGCAGCTGGGCATTAACCAGTTTGTACCACTGCCTGCTAATTAGAGCAACTTCATTTAGGAGCTTCACCAGCTGTAAGGGCAAGTCATTCAGCATCTCTGCCTGCCTCAGTTCTACCCCTGTCATACACAGAAAATAACACACTGTTATTCTCATAATAACCCTGGGAGATACCCAAACCAACAGTCAGGAGGAGCTCAAAACTATTAGCAGAAAGCACCCAGAAAAGGTCCTTCCAAGAACTGGCTGTATTATAAATACCCAACTGAGATTTTTATAATGCCATGCCACGTGTAGATTTTGCAAAACACTTCCATTCCAAAACAGTCTTATAAATGGTATTAAAAATAAACACAGAAGAAAAATGGGACAAGAGCTTGGGAGAGAAAAATATAAAAGTTCAAACAAGTATCAACTCCCCCAAAAATCTAACAGAAACTGGTTTTTGCCTCGATAAACAGAAAATAGAAACCCAGAGCCTCTTCCAGATCTATTTAAACTGCTGCTGTTCCACAACTACTTCAACTAATTGAATGTAAGAACAGCTGTATTGGGTCAGACCAAATGCCTCTATCAACCAATATCTTTCCTCCAACATCCAAGAAAGTCAAGGCCTATATAGGTTAGACTAGACAAGTAGAGCCAGCAGGTAGTGATAACCCCCTCAAATAATCTCTAAGTCTCCACAGTTTTTATCTCAACAATCTCCGGAGCCAGAAACAGCTTTGTATTCGACAGCCTTTGCTTGGGCCTGATGCCATCAGAGACGCCAGCCCACACACATTAGCTCTCAAGAAACCCTCCTAACCCCAATACTGATAACATGCAACTGCCACCTCTCTCCAACACAGGGACGTAGACACGTGGGGGAATTCTTGGCATGTACTTAGAGTGGAACAGTTTGACAAACACCCTTTAAAAAACAGGCATTTGGGATAGGACAGACTTGTCCCAGAAGACTCACTAGTTGAGCAGCCCTGGCAGGACACGCAGCTGGTAGGGTGAACTAAACATCTCCTGTAAATGAGGACATCTCCTGAAACCAATAAATTTTCTGCATGAGATAGGAATACTCATCTAGTTTTGCTCAGCTGAGAAGCAAAGCCTTTGTTCCAGCAGTATGATCGGATGCTGGCCAACATCTCATCACAGCTGGGGGATGTATATCTGGGATTAGAATTGCACCTCTGAATTCCTATCACTTTCTTTCCCCTCCTCTCTTTCTGGGTGATAGCTAGGCAAGAGATTTCTAATTGTGCAAGGATCATTGTTCTAGGAAGAAACATTAATCCCACAGTCAGCTCTGCATGCAATGCTTTAGACTCCTAAAACCAACCAATTAAATAACAAAAACAGAAAAAAGACATCTCCACAACACGGCTTTTGAACAATGCCCATAGGGCAACATTTATTTGATGAGTGTCAAGAGCTGAAGTGTTCTGGTTGTGCTTCTAAAAATGAAAGTAACCACCACTTAAAATATTAAGCATAAAAAGAATTTTCCCTTTAAAGAGCTGAATAATACAGATGTCTTTTTTATCTAAAGTGTTCCTTTCAAAATCAAAAAGCGTTAGAAACTCTTTCATGACTTTCACTTTGAACCTGTTACTACAAAACCATTTGGCCAAGTTCGAGCGCTCAAAGTTCCCCACTATAGCAAAACACAAATATTTTAACAAAAATTAAGTCACATATATCATTTTAACTGTTTCAGAATAAGCATATCTTTAGGAAACAAAGTTACTTATCCCAGCACCTGCACATTTTTGTCTGCAAAATTCTCTGACATTGGGGGGGAGGGAGGGAGGATATTGGGTCACCACATACTGCTCCACTTTGCCACACTATAAACCCAGAGCAACTCTACCAACGTCATTGTGAGATAAGACCTTTGCAACAGGTCAGAAAGGGAGGACCCAACCCCCAAACAAAGCGTTACCCTGTATTGCTTGCCTGCAGGCAGGAAAAGGAAGCAACAACAAAAACAATACAGCACTAAGGAAAATCATCTTAGTGACACATTTTACTTCTTGCTGTCCAATGAATTCCACATCCAGAACCGCATTCTGCACTTGCATATGGAGCTTAAAGATTGTTTCTTCATTTTACATGGTGTCACACAAAACAACATGCCAAAACAAACAAGGCGACAAAGGAGAAAAGGTACAGCAGGAGCAGAACAGCGCAAAAGGAAGAGCAAACAGACAGGTAAGAGCAAGAGTGAGCAGCCAGAAAGGAGAGCCTGGATGAGAGAGAAGACAGCAAAGAGATTCAAGGGGACAGGTGGCATGACATGAAATGAGCCATTTCTCCCTCTTACACAAGCAGCTCATTTTTTATTTTTATATTTTGTCAATTAAAGTTGAAAGACAACCATGGGACACCCAAAGCTGTCAGAAGCAAAGATGGATTGATTTCAGTACTATAACTATTCATTAAGCCTTTCAGTGTCACCAGGACATCGAAACTTGCAAACTACTGTGATAAACACACCAGAAAGCTCTGGCTGATAGCTATTAGGAGCAGCCAGTTTTGGAGACAAAGCCAGAAGAAAGTACATTTTTGCCAATGTGACAGAGCAATTAGAAGACCAAATTAAGAAGACTCCAATCTTTAAACATCAGGAGCCTCTGAGTTAGAACAAAGGACATCGGTCCTGAGGAAGCCCTCGTAGTCACATAAGGCAACACTGAACAGAGAGCAAGTAAGGGTGAAGAGCTTAGTCTTCTGAGCATGTACACAGGTAACCGAACATGAACACAGATGTTCAAACGCACACACCTTGCTGGGCACAAAGAGCTGTGACATTAAAGAAAAAAAAAAAAAAAAAAGGAGGACTTACCAGATTTGGAATACAGCACTAGTATGTTATTCCGTGTCCTGAGAAGCTTCTTAAAATCCTTGTGGTCACTTATTTTTTCTATAAGTGGAGACACCTTCAACGAGTACACGAACACTGGCAAGAATGCCTACAGAAACACAAAGCCAGAAACATTAGTAACAGCTTTCATGCTGAGAAACAAAATACAAAGACAAACTGCTTTTGAAATTGCCTTGACCTTTTTCCATAATCTTGAGACACGCTGCCTTAAATAAACTATCATATCGATTTGATTAGCAAAAGCAAAAAAAAAAAAGCCATACACATGACTCGTTGAAACTGGACCAGTATCACGCCCAGCAAGCATCCTTAAGTGGAAAGATGAGATAAACACAACATCAAGAAATATGGTTTTAGTTAAGAAGCCGCCACCACCACCTTTAAAAGTTTGTTCCCTAGTCAGATAATCAGATAAAAATCCTTATGTAAATCTAATATACTGCAACAAGAGAAGCAGAAAATTACCACTTCGAGAGCACTCTTGTCCCTAGATCTCAGAATACTCTGCAAACTCAATCAAGTACTTTGATATCCCACAGCAGACACTGAGAGCCATGAAGTTAAAGTAACTAACCCACACTGACACAGAGCAGATGAAGGAAATGAAAACAGAATTTGCAAGTAATTCAGCATCTGCATTACGACACTAACCACAAGCCTCTCCCACCTGCCCTACTCAAGTGGAACAGGGCTTATGTTTCCCACTGGCCATACCGTACCTCACAGACACACCAGTGCCTTTGCCACAAGATCAAGTTTGGCTTCCACTGGCCACATGGAAAGCACGGCATTTAATCTCTCTGCATCTCAGTTCTGTATCTATGCAAATAATTTTGTTGTTGTTGTTGTTGCACCTTTTGGTCTATTTAAATCATGACCACTCCAGACCAAAGTCCGTCTTTTATCCTACCATAAAGTAAAACTCCTATCAAAATACGACCATAACCTCAGCTGAGGCCTTCACTGCTCATTTGTACTGCAATAATCTTCAATAATAATAATAATAATCTTATCCATCATGCTATGCTGCCTCCCTTCTGCACTGTGCTGAATTCATACTAATGGAATGATTATGGGAAGCTTAGCTGGAGAAATTTTCTAGTTTACATTCACCTTACAGTAAAACCTTAACACTTAATTGCTTGGCTAAAAGCTTTAGCTCATTTGCCTAACACACACAAAAGGTTCAACGTTTTCTTAATTACAGAACTAATTTTGATCATGTCTCATTCCAACTGGGCTGGAAAATGTGTCCAGGGTGGATGTGAAGAAGTAAGAGGCTGTCCTTCTTGCATCCCATGTCTTACAGATTGCAGCATTCAAAACAAGGCACTAAGCCAATCAAAGTCAGAACGCGTAGCCCCAGGCACTACACTTCATTACAAATTCAGCTATTTGCAAACACCACGCCACTGAGGCACAGAAACAAAACCTGCACCTAAGAAACATACTTTGTAAGTGCCAGAAGTTTTTACACGTGGAAAGGGGAGGGGAGTTTTGGGATGCACGGGGCAGAGGGGAGAGGCTGAGCTGAAATGGGGGTCATCCTCAAAACAACCTCAGGACACGTTTGGGAACTTAAAGTTACTAGAAGATACACCTTCAACATAAAATATAAAAGCTTGACAGACCGCACAGGCTTAGAGCAAACAAGTTATCCCACTCTGCAGGCAGGATTCCCACCACCAAGCCCTGCTGACCAGATGGTCTAATTGTAAGAAGGGAAAAAGCACATGTGCAAGTCAGCCCCTACCTTCAGCATAAATGTCCTTGATGCTTTAATTCTACCGACAGACTCGCATTCTTCTAAATCCAGATGTCCAGAGCTCAGCCTTCCTACTTCAGGCTGATGCATGTGAATCATTTGTGTATTTTCCGAGATAAATACATGGTGTTGCCAATCAAAGTAGACAAATATAGTTGTGCTAAGTGGGGTGACACAGACATGCAAATTCCTGCTCAAAACTCATCGCAATCAGAGGCTGTACAGGAGGGATTAATCTAACATTGACTTATGAGCAGATCTCTTTAATCCTAAGTATTTTTTTAAAAACTTTTTCCTTTACCTCAATTTTTTTAACTATCCAAGTGTCTTAAAGTTTTATTTATGTTGAGTTATAGAAGGCTAAACCTAAACTTCACTGAAACTAAGGCAGGGAGGAAAAGTGGGGAAAAGTGAAACTACAGGTTGCTTCTTTTAGAAGCTTTCTTCATTTAGAAGCTTTCTTCGTTTAGAAAACTGGACTCAAATAAAGATATTCTAGTCTATGAACTCACTGCCAAAAAGAAAGAATTGGACTAAAAAAGCCACAAAGGCCACTTTCAGCATGACACCAAACAGTATTATGGACTTTGTTTAAAGCATCTGTATAGTTTTACCGATAGCTTGGAAGCATGTGTATTTCATGTCTTTTCCAGGTGGAAAGGCTGTTTAGCCGATTTCAGTGAATTTTCTTTTTTTTTTTCCTTATAACGGCAGAGCTATAAACCTCTTGAAAAACTGGATTCTGGAAACAGTGACAGCTTTAACTACTGCCTTGTCGGTGTTGCCACTAACAGAAAACTCGCTGCGCTGGTGGAACAGCAGGCGCTTGGAGGGAGAAGCACGTCACATTGCATATATCCACTGCTACTTTGCCCAATTCCTCCCCAGGTATCAAATCAATACATGTCACTCATTTTCCTGCAGTTTTACTACAGCAGCTCTCTCCGATCCTATGATTTAGACCAAAACCCACTGGGAAAGGCATTGTGCATACAAGCGCACCAGTCAGACCTGCCGAATAAATCATCATCTCCCTTTAATTAAGATTAATGTCACAGCATTTCCTGGTTATAAAACCCAAAAAGTTCAAGCTGAAGGCATCGAGTTGGAGAGAAACACCCTGCCTGCACACCTAAGGCAACAGCAGCAATACTGGGAGGTTATCAGCTGAGCTGAAAAGTTCACCACTTCCCAATATGTATTTGCACTACATGGTGTTTGCAAACTGATAAGAATTAAGTAGTTCCACGCTCTCCAGCTTTCTCCTGCTGAAATTAATGAAGACCCTACCCAGGAATAAATGAGAGGCCAGTTTATCATTAAAACTCCCAAAGAACCTCCGCCTTCACCACCAGCTCCGCTGAAGGCAAGTGATGCCAAGCAGCCATTTTCACCCAATGCCAGTCCCAGCCACCGGGCTGCTTTGCCCTGCTCCAGAGCCAACGCTGTGATGACTGTACCAGCAGCTACAGCCTCACCGGGGCTACAGCCAGTAGTTCTGGCAATAGCATGAAATTAAGAGGATGGGAAAAGAGAATCCTATGGAAGCACTCTTCTTAATAGAAAACCAGGCTCATATTCCTGCACAGCCCACAGGCAAAGCGGCAGCAAAGGCAAAGCGGCAGCAAAGACAAGGCTCATTTGCATGTACTGTGCTATATGACTTTAATTGTGAGATATGACTCAGGTAGATTTACTCCAGACATTTTTCTGAAGTCTTTGCAGGAGAGCTCATCAGCCAGGCACTGCCCTATCAAGCATGCTGCTTCTTGTTTAAATCCAGGGCACAAGAGGAGATGAGCTCATAATAAAAAAAAAAAGAGGTCAAGAAAGGTGACAGTCCCTCCTGGGCAGGAAGCCTCTTTTCATATGCGTCAGGAAGTGCTACATTCACACATATGGAACTCTATAAATAAGAAACAAGCTAAACTCTCTTGTCACTTGAGCGTCCTAAAGCTTTAAAATTTATTCACAGCCACCAGTGAAAAGCTAAGAAACTCTCCAAACATTTTTCTCAAGAAGCTGCCTACCCTGGTACCCGTTAAAGTAGAAGGCATATTAGGACGAACACACGCAACTTCTGTGCCACCCCTGCCCTGTGACAGTTATACTGACAAGAAATTGCAATAAAACTGGGGGAAGGTCTATGTTATTTCATGCGGTGTTTGCACAGTGCCTAGCATAACGGGTCCTCATCCATGGCTGGCTCGGTGAGCTGGAACCAACACAGCAGTCACCTGGTGTCCTCGGATGCAGGAAACTTCGGTGGAGACCTTCAGAAAAGGCAGACTACAGGCGGCAGACTATGAAATGCAAATCCGGTAGCACTTCTGCAGATTTTCCCCAGCTCAAGATCTCAATCTGAATTTATTTTCACAGAATTTTTTATGGTGTAGGTCGCACATCAGTCATGTGAATGTAGTGTCTGATCTAAGATGCATGAAGGATTCTCAAGTAAAACTTAAGTGAACCCAAACCCTCAAGACAGTCAATTCAAAACTGCTGACAGACACTGCTATTTGAGTACAAGGCACAAAAACACATGTGCTCTAGCTCTGCCTCTGCTCTTCAAAGTATGTATGTAAATATATGTTCTTGCAAACTAGGTGGAAGAAGTCTGATCAGTCAAAAAGGTTTAATTTTTCTTCCCCCCCTCCCCCCCCCCCCGCAATTCCTTGTGGAGCTGCCAAACACATGCAAGTGTTAAAGAGCACCGAAGCGCTCCACAACCCCACTACCTTAGAATTGGTACCCAAGAAACATCTGAGCTTTCAGAAACCCAGAGGCAAAGAGAGTTACAGGCAAACAACTATTTGCTAATTACACTTCCAGGACTGACACTGTTGAAAAATGTGGTCATCCCTCAGGCCGTGTTTTCTCAAAATCATCAAGGATCTGAGAAAGTACAGTTTATTTCCCGAGTTTTTATTCTTCTCTGAATCTTATTTCAGAATGAAAAAAGGGAATATCTTTCAAGCAGCCACAAGAACATAGGTACATATTTTACATTTATTATTCAAATTAAATGTGATAAATGCTTAACTGCTGTTCCCACAGAAACCAGTTCAATTTATGAGTTGCTCTCCACAAAAGCTTCATGACAGCATGGTCTTTTGCTAAGGATAAGCAGCATGTCTGGAGAATAATTTTTTATTTATTTATTTTAAATCAAGAGCAATGAAAACACATTTTAAAAACAAGAAAATGCAAATCAAAATTAAATAAGGAGGCACTATCAGAGAAGTAGCATTGTACACTGGACAAAAACCCCCTATTTCCTGTTTCTCCTATTTCCAGCTCTAAAACGTGAAAAAGTATATTTCCCTGGACACAAATTATGCATTAAAAATATAAATGCATATGCAGCTGAAACAGCACTTAGATGCCTGAATCCATATGTCAACGTACAATTTTTATGCGCACACTAACACTTACATGTATAATTAGGTATACAATTTGCACACTATTCATCAAGAATAGCTGGGGCTGACATGAACAACGCTGATTCCAGCACAACTGCTGCTTGGCAGGGACACAGTCTTACACTCAACCACAATTCAAAAGCCTGTTTTTCAGCAAGACATTGACTTTGATTTCTGTCTTAGATTAACCACCCACTGATGTCATTCTCATTTTGGGACAACAGCATTCAACCCACTGTAAATATGATCAATGAGCGACCCTGTACATATGAAACAGATTGTGTCTGACAAGGCATTTTATGGGAACCTAGCTGAAGAGCAAACCTGCCTCAAAATTCCAAGCAGTAATGGGAGACGACTGAATTTAATTTCATCATTAATTTCTTTAGGAGGGGACTAGTTCACATTCTAAACAAGGGTCTCCCCTGCTACATAAAATGGCAGGGGGACAGGACGACACAGGCAAGAAATCCCAAGAACAAGACCGGATCTCATCTTCCCTTTCCTAGTCAGTTCCCAAAATGAACCCTGTGGTGGAGTGCACACTTAACTTCAGAAGGTGGATTTGAAGGAACATCGCTGTACTGCAGTGATGGAGGTTTGTAAACCTGCAGATCAGCCGGTGGCACGGACAGGTCCTGGGGTGCAGACAGTGTGCACGTACTGAAAATACCAGATCTAAGTCATCTCCAGGCAAGCACAAGAGAGAAACAGATCTGTTGCTTCCTTCCCCCCAACTTGTTCTTGCTTAAAAATACAAGATGTTCAAATCCAAAGCCCCCTTGTTTACAGGAATCACGGTTTGACTGCAGATGTTTTATCTTCCTTGTTCATCATACAAACTACTCTTGACCTTGTGCAATAATTGCTTGCTTTTCACTCACAAGCCCTCCCTCTGCTGCTATTTACATTCAGGGTTGTGCTGCTTTGATCACTGAGCCATTTGTAACAAATGCCTTCCAAGATGGATAGTGATAAGTAGGACAGTCTCCTGTTTTCATTCATGACTAATATCCAAAATAGCTGTAGAAACATTTTAATCAAATCAGATGAGGGGGGACGGGTTATCTCTGTTACCCAAAGGTACCTCAAGGAAGCCTGCTAAGAATTTATTATGTGAATGAAGGGGGAAGAGTACGGGTAGCACTTGGGTCTCAGGCTTCAGGGGTCACAACTGAAGGAGCCCCTGCAGTAGCCCCTGCAATCCAGCTGGGACCGCAACACGATCTTCTCCCAACCACATCTGCAGGGCTTCCCAAACTGCAACCTGCTGAGGACCCCAGCACAGAGGCTGCACCACATTATCGGTGACTGATCCAAAAAGCCATCTACGGGCTCAGTGGGGAGTGCCGACTCCAGTGCCTACAGCAGCATGGGATGGCCAGGTGAGGAGCGCTCCAGGAGACACACTGGAAGATCGACAACTTCTGCATCGGAAAGCCGACAGCATTGGAAAAACATGGCTTTGCCTGACAGATTTACATTTTCAGACACTCCCACTGGACACTTCTTGGTTTTTGTTCATTTCCCATGAGCTCCATGGAAGAGCACATTCTTACTCTTTATATAATCCAGATCAATTAACTCCCACCTCTAGCCATTCAAGGAATAAAAAACCACAAGCACTGCTGACATTTTATTGTGGTGGGTCATGTCTGCAAGAGGCAAGTGTCATATCTTCTTTTGTTCACAAAGGAAGGCAAATTAAAATCCTGACAGAGTGTCTTGGTATTCTTTAACTTAGGCTGAAGAATGCTACAAGTAAGGCATTTCACTTAACGTGATACTTGCTATGTTCACTTTCCAAATATAGAAGACAGCAAAAAATACCATGGAGATGTCAAGATTTGACTAGACTCTACTGTTCATATTGTTCTTAAACACTGGGTTTTAAGGAACATAAGCTACAGGCATAATAGTCTATACTAAGGGTTCTTACGGGTTCTGTGTAACCAATTAATTTATGGTTTATCACTGGTTTTCAAATGCTTAGTGAAGGAAAACCTGTGCGACTATTTACTAATTAACAACTGCTTAACATCTTTGTCACCAACATGGACAGTAGGATTGAGAGCACCCTCAGCAAGTCTGCCGACAACACCAAGCTGCGTGGTGCAGTCAACACGCTGGAGGGAAGGGAGGCCAACCACAGGGACCTTGACAGGCTTGAGAGGTGGGCCCGTGCGAACCTCATGAAGTTCAGCAAGGCCAAGTGCAAGGTCCTGCATGTGGGTCAGGGCAATCCCAAGCACAAGTACAGGCTGGGCGGAGAATGGATTGAGAGCAGCCCTGAGGAGAAGGACTTGGGCGTGTTGGTTGATGAGAAGCTCAGCATGACCCAGGAACGTGCGCTTGCAGCCCAGAGAGTCAACCCTATCCTGGGCTGCATCCAAAGAAGTTTGAGGGAGGTGATTCTCCCCCTCTACTCCGCTCTCGTGAGACCCCCACCTGGAGTACTGCATTCAGCTCTGGGGCCCCCAACATAACAAGGACACGGACCTCTTGGAGCAAGTCCAGAGGAGGGCCACGAAGATGATCAGAGGGCTGGAGGACCTCTCCTATGAAGCCAGGCTGAGAGAGTTGGGGTTGTTCAGCCTGGAGAAGGCTCCAGGGAGACCTTAGAGCAGCCTTCCAGTACCTGAAGGGGGCCTACAAGAAAGCTTTTTACAGCTTTTTTGGGACTTTTACAAGGGCATGTAGTGATAGGACAAGGGATAGTGGCTTTAAACTGAAAGAGGGTAGATTTAGATTAGATATAAGGAAGAAATTCTTCACTCTGAGGGTGGTGGGGCACTGGAACAGGTTGCCCAGAGAAGTTGTGGATGCCCCATCCCTGGAAGGGTTCAAGGCCAGGTTGGATGGGGCTTTGAGCAACCTGGTCTAGTGGAAGGTGTCCCTGCCCATGGCAGGGGGGCTGGAACTAGATGATCTTTAAGGTCCCTTCCAACCCAAACCAGAAGCTAAGGGCATGAGCAAAGCATATGCCACATAATCCCCCACTAAAAATTGG